>NC_042999.1:33966240-33981240 GCF_006345805.1 Octopus sinensis | reverse complement strand
AAAATCGTTTTCAGGCAAAGTAGTTCTAAAATAATCCAGGTACTTGATTATGCAACTTTTTGTTTGCGTAATGAGATCAATTTAGGCGATATCTTTGGGAAGCACTCCGTCGGTTACGACGATGAGAGTTCCGGTTGATCCGAATCAACGGAACAGCCTGCTCGTGAAATTAACGTGTAAGTGACTGAGCACTCCACAGACACGTGTACCCTTAACGTAGTTCTCGGGGATATTCAGCGTGACACAGAGAGTGACAAGGCCGGCCCTTTGAAATACAGGTACAATAGAAACCGGAAGTAAGAGTGAGAGAAAGCTGTGGTGAAAGAGTACAGCAGGGATCACCACCATCCCCTGCCGGAGCCTCGTGGTGCTTTAGGTGTTTTCGCTCAATAAACACTCACAACGCCCGGTCTGGGAATCGAAACCGCGATCCTATGACCGCGAGTCCGCTGCCCTAACCACTGGGCCATTGCGTTAGGCGATATACGGGTGTTGTCACCGTTAGCTTAAAATCTTCTACTTCAAGGTCATCTTCTCTCTTTGTTGTGGTTTGAGCTTATTAGCGGCTTACATACACATGCTGCGTGTTGTGAGGGTGCGTTTGTGGCGCTGCTATGTGTATGTAGTGGATGGTACTGGCTGCTATGTATAGGTAATAGAAGATACTGGCTGGCATTTAAATGCTCAATTTGGCTCTATCTCTGATCTGCTCTATATGGTTGGCTGCACATATTAATTTCAAAAGCTGACCGTTAGTATTCAGCTGCCTGATACATACACACATAACCACACAGATACTCACACACATGTATTCACATATATATGCATACACATACATTCCTGTACATACGCGTATATAAATATCCATATTTAGGCAACTATATATATATACACACACATAAATACATACACATACATGTACGCACATATGTACGTATACCAATCAACATATATACCCATCTACCTATATATACACACAGATGTAAGTGAATGCTGCACTTTGCCTTGCAGATATATATATATATATATTACAAAATGAACATAGAACTACACGTTGTAAATGTAAGAGGAAAGCAAGAAGTAAAATAAGCGAAAATGCACATTAGAAATAAAAAAAGTAAAGGCTTTTTATGAAAAGTAGCGATAGATATAGATATATACAATTAGATGAACTGGGGTAGGAATAAAAGTAATAAAAGTCATTATTGTGAATTGTTAAAGAGATTCAAAAGCATAACCCGTTTCGTGTATTTAGTAATATATATATATATATATATATATATATATATATATATATATAATTTGGTAAAGCGCTTGTATATACACACTCTTACTCACACACACACAACAACAATATATATATATATGTATATACACACACTACAACCTTACGTGCTGTGTCTTACACGATCACTACCATAGATGTAGATACACACACACACACTTATATATATATATATATATATATATATATATATATATATATATAATACTGCATTAGTTGGATCTAATCTTTCTCATTCTCAAAATGGCGCCCCACTTAATTTTGCTCAGATTGCTTTCAATTTTGCTGTCTCGATGCAACTCTGAATTTTTATTACGATCAACCAATTACTGTATCTCATAAATTAAAAAAAAACAAAACTGATGCTATTTGGCATTAAAGTTGGGAAAATGTAGGTAATTTTAGCCAAGCAACCGATAGCGTGGCATCAGCAGCTTGTTACCATGACGACCGCATGCGGTACACTGTTTTCGTTTCACGGTTGTCTATGTTGATTTCACTAGCGTGTTTTGTTTTAATTTTTCTGTGTTAGTATATTACATATTTTTCTGTGCTTCTGTGTGTTAGTATTTTTCTGTGCTTTTTCTGTGTGTTAGTATTTTTACATATTTTTCCTTTCATATATTTTTGGAACTCAGTTACTCAGCTGTATTTATGATTTCACTAGGTTAATTCTATTCATTAAAAAAATAATAAATTAGGAGTATTTCAACGGTTTAAATTAAATTCATCCCACATAACAGGAACTGAGAGGGACATCGTGGAACAGAGAAACTGCGTGTGATACAGATAAACTGACATTGTTCAATTCTAAATGCAAAGACATATAAGATACAGGTATTATTTTCCTTAGGACAACCTCTATGTTGACCAGTGTTAATCTTATTGTAGTTTACAATTAAGCATGAAAAGGTTACTTCAATTTGGAGCTTTAGAGACAGACGCCTCCTATTCACACACACACACACACACACACACACAAACAAACAAACAAGCATGCACGTATTTATATAATAATGATGTACATTAATACATGGGAGGTATACATAATACTGAAGTAAGCATAAAGTAAATACATGCAGACAAATATATTGATATATCAAATTTTTAAAAAAATTATAAAAATCATACAATCAATGAAGTGACAAAAGAAGCAAAAAGATGATACATGTTGATTTTATTAGATACTAGCAGTATCGCCTGGCGTTGCTCGGGTTTGTAAGGGAAATAACTATATAAGCATTTTTAGAGAGTTATAGCCAAAAAATAGGAAAGAAATGCATTAAAAATGGAAAAAATATGATGGTAATTTTTTTTTAAATCAATGACTCATCGTAGACATTTTTAGAGAGTTACTTCCCTTATATAATAGCGAAGAAATGCATTAAAATGAAAAAAAATTATGGTAAATTATTTTAAAAACCGTAGACTCATCGTAGACGCGCGCTAATACCCAGAAGGGCTCGATATGAATCACGACTATAAGATACCCGCTTTTGGTTACACTGCACCGCAAAATGTGGGAGTAGTTAGGAATCTAAATCGTAGGAGACAGACACACAACTTGACTTTTATATATAAAGATTTCTGTTTATTTAGAAACCTACAATAAACAGATTAGACGCTAAACTGTAAATTTAACAGGCTACATACTTAAAGTTGACACCGTTCCGCTAAGCGTAGAAAATTTCTCTCTCGCTATTGGCCAAAAATAACCAGTTTTTCTCCGATTTTTAAGCATCTGTAATATTTTCATCCATTTGTTTTCTCTACAACGCCATACCTTCAAAGCAATAAGACTGGAAGTCTACATTATTATAGCCGACTGTGTTTAAGTTATCCAAATTGTCACAGTACGTCATCGAACTGAAGGCCTTGCCCAGGGACAGTAGCTTGCAAAAGACAACACACTTCTAATCTACCAAAATAAAAGCATATGCATCTTCAGTTGATATCTTACTTTGTGGCAGTACGCCGCTCATCTGTTGATTCAGGTGGATTTCAACACTCAGTTTCAATATTTAAGGACCATATGCGACCATCCTGGTTGTATAAGGAGGATTGGTGTCGCAATTTATCTCAGTTGGTTGATTTGAGCGTGGTGTATCTTGATTCGAAAAGTTTTACCGATCGAAATCTTGAGAACGACTTCATCGTTACTGTTTCTAAAATAATAATAAAAGAAGCATTACGTGTTTTGGTTCCCAATTTTCAGGGTGATTCCAAGCACACAAAATAAAACCTGTCCTGTCGTGATATGGCGTCGGGACTACGTCGAAATATTAAGTATGTAACTTGTGTGTTCATGCGCAAGAGACGGACTGTACTTAGTTACTTATGAGAGTGCTAGAAGTTTAGTGTCCCGAGTAATAGAATGTCCTTTTTGGCGAACCAAATATTTGTGCCTTCGTTTTTGAAAAAGCCTAAATAAATATAAACATTTAACGTATTTTTAGCTTTTCTCCAGTGTTTCCACGTCTATATCTATCTGCCTGTCTGTCTGAAAATGTATGTATTTATATGTGTATATGGGTTATAACCATACACACATGAACAACGAGTATCATCTTTCCGCTTACATGTCTCTCATTACATATTTCCTTAGAATATTTATACAGGAGAAGCGTATTCAATCCCCAAGCATGCAGGTCATGCATAATCCTTAGGCATGTTGGGGCACAAGAGTTTAATGGTGCATGCTTCTATTATATCTACGACTATTACGTGTGCAAGTAGCACGATGTTTAGCATTGTAAATTTATCATTATTTCTCTTAAATGGAATACGGCTGAAAACTCTATGCTCTGTATTTCATTTAATTAAATGTTAGTAAGCTCTCTACAGTTGTCCACAGTTTGCGAATGTGTTACAGAAACGTATCTGCAGCATACGTAGGTGTTGGTATATTACACCCAGGATACCAAGTGGATTAGAGATTTTAAATTTCATCTGATCTGTCAGTTAGATGGATCAAGTAATTTTGTGGTGCTGGATGATTTGTCATTGTTATTAATGCAGGGACAAAAGGACTGAGGGTATAGTTGCTGTGTGTGTTTACAATGTGCACTAAGCATTAATTAGAAGTCGTGATGCCAGCCTTTTGATATCCAGTGCAAATCATCATCATACATGTAACTCTATTTCAATATTCGGATAGCTTCGAGCCTTCCATGTCAGCAACTTTTTCTCGCCTTCAGCTTTAGTGTTTATATCATCCAAAGCTATTGACTTGTCATCAATTTATCAAGTGTTCCTGGATAATCAACAACTTTAATTCAAATACCAAATCTCTATCTGTAAAGATATATATATATATATATATATATATATATATATATATATATATATAAATATATAAACTCGCGTACGCAGCCATACGCAATACAAAACCAAAAAATCGTCGATAATTGCGACTTAGAGTACTGGCTACTACTAATATTGCTAGCAATAGGAGTTGAACCCTTTTTGGTACATCTGCCCAGGTTATTTTGTGATTTTCACATTAGTATTTCGCTTAACCCACCATACATTTATATGGTAAATATCTATACTGTTTGGATTGTATTTTTCTTTTATGTAGGTCATTTTTCAGTTTTATTTCAAGATTTTTTTCCAATAGAAAAAGAGAAAAACAGAAAAGACTCCTTCATTGGAATGTCTACATCAACAACAAAGCATTTTTGTATGTATGTATGTATATATGTATATAAGTATACACACACACACACACACACACACACACACACACACACACACACACACACACACATATATATATATATATATAAAAGGGGCCAACAAAGGGGGGACATGCACAGACATGTGGGTTCATGTAACATAAAAAACAAAAAACGTGTGATATAATGCATGAAGATGAAAATGATAAATGGAAATGAGCTCCCTGCCCCACCTCAGGTAGCGTCACTTAATTCCTTCAATTCCTTCGTTCACCGGCATGCCAATGCCGTATTTTTTAGTTAGTTCATCATATCTCACGTTTTCTGCTATATCTTCTATATTACGTCAATTCTCCAACATGAGCAACCACACATGTGTTCGTATATTTCCTTCAATCTATTCTTAGGTCCCACAAAACTTTTGTGCCATGATTTTCCTTCTGAGTTCACTCGTTTTATGTCCTTTCATTTTGATATTTTACTTAACAAGTCTGCATCAACTTCTTCAAAAATTATAACTAAATAACAATTGGGAGGGGAGGTTTGTGTTTTCGTGTGTGTCTGTACGTTTTCCTTTTCATTCTTCATCGGGAGGGAATGGGTGTGTTTGGTGTCTGCAGGAGGAAGGTGGGGCTGGGGGGTATGGGTGAGATGGGTGTGGGTTGGTGTTCCTGTTCATCATGACTTCTTTTTTTCCTCTTTCTTTACTTTACCACATTCCACGTTTCTTCCTCCTTCTCTGCCATTTCTTCCACGTTTTCTGGTACCTTCCATTTTTCCTTTCGGCTCTGTTTTTCTCCGGGCGCTCTGCTCTGATGTGGACCTTTTGGCCACACTTCAAGCAGCGAAGGATTCTACCCTCCACCCATACTCTTAACATCACTTCACCTGTTGTCAATGTCTCTGCCACTTTTTCCAAATATTCCGTAGTGCACTGAATTATGATTTCGAGTCTTACCCTGCCAGTTCGTAGCTTCTGTCTCTGTGGCATGGATGACTGTTACTTCCTCTTCGCTTCCCGGAAGCATTGCTGCCGCCAACCAAGTCACGTCTCTTTCCGGGGGAATTCCTTCCACCTTGACTCTGGCAGTCTTTCTTCCCAAGTACACTGGAAGGAGGACTACTTTGTCCGTTTTCTGGGGTGTTACTGTGTGTTCCCTTGTTTCCTCGATACTTTTGAAATGAACTTTCACTGTTCCGAAACGGCTTCCTATGACAAGGAAAATTATATCTCGCCAAATAGGCCTCAGTGCTCTCTCGATTACTTCTGTTGACTCTAAAGTGATCTTCTTGTCTTTCATTGAGTACACCTTATAGACAATGATCCTCTCCAACATTTTTTCCATTATTTCCTCGGGTGGTGACAATGTAGCATCACCACCATTCCAATCCACAATGTTTTCAAACCTTCTCAGATTCTTCACACTTACCTCCTTTTTACGGATTCCTGTGGCTTCAGCGAAGGTCTTCTCTTCCAAATGCCTGTATGTATGTATGTATGTATGTACGTATGTATGTATGTATGCATGTATGTATGTATGTATGTATGTATGTATGTATGTATGTAAGTGTATGTATGCATGCATGTATGTATGCATACGTGCAGATTTTTATATTTTGCTTTATCTATTCATTCTCATAAATGTCGTTGCATGTCTGGACATACTCATATATATTTAAATGTTGAAATTCTGGAAATTGTTACAGATATTTACAGTTCTAGTGATGGATTGGGTCTATAGTCTTCGAAACAGCTTTCTCGAACACCCGTCGGGCAGCTAATTTCCGCAACTGTATGCAGTTACTCTTCTCTGTCACAAATCCTTATATCAGGTCTCTTGTGCTTACACATTATTGAGGTCCTCACTACGTCATTCTACCACTACTTTTTATTATGAGTGGTTATAGTTTCCACCATACTGTGGTTTCTTATTTCCTTGTCCTCGTGGTTATCAGTCCGAAGCATTTCATTATAGAGTGTCTTCGCTAAAACATCATGACTATCAAATAGTTTACAAATGTATATCTGTATCAATATATATATATATATATGTAGGTCGCTAGCTTCCTGAAGATTTCTCTTGAATGAAACAGTTCTAGTCCTGTAGAAGCTCCTTCTATACAATAAATATATATATATATTATATATATATATTGATTGATTGATTGATTGATTGATTCTAGTTTCAGCTTATGAGCTGTGGCCATGCTGGGGCACCGCCATTTGGTGTTGCTACTTGGTTTCACTTCATGGAGGCTTTCTAGCAACTGCTATTTGGTGCATGAGAGAGTTCGATGCAGCTGCCCTCATCTGCCCCTCCTGTCGTGAAGTTGGTTCATCTGGGACACCTGACAGGAAGAGATCCAGCTTCATTTTAAAGACATCTGTATCCACCCCATGCAGGTCTCTCAGGTTCTTCGGGAGGATATTGAAGAGCTGTGGCCTCGGAAGCCCAGGCTATCACAGAATCTTGTCCTACATCTTGATGGCAGGTTTGGAGTCCTAGGCACCACGCAGTGGCGCCCAGTTCTGGCATTTGCGTAACTCTCGATGCCAAAGTCAGGACACTTCCCTCCAGGATCTTCCAGATGTATATTATGGCATATCTTTCCCGCCTACGCTCCAGGGAATATAATTTTAATCTCTTGAGTCTTTCCCAGTAGCTTACATTCTGCATAGAGGCTATCTTCTTTGTGTAGCTTCGTTGGATCGCCTCAAGTTCTGTGATCAACTTGACACTGGATGGTGACCATAGCTGAGAGCAATAGTCAAAGTGGCTTAGGACAAGTGTCTTCCAGAGGACCATCATGGTTTCTTGTTCTCTTGTTCTAAAGGTTCTAAGAATCCATCCAGCCAGCCGTCTACATTTCATTGTCAGTTTAGCAACATGTACATGAAAGGTCGCGTCATCACTCATGTGAATACCCAGGTCACGCACTGATTGTGCCTCTGGGATTGCAATCCCTCCGGGTCCAGTGTATTCATTGGGTATTGCATTCAGTTTTGCATGCTGATAGTATAAAGCTTGAAACTTTCCAGCATTGAACTGCATGCTATTCTTTTCAGCCCACTTGTATATTTCGTCCAGCTCACATTGCAGGTGTTTAGTGTCCTCAGGGTTCTGTATTGCCTGTGAAACTTTTGTATCATCTGCATAACTTGTGATCGTGGCTCTCTGCGTGGCTGAGGGCATGTCTGAGAGGGCCATTATGAACAGTAGTGGTCCCAGAACAGTGCCCTGCGGAACACCGCTCGCTATTTGTGTGTTAATGGAGGTGGCCCCATTGGCTACTACCACCTGACTTCTATCCTTCAGAAAGTCATGAAGCCATTCTCCCAGTTTTCCAACTATGTTGAGATCACGCAGTTTGTGACATATCATTCCATGATCGACTTTATCAAAGGCCTTTGCAAAGTCGAGATATATCACTTCCACATTTGAGTGGTTGAGCAGCCGTTTCAGCACCCAGTCATAGTGTTGTAGGAGCTGAGTTAAACAGCTTCTCCCTGGTCGGAAACCATGTTGGGTGTCGGGCAGCAAGTCATTCTCTTCAAGGAAGGTGATCAGCTTCCTTCTGACTATTCGTTCCATGACCTTGCTGATGTGTGAGGTCAGAGAGATAGGTCTATAGTTCTTGGCTTCCGCTCTGCTACCTCCTTTATGAATGGGGCATATTTTACCTTCCTTCAGTTTTCCTGGAAGTTTGCCAGCTGCAAGGAAGCTCTGAAAGAGGAACTGCAGTGGTCTTGCTAGGACTCTCTTACATGCTTTTAGGAGGATTGCCGGGAATCCATCGGGGCCAGTAGCTGCGTCTGTTTTCATTTCATCTATAGCCTTGGTTACATCGTCTTCCTTTATATCGATGTAATCTATCGTCGCCGCCTCTGATTTTATATCTGCAGTGGTAAAAAAGTCAGTTGGATTGGTGATTTGGAGATGCCCAAGGGGTGGAGTGAAAACACTCTTGAATTGCTCATTCAGTATTTCACTTACCCTCATTGGTTTTCCTGTAAGTGTGCCATCCTTTTCGAGGAGTGGCCGTATTCTACAGTGCACTGTAGCTGTTTCTTTGGCATACCTGTAGAAAGCTCTGGGGTTAGATTTTATGTTTTCTATAGCCCATGCTTCTTTGTCTGCTCTTTCTTTTTCATGGGAGAGTTGCAGACATTTTTCGATTTCCAACAGTTTTATTTTTAGGCGGGACTTTTCACTGCTTTCAATCTGTTTGTTTAGGCGATTTGAAAATTTCGTACGCCGTCTCATTAAGATTTTCCTCTCTCTGGGGATTTTGTTCTTGTGTACAGTGGCCTTTCTCTCTGGGACACATTTGTAGCATATGGCTTGCATTACAGACATGAATTGTTGAAGTTTCACGTCGATGTCTGGCGAGGAGAGACAGTTAGGCCAGTTTTGTTTGAGGATCTCTTTCTCAATCTGTTTCCAGTTTGCCTTATGCTAGTTCAAGCTGGAAAGATTTTGAGGGTTTCTTGTAGGCTGCATGTCCGTGCTCTCTTTTGGCCCGTACATGGTCAGCTCTATCATGTTGTGATCCGAGAGTAGTGTCGGTGTCACTTTCACATTATGGATGAGATCCATGTCATTTGTGAAGCAGAGATCCAGTGTGTTACCTGCCCTGGTTGGTTGGAGTATTACCTGCTCCATGTACAGGGTGTTGATGAGGTTCAGGAGGGACCTCGCCTGTCCTCGTTCACATCTTGTCATTCCTGGGAGAGAAAGGCCCTCGGGCCATCTGACATTGGGCAGATTGAAGTCTCCCATAAGAAGCACACCTATGTGTTGTTCTAATGTGGTTAGAATTTCTTCTATTTTTATAAGGCAGTCTTCAAACTTGCCCACATGGCTTGGGGCATCTGGAGGGCGATATGTAGCACACACAACTACATCAAGTTACCTAATATGTACAATTAGTGTGTCACACACCGAGTTTGAGTATGACAAGAGGACCTGGGGTGTGAGGTCCTCACGGATGTACATAGCAACACCTCCATGACTCCTTTCTTTCCTGTCGGTCCGTAGTACAGCATACTGTGGTATGTGTAACTCCGCATCTGCTATGTCCGGTTTCAGGTGCGTTTCTGTAAGTGCTATGCATAAGGCTTGATTGCATGCAACAATATATATATACATATATATATATATATATATATATATATATATAATATATATATATATATATATATATATATATATATAATATATATATATATATATATATATATATATATATATATATATATATATACATGTGTGTGTGTGTGTGTGTGTGTGTGTGTATGCATACCTTCATACATAATTGAAGTGAATTTGAATGTCGTGGGAATAGTTTACAAATTTTCACTGAAAAACTTAATGGCGCAGGAGTGGCTTATAGGCACAGGAGTGGCTGTGTGGTAAGTAGCTTGCTAACCAACCACAAGGTTTCGGGTTCAGTCCCACTGTGTGGCATCTTGGGCAAGTGTCTTCTGCTTTAGCCCCGGGCCGACCAATGCCTTGTGAGTGGATTTGGTAGATGGAAACTGAAAGAAGCCCGTCGTATATATGTATATATGTATGCCTGTGTGCGTGTTTGTGTGTCTGTGTTTGTCCCCCTAGCATTACTTGACAACCGATGCTGGTGTGTTTACGTCCCCGTCACTTAGCGGTTCAGCAAAAGAGACCGATAGAATAAGTACTGGGCTTACAAAGAATACGTCCCGTGGTCGATTTGCTCGACTAAAGGCGGTGCTCCATGACTAAAGGCGGTGCTCAAATGACTGAAACAATTAAAAGAGTAAAAGATTAAAAAAGAGTAAAAGAGGGCTTCAATTTGGAATATACAAATAAATTTGCTATTTTTTTTCTCGGAGGAACTCAGGAATCGTAGTCTTTTTTGCGGACGTTGTTTCACATTCTAGTGCCCACTGACAAAATGTACAAATGAAAATCTATAAATCACTATGATATTGTAAATGTCACATTACTTCACCACAGAATGACTTATCATCCCAAATTCCCTATGACAAACATATAAGCTTGTATGTCACTCTGTGTGAATGCATGCATGTCTTGTGTATGTGTGCATGCATGTTTGCTTGTATGTACATTTTTATTAGAAAATGTACACTTGTATATATGTATGTATATAGAGGCGGCGAGCTGGCAGAATCGTTAGCAGACCGGGCGAAATGCTAAACGGTATTTCGTCTGCCATTACGTTCTGAGTTCAAATTCCGCCGGGGTCGACTTTGCCTTTCATCCTTTCGGGGTCGATTAAATAAGTACCAGTTACGCACTGGGGTCGATATAATCGACTTAATCCGCTTGTCTGTCCTTGTTTGTCCTCTCTGTGTTTAGCCCCTTGTGGGTAGTAAAGAAATATGTATATATGTGTGTATGCATATATGTTCGTATGTGTGCATGTAGGTCTGTTTAGCCCCTTGTGGGTAGTAAAGAAATATGTATATATATGTGTGTATGCATATATGTTCGTATGTGTGCATGTAGGTCTGTTTACCGATATAAGTAGGTAGGTATGTAGGCATAATTGTACCTAGGCATTCATAATCTAATTGTAAATTCGCAATCACAAGATTCCTGGTTGAATCTCATTGTGTGGTATCTTGTCTAATAGTCTTTTACTATAGCTTCTCGTCGGTTAATGCATCTGTAAATGTCCTATAAAAATGTATTTACTATTGAATAAAATGATGTATTTTAACTAGTATCGAAATTTCATCACTAACTTTCTCACCTGACAGATAATTATAACGAGAAGAAACATTGTAGACGCATGCAACGTAGGAATTTTTAGTAAATTTATATTAACCCTTGACGCAAAGTGTCAAACTGCTTATAACTGAAAATGTCGATATAGCTACTCGTGATTATGAAGTGCTCAATTGCATTAAAGCTACTTCAAATCACAAATATTTCAGTCGATAGAAAGTGGAAATTCTCCTCGTCGAAACAAGCGAGCAGCTATTCTAGGTTATTTTCAATTGTGTGCATGAATGTGATTTTTGTCTTCTTGTGATATATATATATATTATATATATATATTATATATATATATATATATATATATATATATATATATATATATATATATAATGTAAATTTAGGAAATGAAGTAGGTAAAGTCTAGGGTATATATGTTCCTAGCTAGCAGAAACTCGGAAGTAGTAATTACAAAACTAGGGGTACTCCGCTAGCTACTCATCAGGCCAAAGTCAAATGAAAGTTCCACTGTAGTCAAAGGGTCTCATGTAAATTCGAAGGAGTTAACATGGGCCGTGATCTATAGCCCCGTGAATTATAAAATGACATTTTTCAGCCTATAGAAATCGATATGAGAAACATTTAACACCTTCTACGTCAATAAATCACTTTAATTTCTTGAAAGTTATTTTTATACCTTCTACGGAGACCTGGATCTTTGTATCTGTAACTCCACAGAGATTTTAGTGTGTCGGTGGTATAATTGACATACATCCAAGGTAGTTGAAACGTCTTAAGCTCCTCCCTGCATCTAATAGCATACATAGTATATTGCGAGTAATTTATTTCTCATTAATCCTTATGAATTGCTGCCAGTTAATGAACTGATGTAACTAATGAATCGGGAACAAACATATAAGGTTTCACCATCGCTTTATTTAGTCTGCAGTACAACGCCAAGAAAGTGTGTCTAGAAAGTTTTGATAAGGGAGAATTGAAGTAATAATGGCAAAACATTTATCAAATATGTTGTCTTGCTTTATTTTACTGTGGCTCATATGTGTGTTTGTGTGTGCATATGTGTGTGTGAGTGTGTGCGTGCGTGTGAATTTCTGGGTATGTGTGGTTTTGCGTAGGTGCGTGTCTATTATCTACTAAGGTTGCAAATTTATCTAGTTTTAAATCCAACCGTATTACTGTTATTTCATAAATTCACTGTTAAGCAAACATGGGTGCAGTCATGCTTGTGTGGTAAGAGGTTTGCCTCCCAACCACATAGTTTCGGGTTCAGATCCACTGCGTGTTGCGACCCGGCAGAAGACACCGAGAGAATAAGTAGCGGGCTTAAAATAAATATGTACTCGATGCACAATTCGTGAAGGCGTTGCGTTAGCATGGCTGCAGTTTAATGACTGAAAGTTTCATGACTGTCCCTCTCTCTCCCTCACTCTTCCTCCTTTACTCTCTCGTTGCTCACACGTAACCATACGCCATCTTCCTTTTCCTAACTCGAATTTATTTCTTTTCTTCCTATCCGCTACAAGATATCAGTGGCATCCTTGCATCTGCTGTCAAAGCTTGTTTATCCAGCGGCCGCCACCTCACCTGGTCATGGCTTACCGTTTACATTGTCCTTTTTTGCTATTGATTTTTGACCCTGCGGAAATCCGAAATGTTATTTAATTTGCTTTACGGGAGTAACTGTGTTGACGAAAGCACATCTTATCAAAATGCTCGAAATATAGAGGAGATAAACCAGCCGACAACTGATGAAGGCTCGTTCTTCATGTTTTGTCTTTTTGTCTCTATGTTTCTTTCGTTGTTCGCAAAAAACTTCGTATTCCATGTTTTCGTATTTCGTATTTCATGTTGTCTAAGTTCTATGACG
Organism: Octopus sinensis; assembly: GCF_006345805.1. Classification (NCBI taxonomy): domain Eukaryota; kingdom Metazoa; phylum Mollusca; class Cephalopoda; order Octopoda; family Octopodidae; genus Octopus; species Octopus sinensis. Next base: position 33,967,671 of record NC_042999.1, on the reverse strand, counting down.
TCCTGTGTATATACATATATATGTAAATATGTACATATATATATGTAAATATGCATATATATATATATATATATATATATATATATATATATATATATATATTATATATATATATACATATGTTATTGATATTATTATATGACTGAACGTCACGCGTCCGTTTCCAGTAAGTTTTATATATGTATATATATATATAATATAATATGATATAATATAATATAACAAAATATATGTTAATGTCAGCCTGTCAATGAGTCACACATTTTCAACTTTATTCCTAGATGCCGTAGCCAAAAATATCATACCATTTTGGAATCAGGCCGACTCCGTCAGTAAATTAAAAGCATGCAGGGCCGAATGCAGACCCGCAATCCTGAAATTTTGGATTCTCAAGTTTTCACTACTGCGATTTTTTTCGGCGACGAGTTTTTTTTTGTACGATAACAGTTTTTACTCACTGGACCTATGAAAACTTGACAGAAAATATAAAACGTGTAAGCATCATTAAATAGTGACTTCATTTAATAAATATCGAAAAATTGTGGGTTTAATTATAGATGTATACCCCCACCGATTGCGTTGCTTCATAAATTCCATCAATAATCGCTTACATCTTGTTGCATGAGTGTAGGTTAAAATTTGTTGGAAAAAGTTTTCCTAAGGGGGCCAGGTTGAGGAGTTTCAGAAAATTCACACAACCTGACATTGTCCGCCTCATAACTTTCAGGAAAATTGATATTTTTAATGAAATTTTATACAAGTAACTATCAAACGGCATAGAATAACTGTTACAATGGCTTTATCATATATCGTGCAAAACGAAAATATTACCAGCGTTTTCTCTTTCACTATCATTCTCGATCCATTCCTTTTGTTCACCCAATCTCTATCTCTAAATCTTTTTTCTCTCTTCCCCCTCCGTCCTCTCTCCCTCCTCTATGTGTCTTTGCATCTAACCTTTACCTGCATTTAATGCAGTATATTTCTCTTGTGGAGGCGCAATGGCCCAGTGGTTAGGGCAGCGGACTCGCGGTCATAGGATCGCGGTTTCGATTCCCAGACCGGGCGTTGTGAGTGTTTATTGAGCGAAAACACCTAACAGCTCCACGAGGCTCCGGCAGGGGATGGTGGTGATCCCTGCTGTACTCTTTCACCACAACTTTCTCTCAATCTTACTTCCTGTTTCTGTTGTACCTGTATTTCAAACGGCCGGCCTTGTCACTCTCTGTGTCACGCTGAATATCCCCGAGAACTCCGTTAAGGGTGCACGTGTCTGTGGAGCGCTCAGCCACTTACACGTTAATTTCACGAGCAGGCTGTTCAGTTGATTCGGATCAACCGGAACCCTCATCGTCGTAACCGACGGAGTGTTTCCATTAGCATATTGATGTAACAATTTTTATAACATGGAAATAAATTGCGAAATCAGTC
>NC_042999.1:33951240-33961240 GCF_006345805.1 Octopus sinensis | reverse complement strand
TATCTATCTATCTATCTATCTATCTATCTATATATATATATATCTATCTATCTGTATGTCTCTCTGTCTCTCTGTCTGTCTATCTATCTATCTATCTGCCTGACTGTCTATCTAACTACCTGTCTTTCTGTCTGTCTGTCTGTCTCATGCGAGTTGCACTGAAGTTTCATCTAAAGATATTTAGGGACAATACGGTCCCTCATCTGATGATGTTATTACGTGAGGTGCCATGCATTGAAAACACTGATGTGTGTGGAAAAAGAGAGAACATAAGTGCTCGACATGGTCATCTCATGTCAAGATAAACAGCACATGACCATGCAGGTGGAATCCAGTTAGAATCTTTTTCACGTCCTGTAGCCCAGTCCTCCTAAAATGGCCCTAAATAAGGTTTATTTAAGGATGGTGAACGAAAGCCGTCCATGTTTCCAGAGTTGAATTATTTAAACCACAAAGAATTCCTCTTAATACATGGCTCTGATTATCAGCCCTTACATCTCTTCGTGATCAGAGATGCACATATCGCCAACAACTGAGGGACATGTTCACCTGGTAATGGTCAAATAAATGAGACGCAAATCGGTGGTATTGAGCAGAATATTTGCTGTAGCATATCTTTCATACACAGACAAAACATGTATTTGTTAATACTTCCAATTAAATAAAATCAAAACGCATATGAGCCACTGCGTGGTACTGCATCAGAGCATTTGTCAATAATATCAATATACCAACATTTTAAAATATTTTTGTACGTACTTCTCATGTGTGTCACTCTTATTTTAAAGGAAGAATTGAGTAGCAAAGTGAGAGAATGGAGAACAAAGACGAAATGAGAGAGAAATAGAGAGAGAGAGTGTGTGTGAGCGAGAGAGAGAGAGAGAGAGAGAGAGAGAGAGTGGTTGGTGACGGCGTTCGTTTTGGGTTTTTAAATGTTTCTCAGTATTTTCAGAGTAGACTGATACACACTTCGCAAAATGTAGATACATAGAAGGAAAGAAAAGTTGATACTTAGATACATAAACACATTGTTACATCAAAGAGAAATAACTACAGCAAATATTAGATGTGACAAGGCTGGCCATTTTCAATTAGAATACACCACCCTAAGGTAGATATAGAATGGCTTTACCTGCCAGGAAAAGAGGGTGGCCGTGGACTTTTATAACTGGAAGTAACAATGAAGATTGCCACAATTGGCCTAAGCACTTCACTGAAAAACTCTAATGACTGGATGTTAAAACCTGTCTTAAAGCACGGCAACAAGAGAGCATCATATTCAGTAATAAAACAGACTGTGAAATATCTAAATGAATTCCAAATACAAAAAATAGATGCGAATAGGCCAGACATTATATTGAAAGACTTTAGACAAAAATCATGCCTCCTCATTGATATGACTGTCCCAATCGACATAAATGTATTTATCATGATTTACCAAAGACAGGGCAAGTATAAAGATCTTGAAATAGAAGTTGGTAAAATGTGGAGCCTCAAGACTAAAACGATACCTGTTGCCATAGGTGCCCTAGGAATGATAGCAAAATGGGTTGATTCCTACCTAGCTCAGATACCAGAAAACCGTAAAATGGCAGAAATTCAAATAATAGTGCGAATGGGAACTGTCTATTTCTTACGTAAAATATTGTCTATGTAATCTCAAATTTTAAAACAAACTTATAATATACTTATGTTTTTGTTAAACATTTACTACAACAATACTATCTACAAAACCAAATATATGACACCCTAGGCATAATGCCAATTTGAAATTCTAACTTGTTGTCTGTTGAGGTCTGTGGGTGAAACTTGGAGTCAATTTGTACAAATACAAAGTAAAAGTCAAACATATAATAATAACAGCAGCAACAACAATAATAATAATACTAATAATAATAACTTCATTCATTTGCCACCAGGGCGAAGGATGAGAGGGGACAATACGAAGACAGACATAAAATGTAGGAGTTTACATATACCGAAATGATAAAATAATTACAGAAAAAAAATATGTAAGTATACACGGGTATGTAAAGGAACGGAATTATACGTAGCATACAAAGGTTTAAAGAAAAGGAAAGAGAAAAGACAAACAGGAAAAGGGAGAGTGTGATAGAGATGTAATCCTCCTGATATCGAATGACCTCTAGTGATAATCGAGGAATCCAACTGGCCAAATTTTCCCGGAACACCAAGAACATGCGCAATTATTGGGGGAGCATCATAGCCATGTATTGGGAGGGATTCTTTGGGGTTTGGATAATTCACATTTGGAAACATGGGTGTTTTGTTCAAAATGCTTAAACAACCCTTATTCAGGGACCTTTTGAGCGGGATGTGTTACTCGACCAGAAGAAAATTCTAACTAGGCCCCACCTGCAAGGTCACGTGCTAATTATCTTCATATGAAATCACAATATCGCACACATATGACTGTGATGCATATGCCTAGTGAACCCTTATCAGACGGGTAGTCATGATGGGTATACTGCGCTTCGTATATTTTACCCAAGTTTCACTTTGATGGCATGCACTGCTCTCTCACTCACTAATATTAATAATATAGAAATTTTCACCCCCTTCTATAACCTCTCTTCTGACGATGCTACCTCCTATATTACCGATCACGGTCCCCAAAGTTCACTTAATTGTAATTGCCGTCCTGGAACCCCCTGCCCGTTACAAACCTATTGCAGAAGATATAATGTAATTTACAAATGCACGGTCCTTAATCTATTGCACAACTCTACAGCCATATACCTAGGATCAACAAAAAAATTTAAGCAACGGTATCCCACTCATTTCCATTCTTTTAGATACGATAAACATAGAAAATCTACAACACTCGCCAACCACATACATCATCTCAAAAATGCAAATATACCCTATAATCTATCATGATCCATAATGGACTCAGGACTTCCCTACCGAGGTCAACGCTCAACCTGCAAGTTCTGCCTGAAAGAGGCACTCCACATATTAAAGTACAACTCTCTAACACTGCTAAATAAACATAACGAGGCACTAAGTACATGCCACAACCGCATTTATCACACATTTAAAATCCTACCACAAATCCAAATGCAAAAATAACAATACAGCACATTTCCACAATACTTCTTAGGTAATCAAAATAACCTTATGAATATACACTCTAACTCCTAATCCCTATCTAGTTCCTCACATGTACAACCATTTTATTGTATTCGTATATATGTGCATACACCCATGTGTGCGTATATATGTATGAGTGAGCGTATGCGTATATGTATGTGGGTTTGTGTAAATATATGTATGCATACAAGGTATATATACCTGCGTATACAGGGACGATGATACATACAGGCGAACGTATAAGTGAGTGTGCATAAGTACATATGCATGCAAGTAAGGATTGTATGTGTAACGTGTCTGATATATACATGTATATACATCTTCACATATATATGTTCTCATATTACTAAAAACAGAACTGCCAAACATATAAATTCCTTAATTCTTCATAATACTAACACCATTTCTCTGCCCATACACATAGACTCTACTACTACACATTTATGATTCCTTTACCTCTTACCCCCATCATACCTTCTATGTTTTTACACCATAATACCTTCCTCTCTCTTTCACTCTTCATATCCCCACTCCTACTTTCAAATTACCTCTAGTGACCACTGACTGATCTTTATCTTCGTTTTTCTTTTTTTCTGTTTTTCTTTATTCCCTTTATATCTCTCTTCAGGGGTTTCATTTTATATTTTGTTATTATTTTATTAATCTTCTTCTTACTTCCTTCTCCTTCTTCTCTCTCTTTTCTCTCTCTCATTTTTCTTTCTCTTCTCTTTTTTCTCTTCCCTTTCTTTTTCTCTTTCTTCATTCCTCTCTTCCTGTTTTCGAGTTGACCTCCCTATTTTTAGGTCACTTTAAATAAAAACTTTTGACTCTGCAACACTATATAAATTCTCCACTGGGAATGACCAAGTTTAAAAATCTGTTGTATCTCACTCATAAGGGAATCTTTCATTGCTTATAAACTCTATATTTGGAAAGAACCATTTTAAACTCTGTTGGACTTTTGGACTTTACTCATAGGATATTGGAATATTGCATATATACCATTATACCTAAAAAATAGATTTATACCTTCAATATCCATACATATCTTTCATCTATTTTCTTTTCTCCACCTCACACTCAATTCTGTATCACAACTAAACTATGACTTAACCATCCTCTCACACCGTCTCCGATGAAGAGATATTATTAATAAATACCCTACAACCAGTTGTAAGACCTTCTATCTATAAATGCTCTAATATCTACACAGCCTTGTTTTTTTTTATCTCATTACGCAAAAAAATATATATATATATATATATATATAATATATATATATATATATATATATATAACGGGAAGCTTTATGAAAATAGACAAAAGACGAAGGTAGGTGGAAAACAAACGAACAATTGTATTAGTATGGCGCTCAGGAAATATAAATAAAAGTCTTTAACGTTTCGAGCCTACGCTCTTCAACAGAAAGATACACAGAGAGAAAAAAACACAGAAAGAAGGAGAGAAAAAAATGCGTGCAGTAGCTAACGAATCAACATGGCGATCTGATTTCGGTCAGAGGTCAAACATCAAACATGAGACGCGAGAGCGAAATAAGGGGAGATAATAGGGTTGATAATAGGGTTGATAATAGGGTTGATAATAGGGTTCAAGGACCAGCTAATAGTGCGTAGGAGGGGTCTGGACGTGTGTATGTATAGGGTTGGTGTATGTATTAGTATGTATAAGGGTGTGTGTGTGTGTGTATGAGAGAGTATTAGTGCGTAGGATTGGTCTGGACGTGCGTATGTATGGGGTTGGTGTATGTATTAGTATGTATTAGTATGTATTAGTATGTATTAGTACGTATTAGTATGTATAAGTGTGTGTGTGTGTATGAGAGAGTATAAGTGCGTATGCGGGGTCTGGACGTGTGTATGTATAGGGTTGGTGTATGTATTAGCATGTATTAGTATGTATTAGTACGTATTAGTATGTATTAGTTGGTGTATGTATTAGTATGGCACATCATATATGATGTGATGTGTAAAGTCGTGTGGTGTAGTGAGGAGAAGAGGGGGAGGGGGAGAAGGGGGGGATGAGAGGAGGGGGGAGAGAGAGGAGGGGGAGAAGGAAGGGGAGGAGGGGAGGATGGAGGAAGAGGGAGAGGGGGAGAGAGGGAGTGAGGGAGCAGAGGGAAGGGGAAGAGGGAAGGAGGGAGGGAGAAAGAGGGAAGAAGGGAAGGGGAGTAGGGGTGAAAGGATGAAGGACTGAAGAAGTAGGGGTCGGGGGGAAAGGATAGGTGAGGAGGGGGAGAGGGGGGTTAGATGAGGAGGGGGGGGGGAGTTGAGACCAAATGGCGTATAAGAGCGAAGAGAGAAGATTAATTCCTGTTCACGGCGCCAACGGGAATCCGGATGGCCTCTGTGTAAGGACAAACCGAACACAGATAGGTGTTGCAAGGAGTGACCGGTGGAGCCGAAATGGCGTGAGACCGGTGTGTCGTTCGCAAGGTGGATGTCACGAAGGTGTTCCGCGAACCGGTCAGCCAAGCGGCGTCCCGTTTGTCCGATGTACAAGGAATTGCAGAGAGAGCAAGAGATGCAATAGATAATATTGCTGGAGGTGCAGGTGAAGGAGTGGATGATGGGATAGGGTCGATGGTGGGTGCTAGTGAGGCGGGTGGTGTTGGAGAGGTAAGGGCAAGTGCGGCAACGTGGGCGGGAGCAGGGGAACGAGCCGGGTTGGGAGGTAGGGTCAGGGAAGGAGCTATGGACCAAAAGGCCTCGAAGGTTCTGGGCTCGTTTGAAAGAGGGGAGGGGTCGGTTAGGGAAGAGGTGTGAAGTGGACGGGTCGGACTGGAGATGACGGAAAGCTCGAAGAATGGTGCGTTGGAGACGTAGTGTCGTGGGGTGGTAAGTGAGGGGAAAAGGGAGGCGGGAGACTACAGGGCGGGTTCGGGGAGAGAGTGCAGATACACGGTCCACGGACCGTGCTCTGGCAAGGGCGGTGTGGATAGTGGTGAGGGGGTATCCACGTAGGGTGAAGTGGTGAGCCATACGTTGAGACTGAGTCTCAGCCATGGTCGTCACTACAGAGCCTACGTAGACGGAGGAATTGGGAATAGGGGATGGAAAGCTTGGTGTGTTCTGGGTGGGAGGAAGAGAAGTTGAGGTATGAGTGTGAGTCTGTGTGTTTGTAGTGAATGGAGGTGGTAAGAGTGGAGTGAAGAATGCTAACCGAAATGTCGAGGAAGGAGACAGAGGTGTTGGAGATAGTGGAAGTGAAGTGGAGGGCTGGATGGAAAGATTGGACGAAAGAGAGGAAGGAATCTAGATGATATATATATATATATAATATAATATATATATATATATATATATATATATATATATATAAAGATTGGACGAAAGAGAGGAAGGAATCTAGATGATATATATATATATATATATATATATATATATATATATATATATATATATTATATATATATATATACATATACGAGGGGTGGTGAAACGTTTCTGGCTTTAAAAGTATCGTGAAAAGTCTCTCTAGGGCCCGACCATTACGAGTTTTAAAAAAAATGTTTACGGGGCTTAGAAACATTCAAGGACCGCTGCAATACGAATGTGAATCTGAAACTGGAATAAAATCGTAATTAACTGATACTCTTGTATTTTCGTTTACGCAAACCCACTATATCTCAGCGCCCGCGTTGTGCACATACAAACATACATACATATATACATGCATGCATAATCGGTAACTTAAATTGCATGCGTATAGTTCAGATAGACTTATGTGAATTAACTATCACACATACAATCATGGATAAATGCGATCTAAGAGCGATCAAAGACGATATAGGATATATATAAGTGAAGAGTAGTGTAGTCGAAAGACAGACTGTTTGAAAGTAAGAAGATACACAAATGCCCATCATCTTCACTTACTGGCATTGGTGAACAATTTCTACTGAAATTAAATAATAACTCTTGAACAAATACTTAATTTTAGTCTCAAATGTTCATTTCTTTTAATTTTTTTTGTTTTTCTGCTTTTAACATCTGCAGACAGCTACTTGTATTCATAAAGATGTATGTGTAAGCAGACAAGAAAATCATTGTTTTTCTTCTCCCCCACCTCTCTCTCATATATATATATATATATATATATATATATATATATATATATATATATATATATATATATATATATATATATATATATATATATATATATATATATATATATATATAAGGATTTATAGATTTTTTTGCGTTTTATGCCAACAAATTCTCAACAACACATACAGAAATATATGCATGCTTGCAGGCTCGGTAGTACATGACTACCTACAATTAGCTAAAATATAGGATACAATAATAAATTAAAATTCTATTTGAACTATGCAAAGGAAATTAAAACTAGAATCTAATTTCTTGAATTATTCATCTCCCGTCAATTTTCTATAAATTACCGACCTAATTATAATATGCCACAATGTTGATTTTAATCAATCACCTCAATGTGGAGACGAATATTTACAATAGTGTATGAAGTCACATGGCACACACACACCCAAAATTAAATACATACATGCATGCATATGTATATGTATATCCATATCTATCTATCTATCTATCTATCTATCTATCTATCTATCTATCTATCTATCTATCTATCTATCTATCTATCTATCTATATATATATATATATATATATACACAGAGAGAGAGAGAGAGAGGGGGAGCAAGGGAGTTACAGAGATCGATAGATATACGCATATAAATACAGACACACAAAAGATGTTTACATACACACAGACTTTTACTCACGCGTCTACATTCATAAATCGACACACTCAAAAATACATCATTTTAACCATGTCCTGATTATGATCTTTTGCAGTGTCATTAGATGAATTATCAGAAATTGCAATGCAAATTTTTGAAAATAATACCTTTATGATTCCCGAAGTTAGACATTTCAGAATAGGTTAATATATAATAGAAGAAATCGAATTTGAAATAACGTGTGCATCGCGGTAATTGAATATGTTACAAAATATATTCGAGCACAATATAAAAGTTGATAAGAATACACACACACACGCGCGCGCATACAAGCACACATACCAACCACACATATACATGCATAAGCACACACATACTTACACACACACACATATCTATGTCGTTATATTTGGGGATGGTCATCTTTTGCCAATGTATAGCCTTTTTTCTTTTAGGTTTTCAAGTCATTGGTCCTTTGGCCATGCTCCGTCACCGGTTGAATAATCTGACCGTACTACATATTTCAAGCTCTTACTTATTCTTTCGGTCTCTGTGTCGAAATATTAAACTACGGGGATGTAAATTAACCAACACCGGTTGCCAATCGGTGGGGGTAAACACAAACAAACAGACATACATACATACACATATATATACACACACACACACACATTTATATATGTATATACAGGCATACACATATACAACGAACATTTTAACAGTCCCTGAGTACCAAATCCACTAACCAATCGTTTGTCGAACTCAGACTCCAGCAGAGTCGAGGTACCACGTTGTGATACAAAGCCTGAAACCACATGGTTGCAAACCAAGTGTCTTAAAGCATGCAATGATGCATACTACACAAAATACACTACCATATTAATACTTTTTCGTTTTTCTCTGTCACAACACATCAATGAGAAAGGAAGAGATAATAGATGAATAAAGAAGGAAGGGGTAATGGCAATCTGTTACTGGGATGATGGAAATTTCACGGTAAAAAATCAAACAGCACTTCAACTCTGTGTGAGTATATATAAAATAAAAGGGAGGTATGTGAATGTGTGTGTGTCTGTGTGTGCATTAGACATTAGTTGTTGAACGTTCAACGCTGAAAAGAAAGGTCAAACAACTTTTCAAATCTGTGTGAGTATATGTGTGTATGTGTCTGCATGTATAAGAGAAGTATGTGAATTGTTAAATATGTGAACCAGCGTTCTTTCATTAACAAACGATAATCGATGGCACATCTCAAAATACAACCACTAGATAACATTGAGAAGTGTATTAATTTGAATTACTATCCATATGCTACCTTCTGTCCCTATTTCTATAAAGAATATTACAATTATCCGTCCTTTTGAACGGCACAGGGTCGGCTAGTGATAACAATTAATACGTTCACATAATGCATTCATTACAAGACGATATGATGCAGAAGAATACTTTTAGTAGAGGGAGCTTGCCGATTACATTTTCCCCAGTGCTTGACTCTTTCGTAAGTCATCGAACTCAAAAGCATGAAGCGCAAGAGTTAATCTGGACGGAATTTGAGCCCGGCAGGTAATGCCGGAGGAAATGCTGTAAGCACTTATAGCAAACAGTTGAATATGTTTAAAATATGCCAATTGCACTATGATTATAACATGCAAATGTAGCGTTGAATCAAATTCCGCGAATAAGCTTCATTTCGTTAATCATATAGACTGCTTGGCACTTTTTAAAAACATGCACAGAGAAATTTAATATCGTATAATAATTTTGCTTGTCATTGCTTTACATAGTCTGTCGATAACACTTTCACGTGTTTAAAGAAAAAAGAGGGAGAAAGAAAAGGGGAGAGATAAGTGTCCATGTTGCGAGTTAGATGAAATTTAATTGTAACGCTTTCACGCGATTAGTTGAAGGGAAAATGACGAGAAAGAAAAAGGAGCTAGAAAAAGATGAAAAGGCGAATAGTGACAAAGAGGGAGAAAGAAAAAGGGGGGAGGAGAGAAGCGTCCACAACGTGAGGTGGGGGTACGTAATATTTATTACGTGGTTAAAAATTTAGTTGGATGTACAGGAGGAGAGTTAAACATATAATATTAGCAGAGGGGTGATGTTTTGATGGCGAGGTTAAAGAAAAACGGACAGACAGACAGAGA
>NC_042999.1:33916240-33948740 GCF_006345805.1 Octopus sinensis | reverse complement strand
CATTAGTCATTTCTACCAAAAATGATTTTACTAATCATACCCAATGCAATTTTTCAAAGCAAGACATTTAAAAAATGAATTTAGTCTTGTATCACCTGTGATTTCGTACTTACCGCAGTTGCGACCGTACTCATCAGCAAGACTGATTCTGAACATATCATAAATAAACGACCTCGCACCGTCAAAGCCGAACAGCTATCTGTTCTACTCCAACGAAGCACATGGGGAAGTTTACATATAATACATCCGGTAAATGGCAGGCTTCTTCGAAATGCATTTCGGATATACAGAACAATCGGATATACAGAACAAATTCAAAGTGATTCTGGAAAAAAATTTCCCTATCTCTCATAGATATCATAGAATTATTTCTAGGAAAACAGTTAGGATTTCTTATTCAACCCTCCCAAATATGTCCACTTTAATAGCTAAAATTAATAATAACAACATTAAACTAGCCAGGAAAGATAGAAATAAAAATAATAATATCAGAATGAATACCAATAGCAATAACAATAATACTACCAACAATAAAAACAGCAATAGGAACTATCAAAACATAGGTGAAATTAGTAACCACAGAATGACTAATAACATTAACATTAATAGTAATAATAATAATGCCGATATTAATAGAAGTAATATTGTTAATAATAGAAATAATAGAAATAAGGCTAATGGAGAAAATAAGGAGAATGAAAATATCAGTGATATCTATAACAATAATATACAGTTGGATAAAAAGACTAACAATAATAATAACATTACGAATAATATAAGAAATCTTGGTAGGACTTTACACCTAAATGATGAAACAGAAGGATCAATAAATAATAACAATACTTTAGATATTAGCACCAACTATAGAAATGATAATCAAAATAATAGGAACCTTAAACATCTACCCAGGAATAATCCAAGGCCTGAAGTTGTTCCTCCTGTGTGTAAGTGTAGAATAAAATCAAAATGCCCGGCACCTGGTCTATGTAGGGAAAATAATGTAATCTATAAATGTACCATATCCACGGAGAATAACAAATATTTTTACATTGGCTGTACAATTAATTTTTTAGCTAGAGTTAGAAATCACATCTCGACTTTTAAATTACGTCATAAAGCTGGTACCACCACACTTTCAAACAAAATCTGGGAACTCAAAAATAATAATAAAAATTATACCCTTAATTGGGAAATAGTTAGGAGAGCAATTCCGTATAAAAATAGTAGGGTTGGTTGTCAACTATGCTCCATGGAGACGTACGAAATTCTAAAGCATAGTAAACATAGAAACTTATTGAATAACCATATCGAACTAGGTCAAGTTTGTGTCCACGCTAAATTGAAGACTTTAAAATATTTTAAATGATTGGAATATTCATAACTAGATAGATAGATATAACTTGATTTCTACTAGTATAGCACTGCTTTAAGTAGATAACTAAGAGTTCTCACATTACAGTTATCTTTATCTTTTTCCTTATATCTGCATCAGTTTTTTGAGAACAGGGAAATGAATAGTACTTATTCGCTACTTAATTGAGGCTTTATTTAATTTCAAACTCACAATTTTTAAATTCTTAATTTTAAATCTTAATTGTAATATTTAATTTTAATTCCTAACTTAATCTAATTTAAATAGCATAACTCTAATAAATTATAATTAGTTACTGTAGCCCCATAATTCTATTTCATAATTAAATAAATAAGGCTATTCCCTCGGTGATAATATGATTATCTTCATTATGATAGACAATCCCCTAACACCTTGTAAATGATCTTATAAGATTTGACCTGTAGTCAGTCAATGTATGAATAATAACGACAACTCCTTAAGACAATAAAATGAATAAATTAAATAAGTAAATTTTTAATGACTTTTTGATAAGATTATACTTAGATTTTCCTAATGTATTTTCTGGTGATTTTAGCATCTGACCCCTTAACCCCTGACTGTGTTATCTCTTTAGATTCTCTTTAAACTCATAGCTGATTTCAACAGCAATAAATTAACGGTTTACTGGTCAAAGAATAATATTCTCCTCTAGTTCCTAGATGCCTGTTGATTAAAACCAGACTTACAGTCTACTAACTCTTCTGTATAGCTAGAACCCTCTTTTTTTCTTTTTCTTTTTTTCCCTTCTTTCCCTATTTCTTTCTCTTTTCTCTTTTTTCTTTTTCTTCTTCTTATTCTCTGTTTCCTTTTCTCTTCTCTTTTAGTCCCCCTCTCCCCCCCCTTTTTTGCTCCCTCCTCCTTTATTTTCTCTCTTTTCTTCTATTCCCTTCTCTATTCTTGGCCGATCTAGTAAGCCCTTCAGCCTTTAAGAGTTAAATAGCTACAGCCTCTTGTGAATAGCAGTAATGTGATTAATGTGGCAAACACCTAATCATATAACAAGGATTGATACCTACCTCATTGTGTTCAACCATTGTGAAATTTATCGCCTGTGAATATGAAATTCATCTCCATTTCTCTGGAAATTTACATCTACACCATTGGAATCTGTGCATATATACAAAGGATTAATTCACCCTCTCTGTAATGCTAATAAGCAGGAATTGAAACCCACCTCGTTGTAATTAACAATGGATAAATTTGTCTTCTGTGAGTATATAATCCCTCATCATATCTATGGAAATTCATATGGATTAGGTCACCTTCTCTGTGATGCTATCAAAACTTTTTTAAAATTCTGTGATAAGACTGTACATCATCTTTAAAGAACTTTAATGAACTTTAGAAATCTGTTTAATTATCTACATTACTTCATGAGTATAGCCTCAAACACTAGGATGTCTAGAGAACTTACATGTATTTTAGCTGATGAGTACGGGACTCGTTTATATGCTGTAATCTTTGCAACTTTTAATAAAACCTGTCCTTGTATGAAACGATCGTACTAAAAACCTATCCATTCTTGTTGCTTCTTTCTCGCGTATATATATATATATATATATATATATATATTATATATATATATATATACACACATACATACATACATACATACACATACATACACACATACATACTTAATACATACACGCTTGTATAAGTAATTATTTGGACCTTTCGTTATATGGTTTGTTTACGCTCCCCAGTGTCATTAACAGTTATGATATAAATCTCACTGGATCTACGTCAGGAACTCCTCAATGTTCGTTGATTTTATAAGGAATGACGGAAATAAGAAATGGAGTTTGCAAGAAAGATTTTTCTACAAAACGGTCGTTTCGACCCATTATGCTTCTATCCCTTGCGGGTAGGATATTAATTATGTAGTGAAGTAACTTATTTAAAATGAGACGCCTGATGAGTCGCATTATGCATTGTGGATGCAGCACAACTAGCTGCACAATATCCTACCTGATGGGTCGAAAACAACCGTTGTGTTGAATAAGGATTCTTGCAAACTCCATTTTCCGTGCTGTGTGGTAAGAAACTTGTTTCCTAACTACATGATTCCGGGTCCGGTCCTACTGCATGGCATGTTGCGCAAGTGTCTCTTGGTATAGTCTTGGGACGACCAAAGCCTTGTGAGTGGGTTTAGTAGAGGCCTTGAGTGGATTTAGTAGTGGCCCGTCGAATGTATGTATGTATGTATGTATGAATATCTATCTATCTATCTATCTATCTATCTATCTATCTATCTATATATCTATCTATCTATCTATCTATCTATCTATCTATCTATCTATCTATCTATCCATCTATCTATCTATCTATCTATCTATCTATCCATATATCTATCTATCTATCTATCTATCCATATATCTATCTATCTATCTATCTATCTATCTATCTATCTATCTATCTATCTATCTATCTATCTATCTATCTATTTATCTATCTATCTATCTCTCTCTCTCTCTCTCTCTCTATATATATATATAATATATATATATATATTGTGTGTGTCTGTCTGTCTGTTCCCACACGATGTCTTGTCAACCTATGTTGGTGTATTTACGTCCCGGTATCTTAGCAGTTCAATATAATAGATGCAGAAAATAAATACTAGGCTTACAAATAGTTCTGGGGTCGATTTGTTCGACTGATTTGTCCAGCATAGACGCAGTAACATGATTGAGAGAAGTAGATGAAAAAGAATAAAAGAATGTATACATAGGCGCAATGGCCTAGTGGTTAGGGCAGCGGACTCGCGGTCGCAGGATCGCGGTTTCGATTCTCAGACCGGGCGTTGTGTGTGTTTATTGAGCGAAAACACCTAAAAGCTCTACGAGGCTCCGGCAGGGGGTGGTGATCCCTGCTGTACTCTTTCACCACAATGGCGGTGCCCCAGCATGGCCACAGCTCAAGAGCTGAAACTGGAAAAACAAACAAACATACATACATATATATATATATTTTTCTCTCTTTCTTTTATACTTTTTCAGTCATTTGACTGCGGCCATGCTGGAGCACCGCCTTTAGTCGAGCAAATCTCTCCCGGGAATTATTCTTTGTAAGCCCAGTACGTATTCTATCGGTCTCTTTTGCCGAACTGCTAAGTGACGGGAACGGAAACACACCAGCTATGCTAGGGAGACAAACACAGACACACAAACACATACATATATATATATATATATATATATATATACGACAGACACACAAACACATGCACACACACACACACACATACACACATACACACACAATATATATATATATATATATATATATATATATATATATATATATACGACAGGCTTCTTTCAGTTGCCGTCTACCAAATCCACTCACAATGCATTGATCGGCCCGGGGCTATAGCAGAAGACACATGACCAAGATTCCACACAGTGTGACTGAACCCGGAATCATATGGTTGGTAAGCAAGCTACTTACCACACAGCCACTTCTGCGCCTATATATATATATATATATATATATATATATATATATAATATATATATATGAAATAAATCTCTGAGCGAGGTATAAATAGTAGCTGCATGACATCGTGAAATATATTTGCCACTTAAATGTGGCTAACACTTAAATGTGGCTAAACCAGAAACTCGAGTCCGTGTGAATCATGTCAGATCGGAGATGGGAAGGATGGCTTCTATTTGCAAATACTGATAGGGCACAGAAAGTGTGTCAATAGCCAGCTGGAGGAAGTGTCCTCCTGGGACTACAAGCTACAGCACCACCAACCCTTAAGGGTTAGCCGCATTTAAGTAGCAAATATACTTTACGACGTCGTGTAGCTACCGTTTATACCTCGCATAGAGGTTTATTATTGCTTGTTTACACGTTTTCGATATCGGAAAAAGGATATATATTTGCAAAGGGCACCCGCTTTTCATTGGAAATCGGTGATTGTCACACGCTAATGACGGGTCAATAACCAGAAACTCGAGTCCGAGTGTATTATGTCAGATTTCCCTTTGCAAATACTGATAGGGCACGGAAAGCGTGTCAATAGCCAACTGGAGGAACAAGCCAGCTGGGGCAACAAGCTAGAGTAGAATTCACTCTTAGGGGTTAGCCACATTTAAGTGGCAAATATACTTCACTATATATATATTTAAACCCAAACGAAAACTGCAATCAGTAGGCAGTTTTTTGACGCTGGAAGTAGTCAAAACGAACAAAACCACATTTAAGGGCAATCTTCAAAAGGAACGAAAAATACAGAATTTTACCTTGTTATTTTATTCCAGTTATTTTTTAGAGACCGCGCCATAATATTAACATATAATTAAAAGACAATTAATATGTGTCTCTTCGTTATATATATAATATATATTATATATATATATATATATATATATATATATATATATATATATTATATATATATATATATTGCTTAGACATTGCATGACTAATAGCCACTCCGCGTGTTTACCGAGTTTTCCGAGTGCGTGCGCATGTGTTATGTACATATACTCTTTTTCTCTTTTACTTGTTTCAGCTATTTGATTGTGACCATGCTGGAGCACCGCCTTTAGTCGAGCAAATCTACCCCAGGACGTATTCTTTCTAAGCCTAGTACCTATTCTCAGTCTCTTTTGCCGAACCGCTAAGTTACGGGGACGTAAACACACCAGCATCGGTGGCCAAGCGATGTTGTGGGGAGGGGGACAAACACACACACACATATATACAAACATATATACGACGGACTTCTTTTCAGTTTCCGTCTACGAAATCCACTCACAAGGCTTTGGTTGGCCCGAGGCTATAGTTGAATACACTTTCCCAAGGTATCACGCCGTGGGACGGAACCCAGAACCACGTGGCTGGTAAGCAAGTTACTTACCATACAGCCACATTATTTTTTTCTAGAGTTTCTACTAGTAAATCTAAAGCCCTTTTGGATATACATTTTTGTAAATACATCAGTAATGACTTTCTCACTGGTAGTGTCTTCCCTCTAAATAGCACAAATGTAATTCGTTTTTTTCTCAAATTGCACTTCACATTCACAATCCCGCTGAAGTTGTTCGACGTTATTTAGGCACTCAAATACGTCAGCACTGTATCTAATAGCAAAAATAGCTCTAAGCTAATGAAGTTCCTAACAAAACTATTGTTTTTCCTGTCATCCCTTTTTCTGATATATTCTTATATATTCATTTCGAACCTTCAATCGCTACACAATTTTTTTCTCTCCATTTGTTTTCGCTCTCTACGTTTTTTCACCCCTTTCATTCCTTGCCGTCAAAGAGAGTATGCTCCAAACCTTTTCCATTCTTCCCGAGCATTAATATACCTGCTTGGTTTTTCGTTTTTCCTTCACTTGCCTTCGTTTATATATATATATATATATATATACATACATATGTGTGTGCATATGTATGTATGTATATGTATATATATATGTATGTATATATATATATTTGTATGTATATATATATATATGTATATATATATATATATGTATATATATGTATATATATATATATATGCGAGAAAGAAGCAACAAGAATGGATAGTTTTTTAGTACAATCGTTTCATACAAGGACAGGCTTTATTAAAAGTTGCAAAAATTGCAGCATATAAACGTGTCCCGTACTCATCAGCTAAAATACATGTGAGTTCTCTAGACATACTAGTGGTTGAGGCTATACTCATGAAGTAATGTAGATAATTAAGTAACATAAACAGATTTCCAAAGTTCATTAAAGTTCTTTAAAGATGATGTACAGTCTTATCACAGAATTTTAAAAAAGTTTTAATAGCATCACAGAGAAGGTGACTTAATCCATAGTGTACATATGAATTTCCAGAGATATGAGGAGGGATTACATACTCACAGACGACAAACTTATCCATTGCTAATCACAACGAGGTGGGTCTCAATTCCTGCTTATTAGCATTACAGAGAGGGTGAATTAATCCTTTGTATAGATGCACAATTTCCAATGGTGTAGATGTAAATTTCCAGAGAAATGAAGAGGAATTTCATATTCACAGGCGATAAATTTATCAATGGTTGAACACAATGAGGTAGGTATCAATTCTTGCTATATGATTAGGTATTTGCCACATTAGTCACATTACTGCTATTTACAAGAGACTGTAGCTATTTAACTTTTAAAGGCTGAAGGGCTTTCTAGAGAGGCAAAGAACAGAAAAGGGAAGGAAAGAGAAGAAAACATGGAATTCTAGTACCAGCAGATAAAACGGGTAATATGTATAGAGTTGATTACGATCTTTATAGCAAATTAATTAGGAAGGAACTAAACTCCAAATATAAAATTACGACTAAGAACAATTTGAAAAAAGTAAACCTGGAAATGAAAGAGATCATGGAGAAACTAAATTTAACGGATAGAACAGAGCCGCTTAAACCGTGTGAGCCCAGGATCAACCTTAAAGACCACAAAAAGAATTTCTTGGAAAACCCTTCGGTAAGGCTGATCTGTCCAACTAAGTCGGACATTGGCCGACTTAGTAAATCTATCCTAGATACTGTTCTACCCCAAATAACCCCTCTTCGCCCCTTAAACCTATGGCTAAGTACGGACGAAGTTCTAAAATGGTTTAACTCTCTAACTAATACTAGTAGTCTGTCCTTTATTCAGTTCGATATTAATAGTTATTACTCTAGTATTTCCTCTATCTTACTCAACAAATCACTAATATTTGCCATGAATCGCTCCCTCATATCTAGAGAAGAAATCAATATTGTGCTACTAGCTAGGAAGACATTTATAGAATTTGAAGATAATTATGGACTAGAGCAGATACACCTAATTATTTTGATATACCAATGTTCCAGTGATTCGGCTGAGGTAACCAACCTAGTAGGCGCATATCTATTAAAATGCATAAGCAAGGATATCCCAGAAATACAGGGTGTCTATATATGGATGATGCTCTGTTTGTTATCCCTAGTAATAATAAATCTGTTATAGAAAGGATTAGAAAGAAAATTAATAAGTTCTTTAAGGATTTCAACCTCAGTATAACGTATGAACCGGGCACTAAAATAGTTAACTTCCTAGATATTACGCTAGACCTTAACTCCAAGCTGCATTACCCATTTAGAAAGGAAGGCGAAATCACGAATTACGTAAATAAATTATCAAATCATCCCCCAAATATAATTGAATCTTTAGTAAGAAATATTTCATTAAGAATTTCAAAATTATCATCCAATAAGGATATATTTAACTCCCATTCTGAGCATTATAATGCGGCGTTAACTAAGGCTGGATACAACCAAAAGATTACATTCGTTGATAAGGAGAACTCACGTATTCCTAATAAAGAAGTTATCAGTAATCACGTAAGCAGCAATACAGACCAAGCCCGAAATAAAAGTAGAATTAAATTAACGGTAAACGCTAATCTAACGTACAGGCCCAACAATTCAAATAGAAGCATTGACCAGAACATAGGTAACTCGGATAATATCGAAGTAGATAAACCAAAGATGCACACAAATAAAAATAAAAATAATGGTAATAAATACAATAACTCCGGTGAGATGAATAGTAATAATTCTACGAACCCTAAATTTAATAAAAAATATATATTATGGCTGAATATTCCTTTCAACTGTGCGATACAATCGGATATACAGAACAAATTCAAAGTAATTCTGGAAACAAATTTCCCAATCTCTCATAGATATCATAGAATTATTTCTAGGAAAACAGTTAGGATTTCTTATTCAACCCTACCAAATATGTCCACTTTAATAGCTAAGATTAATAATAACAACATTAAACTAGCTAGGAAAGATAGAAATAAAAATAATAATATCAACATGAATACCAATAGCAATTATAATAATACTACCAACAATAAAAACAGCAATAGTAGCTATCAAAACATGGGTGAAATTAGTAACCACAGAATGACTAATAACATTAACATTAATAGTAATAATAGCAATACCGATATTAATAGAAGTAATAATGTTAATAATAGAAATAATAGAAGTAAGGCTAATGGAGAAAATAAGGAGAATGAAAATATCAGTGATATCTATAACAACAATATGCAGTCGGATAAAAAGACTAACAATAATAGTAACATTACCAATAATATAAGAAATCATGGTAGGACTTTAGACCTAAAAGATGAAACAGAAGGATCAATAAATAATAGCAATACTTTAGATATCAGCACCAACTATAGAAATATTAATAACAATAAGGACAATTATACTCATGATAATCAAAATAATAGGAACCTAAAACATCTACCCAAGAATAATCCAAAACCTGAAGTTGTTCCTCCTGTGTGTAAGTGTAGAATAAAATCAAAATGCCCGGCACCTGGTCTATGCGGGGAAAATAATGTAATCTATAAATGTACCATATCCACGGAGAATAACAAATATTTTTACATTGGATGTACAATTAATTTTCTAGCCAGAGTTAGAAATCACATCTCGTCTTTTAAATTACGTCATAAAGCTGGTACCACCACACTTTCAAACAAAATCTGGGAACTCAAAAATAATAATAATAATTATAACCTTAATTGGGAAATAGTTAGGAGAGCAATTCCGTATAAAAATAGCAGGGTCGGTTGCCAACTATGCTCCATGGAGACGAATGAAATTCTAAAGCATAGAAAACATAGAAACTTATTGAATAACCATATCGAACTAGGTCAATTGAAGACTTTAAAATATTTTAAATGATTAGAATATTCGTAACTAGATAGATAGATAGATATAACTTGATTTTTACTAGTATAGCACTGCTTTAAGTAGATAACTAAGAGTTCTCACACTACAGTTATCTTTTTCCTTATATCTGCATCAGTTGTTTGAGAACAGGGAAATGAATAGTACTTATACGCTGCTTAATTGAGGCTTTATTTAATTTCAAACTCATAATTTTAAATCTTAATTTTAATTTTTAATTTTAATTCTTAACTTAATCTAATTTAAGTAGCATAACTTCAATAAAATAAAATGAGTTACTAAAGCCCCATAATTCTATTTCAAAATTAAATAAATAAGGCTACTCCCTCGGTAATAATATGATTATCTTCATTATGATAGACAATTTCCTAACACCTTGTAAATGATCTTCTAAGATTTGACCTGTAGTCCGTCAATGTATGAATAATAACGGCAACTCCTTAAGACAGTAATTTGAATAAATTAAATAAATAAATTTTAATGACTTTTGATAAGATTATACTTAGATTTTCCTAATGTATTTTCTTTTGATTTTAGCCTTTGACCTCTAAACCCCTAACCGTGTTATCTCTTTAGATTCTCTTTAAATTCATAGCTGCTTTCAACAGCAATAAATTAGCTGTTTTACTGGTCAAAGATTAATATTCTCCTCTAGTTCCTAGATGCCTGTAAATTAAAACCAGACTTGCCGTCTACTAATTCTTCTGTATAACTAGAACCCTCTTTTTTTCTTTTTCTTCTTTTTTTCCCTTCTTTCCCTATCTCTTTCTCTTTTCTCTTTTTCTTTTTCTTCTTCTTATTCTCTTTTTCTTTTTTTCTTTTTCCTTTTCTCTTCTCTTTTAGTCCCCCCCCTTTTGCTCCCTCCTTTATTTTCTCTCTTTTCTTCTCTTTCCTTCCCTTTTCTGTTCTTTGCATCTCTAGAAAGCCCTTCAGCCTTTAAAAGTTAAATAGCTACCGTCTCTTGTAAATAGCAGTAATGTGACTAATGTGGCAAATACCTAATCATATAGCAAGAATTGATACCTACCTCATTGTGTTCAACCATTGATGAATTTATCGCCTGTGAATATGAAATCCCTCTTCATTTCTCTGGAAATTTACATCTACACCATTGGAAATTGTGCATCTATACAAAGGATTAATTCACCCTCTCTGTAATGCTAATAAGCAGGAATTGAGACCCACCTCGTTGTGATTAGCAATGGATAAATTTGTCGTCTGTGAGTATGTAATCCCTCCTCATATCTCTGGAAATTCATATGTACACTATGGATTAAGTCACCTTCTCTGTGATGCTATTAAAACTTTTTTAAAATCCTGTGATAAGACTGTACATCATCTTTAAAGAACTTTAATGAACTTTGGAAATCTGTTTATGTTACTTAATTATCTACATTACTTCATGAGTATAGCCTCAACCACTAGTATGTCTAGAGAACTCACATGTATTTTAGCTGATGAGTACGGGACACGTTTATATGCTGCAATTTTTGCAACTTTTAATAAAGCCTGTCCTTGTATGAAACGATTGTACTAAAAAACTATCCATTCTTGTTGCTTCTTTCTCGCTTATAATCACCCCACATTACTGTTTTGTTAAAACCGTATAGTTTTTTTTTGGTGCATCTAAGTTAGGTACCATATTCAAGTAAATTCATTTAAATTAACTTGAATCTTTATTGCTTTTTGTATATAAATATATGTATATATATATATATATATATATATATATATATATGTATATATGTATATATATATATGTATATATATATATATATGTATATATATATATATATATATATGTATATATATGTATATATATATATATATATATATATATATATATATTATATATATATATATATATATACACACCTTAATACACACATGCATATACACACTCACACACACAAGCATTTATTTATATGCATGCGGTACAGATGTAACATTTCAGGTTAATGTTTTGAAAGACAATGCCAGTAATGTTGTTGTCTGGCTAAATAGCAATTTTTTTTCTGTTTCCAAGGTAACATTTAAAAATTATATAAAGAACATGCACTTTCTCTCTCTTATAAGCAAAATCAACATTAAAATGTCACTGTTTTTTCTATTCTAAAGTAATGGAATAGAACTACATTGCGCTAATGGATTTATTTATAGTTAACAAAACACAAGAATGGTGACGCTATCATCACTAACAAATAGTATTAAAATTTTAGCTGCAGGGTGTGTTTTGGTTGTTTGTAGTTAAACCAATAACCCCTACAGCATATTATTCATTGTCAATATGTAAATTACCTTTGTTAATGTTGTCGCAATGATAGCAAAAAAATCGATTTAACGTCTTGAAATTATGATTTTTGCAATATGTTACTTCTGATATTTTGTTACAGCGATGTGATATTTATGCAAAAGATATAAGAATACAAGTGTTCAGGCCGTGATGGATTGGAGTTAACATCTTGATCTCTCTCTCCTGTCTGTCTGTCTGTCACCGTCCATCCGTCTTTCACTCTCTCTCTCTCTCTCTCTTATTGTTCCTCCTTTGTCTTTCTTATCTCGATACCTTCTCCCCATGTACACAAACAGGCACGCACATATTAGTGCATGCGCTAACTGCACACACATATACATACACACATACACTTATACAAGCACACACATATACACATACACATGCACTTATACAAGCACACACACAAACACAAAGACACGCACACACAAGCAAAAACACACACATATATGCAGGGTATATTAGTGTTGGTGGTCATTTGTATGAATTTAGAACAAAACTCATAGGTCATCAAAGAAAAACTACATTCGAACACCAATCAGTAGAAAAAAATCTATAGAATCTTTTTATCCCACTTGCTCAATGAATCTACCGTTAGCATCCATGGGCGCTTTAATACCGTGGTGGAAGCCCTAACATAGCCAAATCCTAGGATCTTGGTTAATTTTCGACATAGTGTTCGTTAAGACGGACTTGAAAGTTTGCTTGGTGTAATGGGAGTGATGAGTGACTTGTCTATCGACTATCTTCCAAATGTAATATCAGGTCATCCCATAAGTTCTGTCCGAATTTTGAATAACGAAAACAAGTGATCAAATGTTATATTTAATTGAAATGCAATCATCAATGTACTTTCCCTGATTGTCCATGACTTCCTTCCATCTATTTACAAGCTTTTTAATCTCATCAATGTAAAACCCTTTTGGCTTCACAGCGAAGAACTCTGAAACGTCAGTTTCTATCTCCTCCTGGCTTGCAAAAGTTATGTCACCCAAATGATTCTGTAAACTACGAAACAAATGGTAGTCTGAAGGAGCAAGGTCGGGAGAATAGGGTGGGGAAGGAATTTTTTCCCAGCCAAGTTCTTCGATCTTCTTTGATGTGATCTTTGCAGTGTGGGGTCACGCATTGTCCTGAAGAAACATCATTCCTTTCCGATTCACTAAAGCGGGTCTTTTGTCCTTCAAAGCTTAGTTCAAACGCTCTAATTGCTTTGATTGTTGCATTATGTGGTAACAATTCAAGGTGAATTACTCCTTTGTAATCACACCAGATAGAGAGAAGAAACTTTTTCCCATGAAGTTCCCTCCTCGTTTGTGGTTGCGATTTTTCCTTTTTACCCAGCCACTGTTTACGACGTTTAACATTTTGATAGAAGATCCATTTTTCGTCACCAGTCACAAGTCTATCCGAAAAAGGTGAAAATGATTTCGTGAGAATACAGGGAATAGCAGATGTCAACTCGGGATTTGCATTTACTTTCCAACATGAGGCACCCATTTTCCAAGTTTAGGGACCTTTCCAAGTTGTTGAAGGTGACGATGAACTGTTGTATGGTTTGAACTAAGTTTTATTGCTAATTATTCAACTAATAATGCAGGATTTTCTTCAAGTTATGTCTCACATATCTTATCATCAAACTCAACTGGACGTCCTGTTCGATCTTCATCTTCAAGGCTGAAGTCTCCACTTTTGAAATTTGTAAACTATCTTCTGCAAGTCCCTTCATTCAAGCATTCTTTCCCATAAGCTGAACGTAAGTTATAGAGTCGCTTGGGCTGCAGAGTTTGCTTTTTTGTACTCATAAATCATTATGTGCCTTAAATGCTCTTTGGATACTTCCATGTTAGAAAGGGTTTTTGATCAAAGAAATTTAAATTTTATTATTCTGTAAAATAATATTTAATTAGTTTAAATATACACAAATGAATAAAAATAATCTTTAATTCAATTAGACATTCTAAAATACTATTAAATTTCATTCAATTTTTTAGAAACAGGTAAAATTGGACAGCACTTATGGGATGACCTGATAGTTTAGTTTTTGATTGAGGTCTGGTGAGCTCGGAAGTGATGTCTGGGAGAACATAATCATAGGGATTGGTGCGCATGCAAGCTTCGGTTCTTTTAGACTTATGAGACGGTGCAGAGTCTTGTTGGAAGACATATTATCTACCGTTGTGCACTTTGTGTATCCGGAGCCTCATAAGTTTCTCCAACTACTGTGTCTACAATGGCATTGGCTCTTAAGCACAGTGAAAAAGTGAGGAGGGATGAAAACTTTCTTCTCAGAACTATCACAGTTGCAGAGTACTTAGTACGCGTTACTGTTGGAGTCTCATTCGGGTCGCCGTTTAACCATTTGTCGTTCTTACGGTTTACCAGTTTTGCCTTATCGGAGAAAAACAAAGCATTCCAGGTTCTCGATGTTTTGAATTGTTCTGAAAACGCTTTGTGCGGATCGAATGATTCTCTCTTGTCCCATCCGGCATAATCTGAGCCGTTAGCATAATATAAGACTTATAGCGGTTGACCTCCTGCACAACCGTCCTGGTGGTGCATCCTAAAACCTTGCAGTTCTTTTCGATGGTTCTGATTGAATTTTTGGTGATTTGTCGAGTATAATTTTGGACTTTTTCCACAAAGCTATGTTCTGATGGTGTTAGAACTCTGTGCACGCATTTTACATTTAGCTGCTGATGTTGGCTCCTCGTTTTCCACTCCTTTCGAACACTGAAAAACGAAGGATCGGGAAGCGAGCTATCACTGTATCATTACACTACGCTTTTAATCCAACGACTACAGCGTACCTTTTCATTTGCTGAATCAACAAGACTTTCGTCATTATTTAACTGAAAAGGCACCTTGGGCAAGTGTCTTCTACTATAGCCTCGGGCCGACCAAAGCCTTGTGAGTGGATTTTGTAGACGGAAACTGAAAGAAATCCGTCGTATATATATGCATGGGTGTGTGTCTGTGTTTGTCCCCCCAACCAACATCGTTTGACAACCGATGCTGGTGTGTTTACGTCACCGTAACTTAGCGGTGCGGCTGAGGGTCCGATAGAATAAGTACTAGGCTTACAAAGAATAAGTTCTGGGGTCGATTTGCTCGACTAAAGGCGGTGCTCCAGCATGGCCATAATCAAATGACTGAAACAAGTAAAAGAGTAAAAGAGTAACAAAAGAGTTTGAAGAAAATTTGTGCTTTTGAAAGAGCATGACCTCACCCCCATAATATCTACCCCACCTACTTATCCCGCATCCTCACTTTTAATTTTCGCCTAATAATGCCGTATATAAGTGAACGATATATTTAATGCTAAAAAGATTTCAGTCTATTTTCTAAAGTGCAGTTAAGGAATCTATTCTACATGATGTCTGTATGCATGTTAATGTATGTGTGCCTGTTCCACTATTCTGGAAATTGCTTGTAATAATATATATTACATTTGTCACACCGTATTGTATGAACAATGAAAAATATTATCGTGAATATGTGGCGCCATTGCTTCTAGACGCTCGTGTGTTTAAAATAATAATAGATTAATTAAAATAATTGCATCTACAGTAACGTTTGATAATCTCCATTTCATGTATTTCGATGATTTTTCCTTCCTCTCATTCTCCATTTTCGAGTGCGCGTGCGCACACACACACGCATAAGTATCCAAGCAACCAACATAAAATTGCAGTATTTATCTTATCTCTACCATTTGAAAAAAATATTTAAATAGGACGTATTAAAACTTATCAAAATGTTACTGGCTGATAGATGTGTTATCAATATTTCAAAATGTGACTGAACATCAAAGCGTGGATATTTAAATGTTAACCCCTAGTGTAGGGTCAATGAATGTTAGACCTGAGTTATCAACGTTGTCTAATGAATGCCCAAAATAGAATTGTTATTGATAGAAACACACTTAAAACAAAAAGAATAACTAACACTTTTACAGAACTTTGCCTGTAAAGTTCTAACTGTCCTGTAAACAATATTGATTTGAAAAGGCCATGTCAGTGAGAATTAGCACGGTATCGAACAGTGTGTTGGGACTGAGTGTCATGAAAACAAAGACGCTCCGTCAACTCTTTTATTTCCTTCAAGACATTCTAAATTCCAATTTTCACTACCGATCATTGAAACTTGATTCAATATTACTATTCAATTGAACACATAAAACATGATATTCCCATAGCAGGAGTCACGTGGTAGTTATTCATGTTGCGGTCTCTTGCTAGATGTAATACTATTATACTTGATAATAGGATCGCCACTCATCTCTCAAGTTTTAAATAGTTTACACGATGTTATTAATTAGGTTATATTGTAACTACATCCCAAAAAATTGATTTCATTTTGAACTATTAGAGCAATTCTTGATAGAGTCGTTATACTATTGGGTTTAAATGTATCAGATTTCGAATGAGTAACTACATTATAAATAATCGAATTAGATGACAAATATTCTGCCGCACACATGACTGATAATAAAAAGATAAGCTATATTTTTAAGATATTGAATATAAATGTGAAATAGCGGGAGGTAGAATTACGGGCAAGTGGCCGAATTTTGAAGTAATAGCAAATTTCTGACAGAAAATTAGCACATAAGCGCAGGAGTGGCTGTGTGGTAAGTAGCTTGCTTACCAACCGCATGGTTCCGGGTTCAGTCCCACTGCGTGGTATCTTGGGCAAGTGTCTTCTGCTATAGCCCCGGACCGACCAATGCCTTGTGAGTGGATTTGGTAGACGGAAACTGAAAGAAGCCTGTGGTATATATATATATATATATATATTATATATATATATATGTGTGTGTGTGTGTGTGTGTGTGTGTTTGTGTGTCTGTGTTTGTCCCCCTAGCATTGCTCGACAACCGATGCTGGTGTGTTTACGTCCCCGTCACTTAGCGCTTCGGCAAAAGAGACCGATAGAATAAGTACTGGGCTTACAAAGAATAAGTCCCGGGGTCGAGTTGCTCGACTAAAGGCGGTGCTCCAGCATGGCCGCAGTCAACTGACTGAAACAAGTAAAAGAGTAAAGAGTAAAGAGTATATGCTTGTCAATGACTGGTCAGTTGTATCACAACCACATGTAAACAAACACGCAGAAAATTTATAACATAAAGAACCCGAAACTGTACCGCAATATATTTGTCTAACGATCTAATCATTCTGCCTGCTGTCAGTTTCTTAGAATATTTAGAAGGTAAGGATTTTCGGTGAAAGTTTTACTCGATGTCATTGACTTTAGAACTTGAGCGGGATGGGCTTCTCAACATGAAGAAAATTCTAATTGGGCCCCATCTCGAAGGTCATGCGCTGTCTATATAGTTCTGATGCATGTGCCTGGTGTACACTTATCAGACGTGTAGTCATGATGGGTATTTCACCCCGGTGTCACTTTGATGACATGCACTGCTCCCTGACTCAATGATAACACTAACAATGAATTAAAATTTTGGCACAAGGCCCGCAATTTCAGGAGAGGGGATACGTCGATTACATTGATCATTGTACTCAACTGGTACTTATTTTATCGACCTGGAAAGAATGAAAGGCAAAGTTGACCACGACGGGATTTGAAAACGATGAGGATAGTAGTAATAATAATAATAATAATAATAATAATAATAATAATATAATAATAATAATAATAATAATAATAATAATCGGTTTTACTTTGAATTATTATAAGAATTCTTGATAGAGCGAATTAGATGACAAATATTCTCCCCCACACATGAGAGATAATAAAGAAATAAGTTATATTTTTAGATATTTACAGACAGACTGGCTGTACCAAAAAAAAAAGAGGGTAACAGTATTGATTGGATGTGAACACAGCGTTAGAACAGAAGAAAACAACATAGTATGGTATGTAAAAAATGTCACGGAACCACTGTTATTGGAAGTAAGAAAGTCATTTTATGTGGGATGGAAGATTACAAAGATAAAGCACTATGCAAATACTTGAGAATGAATGAAACTGAAAATAGTTGGATAAAGAAAAGAATGCATGGAAAATATCATAGGGCTGTTGAAGATAATACAGACAGAAGATAATACAGATAGAGATAAAAAGATAGCTATGGATAACTAAAAGTAATTTAAAACCGGAAACACAGTCTCTAATCTTTGCTGCCCAAGAGCAAGCACTGAGAACGAATTACATCAAATACAGAATTGACAACAGAAAGTGATATGTGTAGATTTTGTGGACAAATTGGTGACATATCGCAAACATATAGCATGAACAGTTCAGCTGACAGCAAGGTATGCGATAAGGAAGAAAGAAAAGTCGATAGATGTGACAGGTTAGCTTGGGATGTTAAGCAGCTGTCAGAGTAAAAATCTTGAAATGTACATGGAACAAATAGGGGCTGCAACAATGGTGCAGCACTTACCGAAAGCAGCATTGCTTGGAAGCATCCGGATGCTGCGGATGGTGCTTGAAAAATAACGGGTGTTACCTTAGTTAACTTGGTTGTGAACAGTTGGCACCCTAGTACATCTCCAACAAAAGAAGACGTGCAAATACAAAAAAACATGTTATTATTATTATTATTATTATTATTATTATCATTATTATTATTATTATTATTATTATTATTATTATTATTATTATTATTATTATTATTATTATTGTTATTGTTGCTGTTGTTGTTGTTGTTATTATTAATAATAATAATAACAATATAATGATATGTTGTTACGAAGAAGGGCCGGCGCACCTCGATAAATAGGAAATTAAATTCCTATAGGAATGGATATAGACAAAAGTATACTAAAATGGGTAACACGGACGATACACATTGAGTGCATTAACATATGATAATGATTGCAGGAAAATTAACATGTTGAATATAATAACCAATAATTGCAGAAAGAAATAAAGAAATAAAAGCACAACCTTTGTAATTCATTAATTCACTCAAAATCTCATAACTCCACAAAATGTGGTTTAATGTATTGTCGTTTAATGTATCTCAATGGTAGTTGAATACGTTTTACATGATTGTAAGCATTTTAAAATTGTCTTTCTCAAAATATTGGCGTGTCTTCAAGCAACAATTCATCTTTAGTTATTTTTCTATGTCGACCCTAGGCCTTCCAACTCATACAAAATCAGTTCAAAAGCTCCATCGCTTTTATAGGAACTCAGCTACACTCTGAAACAGATGTTACTCAATGTTGTGGGTGGCTATCAGGTATATGTCGTCCAGTGGAGAGAAGTGTTCTCTATGGGCATTTTTCAATTCGAATTGTTTTCTTCCATTTTACTTACTTCTAGAGTGACTTCGCACATATTACCAGCTTTCATTTTATCCTAATTGCCACAATGATACTGAGTGGTACTACTAGTTGTTCTTACTGAAAGAGACGATATTTCTATATCAGCTACTTCAGGATATGAGATCAAAGCGGGTCCTTAGCCATTTCTAGGCATACAGTTGTATGTATTGTTAGAACATTTGGATTTGATTGGTGTAGGTCCTGTTCACAGCCCTCTAAAACGTTCCAGATCCTAGGGATACATATCTCTCAAATTTGTTTTTCTCCGACACGATTAATAGCCACGAAAAAAGCTCTCTGTCATAAGAAAATAGGACGGCCAGACGTTGTGGTTAAATAATTCACCGAAGGTGTATTTGATTGCAATGAAAACCACGATTAATTTTTGTTTAAAACTATTGATTACTTTCCAATATTTTTGCCCGTGGTTTTTGTCGAGTTATGGAGGCCTTAGTTTTATATCTGCGTTTGTTTTCGAGTGGGGAGTTTCTCCTCAGCCGTAAAGTGCATACAACCATGCTTAATCTAGATTCCTTGAACCCCGATAGGCTAGACACTGTCCCATAAAACAACAACGACGAAGTGGCGTTAATTCCTAGTAGAAAAGTACATTACGTTCTCGGCTTGAGAACTACGGTGTGCCAGCTTTCTCATAAGTCACTTGTAGTGAATTTCTGGGAACAAAAGGAACGAGTCGCTCATAATACACCTTTGAGTGGAACTCGACTTGGTATTCGATTTTCCTATTTGCAAAGTTGTTATGTTGTGGCTGTCATCGTTATAGTTGAGCAAGACATCAAAATTAGTCTCATTTCTATTTAAAAAAAAACAGCAGCAATTTTTAAAAACATTTTCTTTTAACAATATTCTTGTGATTTTCTATTTGATTTTGATTGTGTTTCTATGTAATTAACACGGTTTTCGCTTTTGAGTGAGTAGCTGTGATTTGTACAGATATTCTTGTCAAAATTCTGTGCCGAAAATCAGCTAATGAAAACTGTTCACAATATTTTTTCTTACGCCTAATTACAGCAAAAGATAATTTGCCATGAAAATTCTAAAGAAACGCTCATGTCTCTGACTCATCATGAATGAAATATCAGAGAAATCCTCCAGTACTAGAAATGTCTAAACAACCAAAGAAGATTGTTGTGAAATAATAATAATGATACTACTACTACTACTACTACTACTACTACTACTACTACTACTACTACTACTACTACTACTACTCATGTCTCTGATTAATGATAATAATAATAATAACAACAACATCAACAACAACAAGAGCAAGCTGTACATTCCCACAACAGAAAGTGCAAGAACAAGCTGTCCATTCTAGTCAGCCAAACCGGTCCACATTTCAAGTATAGATCCTGTTCGGCCAATTTCTAAGAGAAACTGGCCGCGCTACTCGTCCTCTCCATTTCTTGTCTATCTGTTCATCTGGTCCAAATCGAATCCCAAGCAATTTAACTAGTCTGTCCGTCCGTCCCTCACACAACGAATGCTGTTCAATGGAATGTACCTGTGCCGAGCTGCAGGCCCATAGATTCTGATTAATTTTTACTCCTGCCATCGTCTTCTATTCATTTAGTGTAGGCCCATCTTCATCATGTGCGTGGTATTCGAAGAAAATACGCTGACGTCGTTCTATATGTTAAGATGAGTCTCCCAATTCCTACTTTCTACGGAATTTTACTCGAAACCTTCAACTCCTGTAGCAGTAGAATTAGACTGAGTACATATAGAAAAATAGAGAGGAAGCACTGCTGCGCCCTGCGTGCATGACTCTGAACTGTTCCAACATGCGGTAATAGTTTTTCTTAGGAATGTTCATATATAGTTACATATTTTGATGCGATCTGACAATTGAAGGTGAGCACGAAACCATCCACATTCAGGACAGCCATGTAGTATTCATGATCAACACAATCGAAAGCCCTTCTTTGATTTAAATTGATCTGCCTCCCCCCACACACTACTTACCGTAATTAGCCTTTCTAAGTTGTATCGTCCGAGGAGGTACTGGATAGATATTTGGTATGGGTCTATACTCACCCTATAAGAATTCTGATAAGCGCCAACATCTGCGTTAACATCTTGAACATACCTTCAACTCATTTTTCATAAGAGTTACAGGCCTGATGCTGCTAGGAGTAACCCTTTTGTTCGGGTCTTTTCACAGGAGAACAACCGCGTATTTTTCGCAATGCGCGAATGTAAATTTCCCAAATGTGCGAATGGTGTAGATAACTACGTAGTGCGACCCAAACAAGTCTAGTATTTACATTTGAAGCTCATAAGAAGCCCATAAGAATACTTCCCCTATGCAATCGTCAATCACTTCTTGGACGTATTTCTTCGAGGTATTTCGAAGCCCAGGCATTTCCTAAACTCTGTCTCCATTCCGCTCCAACATTCTGGACTGGTAAAATGTGCAAAGATCTCCAACGTCAGTAGAAATAGGTGTAAGGCATGTTAGTTTAAAATCCTCGTTTAATCAATGGCTACCACGCACAAATCTAGTCACATTTGGTCATCGAGCAGATCAACCTGATTCTAGGTCCTGTGCATCTGTATTAAAGCTGCCATGTTGTTTGAAAAGGAGCAGGAGAATAAAAAAGTACGAGATGCGTATTTGGTGTTCCTCCTGGCCACGTGAGTCACTCGGTTTGCATGCAATTTTGGTAATAGTAAAGATCTTTGTTGGCGTCTTATGCTGTACCTAGTTGCTCTATTCTTGCCCTAAAGGATATCAGTTTTCGGTTTTAAAAAACTATCAGCACAATGTTTGAGTGTGATATTTGATGCAGGGTTTGTGTGTCTCTCTGTTGGAACTGTTCATGTATATTATGTCTTTTGATGTTGTAGAAGTTTTTGAAGGTGGTGTCCGTGTTATTGTGAAATTATCTCCTGGGTGATGGTTTGGTTTCGATGATACAGTATTTAGTGTGAACGTGTTTTTTTTTTAACATGTCCTCGTTTGATTATATATTTGATTTTTTCGTTGCAACTCCTCCTTGTTAGTTAATGTTTCCACATCGGAATGATCCCATGCGGGTGTGGATGATGTGATGCGTTTGCGTTTGTCCATATGTTATGAGTGTTTGAAAATGGACGATTTGGAGGAGAGGAAGCGTAATACAGTGTGTGCAAGGTTGGAAATTTTGGTGGGAGGAAAGTTTTGAATTTGTCGCATTTTGTGCCATTGTTTCTGTTGTTGTTGTTGTTGTTGTTGTTGTTGTTGTTGTTGTTGTTGTTAAGCACCAAGACGGGTAAGGGTGATTAGGTGATGGTCTAGGGCTTAGAGGCGGGAGACCTCAGACCTTGGAAAAAAAACTTTGGTCGTCTTGCTGTAGTCGAGGGCTCTACGTTGACGCCCGACACCACTGAGAGCTGGCCCTCGAAGTTGCTGGAAATAGAGCACTTTTAGGTTCAGTAGAATCTGTATTCGTTTGTATTACTGATGTTGCTATTGCTTCTGTGGTTGTGTTTGGTGCTCTTTTTCTTGTTTTCTTCACTAAGGCTGCTGCCTTTGTTACTGCTCGATGCTGATGTTGTTGTTTGGGTCTGTGATGTCGTCAATAATGGAGTTCTTCGTTTCCCGTCTCTGTTTTGGTTGTGTAGGCAGCGAGTATTGATATGGTCCATATTTCTACAGATGTAGCATCTCACTTGTCTTCCCAACAAAGACACACTTTGCTCTCATTCAGAGACACGCACACATACGCGTACGTACATTCAAGACTAAAGAGGTTATATGAAATACAAAAACATGGAAAATAAAACAACCACGAGAAGAAAGGCATGACGACTCCAAACCGGTAAGACTGAAAAATTTATTAAGTGAGTAAAGAAACAAAATGTGTCACCATATCGATAATTCAGTTTAAAGCAGTTCCAGCCTGCACCAAAATATAACTCAGATTATGAGATAGTTATAAATATCGAACGTAAGAGTATAGTACGCCCACTTCTGAGTGAAAGAGACGTGTAGGTGTACGTGGTTAAGATGGCTAGGCGAATTCCATACTAGTGATCATTTATAAGTGACATATGTTAACGGTGATAGACAAAGTATTTGTTAATTACTGTCACCATAATCTCAATGAGATATCAGCAATGTAAATTATAGGATGATGTTTGGCTATGTCGAAAATATTGCTGTCATTGAAAGACTACACAGACACTTTAACATGCTAACTTAGATCAGTACAGACACACACCCACAGAGAAAGAAAGCGAGAAAGAAAGAGGTGGTTTGATGGTGGTAGAGATTTTGACTCACAGGGAGAAATTGACGAGCAGAGAAAGGTGAGATTGGATAACATTTTGGCGAGTGAGAAGGGATAATGGCAGGCTGGTGGCGCGGTCAAGTTGAAGCGACTTGAGGTACTTTCGCATACGGAAATTACTTGTAAGTAGAGGTAGATTTATTTTTTAGTATTAGAAGAGATTTAGTTGTATTCTGTATGCCTTTCGATACACAACGGAGAGAAAATCTAGCGGCATTCGAAGCGGAATTACTTACAGAATCTTAGGATTGACATAGGGAATAGGTAATATGATAGTGGTCATCATATCCAAAATCCGTTCCAACGGACAAATTCATTTTGAGCGACAGAAGAATTCGGCTTGTATGATTCAGTGTTGCAACATACACAATGTTGCTTCGACATCATTTGCGAGCTAGGTGAGAACCATTTATTTCGTTGTGCCACGTAAAATAATTTCAAATGCCGTGATTTTACTTGATTTGATACAACACGCCTTTGATTTAGATTCGAAGGTGACTTGGACATAATAATGTTTGATCTAGTGTGCGATGTGAAGAGTTAGCCTATGGATATTGGTTCAGTCATTGATAATTCAGCGCATGGTATACCAATAATTACAAAATAATCAGATTCTCACCGATTTCTCATCGGACCTTCCTTGTCAGAGTCGAAGTCACTTTTCATCTGCTTTTAAAGGAAAAAAAATTCTGTAAACTACTTCACCCAAGTAACTGTACTACGAGATCAGCAAAATAGGAAAGTCGTTAGAATGTCTGAAGAAATAACTTACCGTATTTATTTTCGATTATTGCGTTCTCAGTTGAAACACCACCGTACACATTTAACACATTTGCATTTTAACCTTCTGTTATGGTGAATAAAATATACGTCTGGTGTTTTGAACTCGTAGAAATATCAGACTCCCAGAGAAAAGCCCGATTAGGTTTCTTTGCGGCTCTTTGAATTTTCCTTAAAAATTCCACCATAGGCTACTTGGGGATTTACCTCATCTGTGGCTTATTTTAACACCAATAGCTGTGCCCTGCTTGATTTTAGCTCGTTTCAATTTGGTGCAAGAATTGGGGCTATGTCTCCGGTTTGAAAATATTGTTTTGCTCTACTTCCAACTGTCTTTATAGTGCTGAAAGGTGTGATGAGCCTTAACGCTCCCTCCTGGCAGAAACACAAGACAAACGCTAAGACAAATCCAATAAAACATTATCATAAATCACATCAATGTGACAAAATTCGTGGAGTTGTGGACTGAGATTCTTGCAGAATTGTGTTGTTTAAATCAAATTTCAGTAAAATAAGGTGATCGCTGGACTCGATCTCCCCAACTGCAAATTAAAGTAATGTAATTGTCAAATGATTACTAATAGACACATTTTATTTATTATTTTTCTTTTATAGCTTCTTGTGCTCATTGTTATCCCCAGGCCTGTAACACTCAACATATCTTTATTCATGAGGATTTTCGTTACTACTTTGAACATGACCTTACATCCTCCATAGGAAAATGTTAGTTCAATATAGTTATGTGTTCAGAATTTGTTTGTGAGTCTTGCCATGTTCATGAGAATACGTTTCATGTTAACCATTTCAGACAATATTTAAAGAAGGAAAAAAATATCTCTAGTAATTCGAACAACGTGAATGTAAAGCAAAAGGTTTTTAACAACGAAATAACCATGGAAACCTCTTCATCCGTACCTAAATACCCTTGCAGGTAGAAATATAAATATATGGAAGTTAAACAATAAATATTGCTGAATAAGACATGTCGTTATTACAAAACATGTGAAGCATAGTTTGTTATATTTTATATTTACATTTCAGTCTTTGGATACCATTATTTTCTTTCTACATTGTAGTTGCGTGTATTTCTCTATAGCTTTCGTGTTAAGTGATTTTGTACCACACACTTTGAGAGGAACATGTTACTAACAACAGAACTTCGTACTTCCTAATCATTCGATCGACATTATGTTTTTGGAATATTCGTCGAAATA
The DNA here is from genome assembly GCF_006345805.1 of Octopus sinensis. Taxonomy (NCBI): domain Eukaryota; kingdom Metazoa; phylum Mollusca; class Cephalopoda; order Octopoda; family Octopodidae; genus Octopus; species Octopus sinensis. The sequence continues at coordinate 33,922,739 of NC_042999.1, read as the reverse complement.
TTCTCTTTTACATTCACTATATTGAATCACTTTAAACAAATCCTGTTCATACCGACACCAATAAAAATAGATGATATAACTGAAACCTCGTCGGTGTCAACATTTCAGACTCTACGATAACTATGTTTGTCTACATAGCGTATTGCATTTATTATGGATGACCAGAGGAAATTCAATACTCAATACAGACAATGAAATAGCCGTTATATTTTGATATCCTGTCATACAAGAAATCTATATCATATTTGACAAAACGACAATTTCTAGCACAATTAGATATTTATGAGCGGCCGCGTACCTACTGTTGCTTGTCTTAATATAATATCCTGTCAGAAACAGAGTGACATACATATGCATAATTATGTATAATTTTATACGTTTACGTGACTTGCGTTCAAACGCATTCACACGAACACACACACACACACACACACACACACACACACACACACACACACACACACTTTTATGTATATGATATATTACTCATACATACAAAGCATATAGGTGCATTTATATTTATATATTTACATTCATCTGTGTGTGTCTGTGTGTTCGCATGTGTGTGAAGAGTAGATCGATCGACACGGATATGAAAATATATTTCCCTTTGAGGTGGATATTATGTACAAATACTATATGTCAAAAAGCATGTACTGTATACTAGAATAGAATATAGCATGGTTTGATATTGCATCATTAGCTGCGGAACCAGATTTCATCAAAGAAGTAAAGATAATGACCTATACTGTTTCAAATTTTGGTTCAAGGCCAACAGTATTGCAGGACGGGCCAAGCTGATTACATCGATTACCAGTGCTCAACTGCTTCTTTTTTGATCATCCCCGTTGGTTGAAAGTCAAAGTGAATCTCGGCGGAATTGGAACTCAAAACGTAGTAGAGACGGACGAAATGTCGCTAAGCATCTGGTCCGGCGTGCTAACGAATCTGCCAGCTCGCCACCTTAATAACAATTTATATTTATAAACAATGGCAAAGGTTTAAGTCGATCACATCGACCCCAGTGCGTAATTAGTACTTATTTAATTGACCTCGAAAAGATGAAAGGCAAAGTCGACGTCGGCAGAATTTGCAATATAACGATTTATATTAAGCATTAACATATTAGGCAATACACTCGAGTGCCACCTGTCATATGACTTAAAATCTGAAAATATCCTACATACAGTAATAATGATACTTTATCAAAGCTTTCGTGCTTACGCAAAATGCTGGAATATATACTACCTTTCATCAGAAATGTTTTTATCATCTTATAAAAATAAAAGGAAATAAAGGATTTCTTATAATTGCAAAAATATCAGTATAGGACTTAGAATAAAGCAAGTACAATAATAAATGAATGGATAACGAGTGGTTGTATGATAAGTAGCTTGCTTACAATCCACATGGTTCTGGGTTCAGTCCCAATGCGTGGCATCTTGCGCAGGTTTCTTCTACTATAGCCTCGGGCCGACCAAAGCCTTGTGAGTGGATTTGGTAGAGGGAAACTGAAAGAAGCTTGTCGTATATATATATATATATCAGATCTAATTTTACAAGATCAGACCTAATTTTACTTGTGCTTCTGAAAACATAATTTATGTCATAAGATGCTCGGGCTGCCACCAAAACTACGTAGGGTCTACGGGATTATCACTGAGACGCAGATTCACTCTGCATCGACAACAGTTGCATTCCCAGAATACAGAATGATACCCTTTAGTGAGCATATTGAAAAATGCGCAAAGCAACTACTACCACAATTCTTAATCTTTCCATTCTATCAATGTGCTATAGGAACACCAACACAAATTATATTAAACTAGGAAACATTCTTCATTGAAAAATATAAGCCTGAACTTAACCATCCTAACATTCTTATACAGAGAAACTCATCTTATTAAAAAAAGGGGAAAAGAAATATAAAGCGATTATCTCCCTTATACCGGAAAAAATCCCTTATTACCTTCCCCTGTCTGGAACTTTTCTTTGCACTTCATAACGAAGACATGACACGATGTAGGTAAAGACATTTGAGAAATTTGAAAAGTTTACACGAAACCGGTTATTTCTCCAAAATCTATGTTACTATACACAAAATTTTACAACATTTTTCTAACATAACGACTTAAATATATTCTTTAACCTCATAAAACAAACCTTCTGTAGTTTTTTCACTCTTTTCTATTTTTTATACATCGAACCACGTGCTTTCACGCACCAACTTTCTCACCTATATATATATATATATGTGTGTGTGTGTATGTGTGTGTTTGTTTATGTTTGTTTGTCTTTGTTTGTCCCCCCAACATCACTTTGAAACAGATGCTGGTGTGTTTACGTCCTCGTAACTTAGCAGTTCGGCAAAAGACACTGATAGAATAACTACTAGGATTACGAAGAATAAGTCCTGGTGTCGATTTGCTCGACTAAAGCCGGTGCTCCAGCATGGCCATAGTCAAATGACTGAAGGAAGTAAAAGAGTAAAAAAGTATCCCGATATATAACAATACCCGTTTCAACACACGATTTCACATCAGGAATCTCGCAAAACAAATTCATAAATTTACTATTATTTTTCTAATCTTTTTTTTTTAAACACAAACGCATTCTACTCCATCAATAATCTCCCTCTTCAAAATTTCATTTATATTGTTCTGACAAGTGTCATCACCTGCAAAACGCCTCATATGTGTGTACATCATACAGCTCTTAACACACTTTGCATCTCTCTGTTACATTCCTTCTCCTTCTCTCGTTATATATGATGCAAAGCGTTACAGAACTCAACCAACCAACCAGCTATTACTTGTATCAAATATTATTATTATATATATATATGAGTTACATCCCCACACAGTTCCTGAAGTGTATTCACCGAAATATATGAAGTTAAGTAATTACTTGTCAAGCGATAAAAATAAACGTTACATTTTTAAGGCAGATTTCAATGTAAATTTTCCAGATTAAAGATAGTTATTTTTACATACGTGGGTGGGCTGGAATGTTCATGACTATGAAGGAGTGATGTTAAAGCTGTGATATCTTATTAATTTTCTTATTGGAAACTGTGTTGATTCTCTCCACGTAAACTGGCTTCTGACAATTCAAAGAAGACTTCAAAAGCAACTATGATAGTATCGCTTTCTTTTGTTAATATCTATTTGTAGAACCAAGGTTTAGTTTCCAATGACATTCATGCTGACATAGTTGCTATATTAGTGGATGACGCTCCAGCATAATCATGACTTCAAAAACGGGAAGCTGAATTTAGGAGGAGAAGGAGAAGGATATTCTTAAAGATGATCCAAGGGCTAGATTCCTGCAACTGTCACCACCGAGGAAACATTGATCGTGCGTATCATATAATAATGGATGACAGGATATAGATAAAATATCTAATGTTATTTGCATACTCTGCGAAAGAGTTGAGAATATTCTGCCCAATGAAATTGGCATGGCGTATGTTTCGTCTCTATGAGTGCCACGTACTCTGACACCTGGTGAAAAGCGCACTAAGTTCATCACATCAAGGGGTCACGTTCAGCTAGTTTCCATGAATGTTTCCTATGCCAGGATGAGTGCTATGTTCATCAATTTCATCCACAGACAAATAGACAGTTCATGCTGTGGAAACGCTGGTCTTCTCCTCATCTGTTCAATTTCATCTGTAGGGGGATGCAAAAGCCCTTGTAATTATTGTGTTTAACCTCACCACCAAAGCAGTGTTCTATGCCAACTTGCCGAGTAACGAAAGGCTATCAACAGCAAACAACAACAAAATTGAAAAAGAGGTTCCTGTTCAATGAAGTCAATACTTTTGTAGACAAACCCTTGGTTTCACTGGCTTGTAGGTGTGATTGTGTGTTTGAGCTTATTGATCAACCTCCCTATTCTCCTGATTTGGTCCTATCCCACTATCTTCTGTTCCTCTACATAAAAAAAAACAGTTAGCTGGGAAACACTATCGGAGTGATGATAATTTGCTGTTGATGACTTTTTGACCAACAAGATGAAAGTATCTCCATCAACGGCATTTAGGCACAGCAACTTCGATGTTGAATAATATATTTCAGTTGATCAAATTCCATGAGAGTATCTTGGTCAGTCTATGAACATTTCAACTGGTTCCTCGTACAATTATACATTCTCTTTCATTTGCCAAAGTTTTCAATCGTAACCAGTTCCCTTCATTTGTATATCTTGCCGAATTTGTTTTTCATGCATTGTGTTATTTGTCACCCAAGACACCAGTTTAATAAAATGTATCAGAAACACATTTACTTATGAAAAAGTTTCGTTACTTCCACATCAATGTAAATTGACTAAGATATCACTTCTTTATCCAAAATGACATCGATAGAATTTCTCAGACTTCTTTCCTCCCTAGACAATGCCCTATTCTTCAATAATGTAATTTTCTATTTGCCTCAAATTAAAGATAAAATAATTCTATTCAGGAAAATATAAAACGAATTTCTTTTTCCCGTGATATATTCTGATATTAATCTACATAATCTTCAGTGATTGACATCATGTAAATTTACCGTTCAGAAAGAAAGTTGTGAAGCAACATTCACAAACGAAATTCTTAATACTTATACAATCATCACCACAATAGCTCGTTTATGTTTTGTTAGTACAATTATTAAGGCAGCTGTAAGTGTACCACCCTAACGAGTACACACACGCAGGGAAGATATATTGTACAGCTATGTTAGTTAATAGTATAAGTATTTATATCTCTGTCGCTTCTACTGACAAAAATGTTGTGTTTCCTCTGTGGTGTTTGATAACAGTAAGACAATAATTGTAGTGTTCATGTCATATGGTGTAATTGAGTAGCAGCCTTCTGCTCTACACACTCTTTATTGATTTCAGCTACTGAATCGTTTATCATAATGCGTTGTGTGGTATTTAAATACGACAGACTAAAGAAAAAAAGTTTCTGTGCGCGTGTTAGAATTGCAGAAAATAGAGAACAAATTTCCATAAATGATGTTATAGAACTTACAAATAGGAGCAAACAAAACTTTGTAATTAAGATGTTTGCCTTGCTACCTCATAGTTACTTCTGTTTTAGACCTAAGGCGTCTAAAATGTTGTGTGTGCATTTGATAAAACTGTTTAAAATCCCGTCGTATATAAATGATTTTCTGTGTGTTTGTGTGATTTTCTTTCAATAAATAAATGTGCAACTTTGTGTTTGTCTCCACACAAACTGATGATATGTGCGGTTTACTCCTTTATTCTTTTACTTGTTTCACTCATTTGACTGCGGCCATACTGGAGCACCGCTTTTAGCCGAGCAAATCGACCCCAGGACTTATTCTTTGTAAGCCTAGTACTTATTCTATCGGTCCCTTTTGCCGAACAGCTAAGTTACGGGGACATAAGCACACCAGCATCGGTTGTCAAGCGAAGTTGGGTGGACAAAGACACACACACACACACACACACACACACACATATATATATTTATATTTATATATATATATATATATACGACGGGCTTCTTTCAGTTTCTATCTATCAAATCCACTCGCAAGGTTTTGGTCGGCCCGAGGCTATAGTAAAAGACACTTGCCCAAGGTGCCTCGCAGTGGGACTGAATCCGAAACCATGTGGTTGGTAAGCAAGCTACTTACCACACATCCACTCCTACGCCCGGTTGTTTAGGATGCTCTAATTAATCGGTACCGCAAGAAACGGATTTAGTAAATACATGGAACAACAACATCAGCCAAAATGTGTATACTCGTAGCAATTTTTGTTGTCGTTACTGACACAATTAATCAAAGTAGAATATAACCATTGAACTATATTTCCGTTAAAAACAATATGATACCAATACTAATATATAAGGATCATAAGGCGATGAGCTGGCAGAATCGTTAGAACGCCCGGCAAAATGCTTAGCGGTATTTTGTCTATCTTTAGGTTCTGATTTCAAATTTCGCCGAGGTCGACTTTGCCTTTCATACTTTCGGGGTCGAGAAATTATGTACCAGTTGCGTACCGGGGTCGATCTAATCGAATACCCCACTCACCAAAGATATCTGGCCTTCTGTCTAGAGTAGAAACTAATATATAATGCTCATTTTCAAATACGCATACAAGGAATCAATTTAAAGAAAATGAAAAGCAATAAAACGTACGTCTTCAGGGAATATATTGAATCTGGAGTATATGAAAATTTCCCCACACAAGATACCGCGGAATTTAACTAAGTCAGTTGCTTTCATATGTCAGGTATGGATTTGGGTTACGTGACACTAAGAAAAGCTAATTTGGCAGACAATGTAACTAGGTTCAAAGAATTACATTCATAAACAATTTGAAGAACACAATGCAATCAATGCTGCCACAAGTTTTTTTTTATCTATTGTAGGAAAGATGTTTAGATTTACGAAGGCTCCTATAATTATATAATTTCTTCTCACAGGTAAGGTTTTCTTATAACTATTTAGTTCTAGCCTACACACACACATACATA
>NC_042999.1:33881240-33913740 GCF_006345805.1 Octopus sinensis | reverse complement strand
TGAGTTTGTTGCACTGACGAACATTAAATGCATATTCTGCATTAAATGCGAAATCACAAGTGATATGTAACTGAATTATTTTTTAAAATGATGTGTTTTGAAGTTTTGCATTCGGTAAAATTTTGTTTATTTTAGTAGTTTTGACCGCATTGGTCCCTCTTAGCGTGTTGGTATCTACGAATAGTAGTACCCTCAATATAATATAATATAATATAATATGTATATATATATATATATAACACAAATATTAAAGGGGATAACGAGTCTCCCTGGAAAATTCTTCTCCTGATATTAACTTCCCTAAAACTGTGTTACCAGAGTAGATAGTTTCTATTTCTTTATGCTAGAGCTAATAAAATCCATTATGCTGTCTGCCATATTGAATGAACTCAAACCTTATCCATGAGGGTAGAATCATGTCATAGCATCTTTTAAAATCTATTCATGATATTGGTAATATTTTCTTTCTAGATTTCACTACTTTTAGAATTTCTTTTTCTATGTATAATAGATCATGCGTTTCTGTAGCGTTCTTCCTACAACCATTTTGTTCTACTGGCAACAAATTAGAGCTGTCAAAGTACTCGTAAATGGTTTATGAGAGCATTACTCTCAACAGCTTCCCCAGTAATGGTAAATTAATTGATCTATAATTACTAGCAACATTGCATTTGCCTTTGTTTTACATTAAAGGAACTGTCTCCCTTTAATCATCCAATCTGTTATTACACCTCCATCCACGCAGTCCTGAAGTTGTTCCCTCAGTCTCCTTTGTAAGCTACTAAATTTCTTCAACCAGTACTCTTCAACTAAATCTGTTCCTAGACCCTTCTAGTTCGGCATTTTCTCAAACAATTTATTCATTAATGTACTAGTTAGTGTTAGATGTGGCTGCTTCTCACTAATTCTTTCTTTCCTTACTTTCTTTAACCATTCTGCTTCTCCATTATGATTGACTGGTTTATCCGAAATATTACTCCAGCTTTTTCTGCATTACATTTCCCATATCCAGTTCTTTCTTCTACACTGTTCATTTGGCCATAAAATATCCTCTTATCTGTCTCAAACAATCTGTTCTGATGCCGATCTATTCTTTACTTATACCCGAAAAGCTTATCTGATATTGCTTTGATACTCTGTTTCAACTCTTCCATGACAATCTCAAATTCTGTTCTCTTTGTCTCAGTATTTTTTCTCAAGCGAAGATTTAAATCTTGTATTTCTAAACATATTTAGTTTCCAAGCTTCTATTCTTATATTATTGTTATTCTTAAAGCTGTTAGTGATGTTGCTGTTGTTACCGTGTTAGCCACTTGCGCCACGAAAATATTGGGGCAATCTGAAGACATTGCACTGAGTGGATTAACATAAACACATTTTTTTTACTTGTTTCAGTTATTTGACTGCGGTCATGCTGGAGCACCGCCATTAATCGAGCAACTCAGTCCCGGGACTTATTCTTTGTAAGCCCAGTACATTTTCTATCGGTCTCTTTTGCCGAACTGCTAAGTTACGGAGACATAAACGCACCAGCATCGGTTGTCAAGCAATGCTAGGGGGGACAAACACAGACACACACACACATACACATACATACATACATATATATATATATATATATATATATATATATATATATATTATATATATATATATACATATATTTACGACGGGCTTCTTTCAGTTTCCGTCTACCAAATCCACTCACAAGGCTATAGTAGAAGACACTAGCCCAAGGTGCCACGCAGTGGGACTGAAGCCAGAACCATGTGGTTGGTTAGCCAGCTACTTACCACACAGCCACTCCTGCGCACAGCCACTCCTGCACCTGCAAATAATAAACACAATATCAACAATAAATTTATAAGAAGAAATTCTTCTACTGGGCGAGACCCACACCCAGATGTGATGAAATAACTCCACAAACCTCCATTCATTTTGACCATCAGAAATACTATAGCAAGGGCTTCCCCTTATATTTCATCCTACAGTCGCTTGCATAAAATAGACTCAAAGTATACAATAACAAAAGGGAAATAGAATGTTAAAGAAAAATCAATACTATTGTCAGAAATGATGGTGACATATACAATCCGGAGTAATTGCAGCGTTTACAAGAATTTGAAATGTATTATTTTCTTAATCCGTTCTCCTTCATTTCCCGTGACTGAACAGGAATTTGTGGAGCGAAGAGTTACAGTGAAGTTTCGTAATTTGCTTCATTTATGTTTCCCATCCAATTCAGAACTAAATTTGGTCTACTTTCTACTCTGTTAAGTACTTTAAATGCAAACTATATAGCATCCTATCATTATAAGTGTACATCTAACATAAATTACTATTATTTAAGTTGAAAGATGTGTTTTTAGCAGATTCTAAATTTTTATATCATTTTAATTTCCGTTTATATTATTTTACAAAATTCTAGGAAAAACAGGCCATTATATTTTATTCAGAAATTAATAATTTTTAGGTCAAGACTAATACAAAGATTCGATTATTTTTTTATCATTATACTAAGTGCTGGGCTTTTGTGAAAATGCTGCTTCAATAATATCTACGTATTTATTGTTTTTAACTTCATAAAGGGAACCAATGGATGACACCGACTCCAGAATGTGACTAGTACTTTATTTGAATAATGCTAGTAAGTCGAAAATTAATTTCCGATGGACTTGAATTCATAATATAAAGAGCTGGACAAATACCAGATAAGCATTTTGTCGGACTGTAACGCTTCTGTCAACGCTCTGGCTTGAACAACACTGACAACAATAACTATAATAATGATAACACAAATCCTTTCTACTACAGGCAAGAGGCCTGATGTTTGGAATTTGAGGAAAGGTATTAGGCAATTACATCGACCTCAGTATATGACTAATATTTATTTTTAGCGGTCCTGCGATATGAAAGGCTAAGTCAAAATTGCCAGCACCTAAAATCGGAACGTAAATGCAAACAAAATGCTTAGCGGCACTTTGTTCGTCTTTACGTTCCAATTTTAAATGCTGCCAATGCCTCTAAGCATTTTGTTCAGAACCACTGCCTTATAAAGGTCTAATTACGTTTCCAAATGAGTGGTGTATTTGAAATTAATTTAACATGACTAAGTTTTTTATAGAATGGGAAATCTCATATTTCCTTCAATGATACTTTAATATGTTAACGATATGATACTGGTGATAAATGAAAATAGATATCCATAGTCTTTGCATCATCTATAATACTAACTTACTATTTTAGCATATTTGTTTCTGTCATTTAAGACAGACAATTAAAATCTCTCCCTTTTCTACTGTTAGTTTCATTTATGATCTGTGATTTACATCGAACATTCATGTCTTCTGAATACCTATATATTTATATTTCATATTGTTAAATTTTTCTGTAAATATGTTTCGATCTATTTAGTTTTGTCACTATCATTTTACGACGTTCAAAGAAAGATTGTTAGAAAGATTACGTGACGATTTAGAAGCTGTTGTTGTTTATAATATGGGATATACATATAGCGTATGTTGTGTTTCCATATCATTTACAGTTGTCAAGAAAAAACATTAACTCTGAACTTTGCATCGGTAACATATTGATTGTTACTTTAGCAGGTGTTTACTCGCAACCTTTAAATATCAGAACAACAGATCGTTTTCAATTTGTCTCCTGACCACTAGTTTCCACCTATATCTGCTAAATGTTAGGTATTCTTTTAGTGGTAGTTTACCACTGTACGATTATCATCATAAATAGGTGCTTAATATATATTGGAAAAAAGAAAGACAATAAACACAATGAGAAGAGAAAGTAAGCATTTCCAACTTGCAATCCAAAATATCCGCCTCTCTCACAAAAAGATTCGAAACGTTAGTTCCCGAGACGTACTTTTCATTAAAGTAAAACAATGTGGAGTTCTAAATTCAGGGAGCATTACATCATTGTTTGGTGGGACACATGAAATATATTTCACTTTCCAAATGATATATTTCGTCTGGGGAGTTTATGAGGCTTCTTCGTTTCCAATGAAATTTTCATCAGTAACAAAGAGAAAAATCAAATGATGTAATCGCAATAGGAACGTTTTATGAATTTTGGAAAGTACTGCTCAGTTTCAACCATTTCTAATGGATTTGTTGAAAGGAAATTACCAATCCTTGAAGCAGTCATATTCCTTCAAAAGGTAAAAAAGAAACAAAACATTCTGTTGATAGCCAAATATGTTATAAATTTTCGCTTTTGCAAATGATTGATTCTTTATGCGAATTCATGAAGTGAAACGAATCTTGTATCTTGGGGCGAAAGAGAAATCATTACGGTAATAATATCAATGGCACAATGACCCTCCTAAGACATAGCATGACGTTATTAATCATGGGCGTTCAATTTGCCTAATTAATGACTATCGTGCGATACATCATTTCTGTGAAGTTGACAGAATGTCTTTTAAGGCCTTCATACAACGGTTCTATAAAATTGAAGTATTTCGCATATCTCTACAGGAATTTCAAAAGCCAAACGATGATATCAATTTTGAAGATTCTAGTAGCATTTCTATGTCAATGCTAGCAATATGTGCGCTGACAGCAAAGAATATAAGACAGACAAAAGAAAAATAATACAGCGATTTTTATCAACACTGCTTCTCACTCACTGAATCGTGTTGGAGAACCTGCTGTTTCTAAATATTTTGTAGCGTTATATATGATGACCCCATCGAAAGTTTATACACCTTTTTCCGCGTCAACTGAATAAGTAAAATGAATGAAAGATTCTAAATGAAATAAAATAGTGTTTGGTTTCTAGAACGTATCAGAAATTCGTTTGCCAACAATAGCCGTCGGTATTACAACCCACTTAAATGGATGCAATGACATTCAAAATTCGTTCAAGATTCGTTCAGAACAAACAAATCCGCAATTTAACTTTTATACGCTTTAACAGTACAAAACAACATTTCATGGAGTGGAAGTTTATCTGAATAAACTGGAGGATCTAATAATTTATCCGGAAAAGTTCCCGAAATGATTTGTGAGTGGTGCAAAGAGTTGGAAATGAATGGTATGGACAGAAATGGAAATGCTAGACGTAAACAAATGGGTCAAGAAGGAGAAACAAGCACCTCAGTTTCAGCGGGATTCATCATTACCTTAAACTCAAAATTTGAATGCGGGCGCGTCAGTATAATTTCACATCCGCAGTCAGTTGCAATGAAAAACTAAATGCAACTTATCAATTAACAGGTTAAAAGTTCAACGTCGTGTCATCGTGTGTGTTTTCCAGATTTAGTGGAAAAATTAAGTGTAGAGTAAAAATTATTACGGCTCTCCAGAGTGGCTACGTATCAGGTTTTCATAGGTGAACCTCAGCTTTTCAAACCTCATGTCATGTCCCACTCAATTTCGACAAGTGTTTCTAATCTTACACGAAGGGCTTGATAATACCTTTCCATGTGTTCATGTAGCTCTAAGAATATATTTATCATTAAGTACCCAGGGCATATTATATTCAGTAAATTGGGACTCTATAATAAATTATGAGAAAGACACACTGACCTATCAACGAAGAAGTGCTTTGTTTTTTTCTGGAGGTAGAACGCACTCAACTAAAAACTATACATCTCGAGGAGCACTTCATAAAAATTTCTGACGGCAAGTGTAGAAAGACTTATTTTACACATTTTAGTAGTGTATACCTGTAAGGTGGTAAAATTCGTTGTACTTAGATCAGGTAAAAAAAAGATTTTGTATTGACAAATGCATTTAAACTATCTATGTGACAACATAAATATTCCGTTTGCATGTAGAAATGGACGTTGAAAGTTTAGTGGTTTGCAGTGTATTTGAAAACATTTTATGTAAAAGCGCCTCTAAAACTGAATTCATTTTGCCGTATCGCTAGTTTACGGGACATAAACACGGATACACAAACATACACACATACACACACACGCACATACACACACACACACAAACACACACACACACACACACACACACACACACACACACACACACACACACACACACACACACATATATATATATATATTATATATATATATATGTATACTATGTACCATTGCAGAATGCTTCTCAAAGGAAAAAAGAAAAAAACTTTATATTCGTGCAACAGTAAATAAATTTTAAGGGAATTTATACTACTCGCATATGCATTTATTCTTCGACCAGAAAAAGCAAATTGCTAGCGGTATTTTGAATTATAGTTGGATATTAAGGAAATATACAACGGGCCATCTTCAATTTTGCAGCTGCTTGTAGCTATGGTAACAGAAGAAATAATTTGCACATGTGTATAAAAAACACAAAAACTATTCATATGGATTAAAGCATAATATTTTAATAAATAACCGGGAGTAATTTTGTAATTATTTGCAAAGATAGAACATAATTGCTGCTGATTTTCGAAAGTCGACTTTGCTACTCCAGCTTCTTCGAGGACAAGATTCTAAAACTGTTCTTTTCTCCTAATTTTTCTTTCGTTCAGCAGTTTGTAGTATGAGCAGCATTGCAAAGCATTTTTGATTATCCAACAAGTCTCTGTGCATGAAAAGTCAATTAAGAACGCACACTGAAACTTAATACTGTGTATTACATCGATTCATTTCCTCAGTTTATTTTTACAAATTTTGTTATATTTATTCATTGATTGATGCTGCGGTATATTTGCCTGACTGACAGTTTATGATTGGACTACGATATCTTACATTTAGATAATGGAATTCACTCGGATTTTTTTTGTTTGTATCTCGTCGGCTAATTTTAATTACTAATTTTTCATTGTATTTAAATATATTCGGTTATTTAATACTATATTTCTTAATGAATCCGATCACATGTTCTCTTTATGGTATTCTGAAAATTGATTGTAAACATTTTAATAATTCAAGCTTCATATTTCGTTTCAAATTCGGTGACATGAAAATCAGAGTCTAAGATTTAACTCAATGAATACACTATAAATACACATTTCGACACGCCATTCTCTCACAATAAATACCCTATAAATACATATTACGACACTCTCGACACGCTTTCTGTGTATTATTATCCCGTTCTTTTTTCTGTGTATTAGCACCGATCCCTTTTGCTTAAAGTGAAGTATTTGAATGTGCGTGTGTGTATTTCTAAACACACAGATACAGATACATACAGACACGTACTCAAACACACACAGACGCACGCACATACACACAAGTATACATATGCATAATGCGTAATTATATAATACATAATGTATAAAAGTATTATATATATATATATATATATATATATATATATATATATATATATAAGCATACACACAAACATCGCACACATATACGCACACTCATATATATATATATATATATGTATATATATTATGCGTTAGAGGCTATGGAACGGTCTAAGAGTTAAATGTGTCCGTAGGCATTACAGGTGAATTGCGTCAATATGTATAGACCTTGATATAAGTTTAACAGTAGGTGGTAATTCAAATGGTAAACTGTGGTTTAATATATCCAGGTAAGAAAAGAAATGGAGCAACAATTAACAATTAGAAGTTGATCATTGATATTAAATGGTCATAGATCAATTGTAGTTAAAATAACATTTACAGCTGTTTCAATTTGTTATATTTGAGGTAAATTTGTATTTATCTCCTTCCATGTAACAAACCCTGATGCCACCCCTAAATAGCACCAAGAACGCTACAACATAGAAATAGTAGACCTGATAGTAATTTGAAAGCCATATATGTATTTATTATTTAAAGCCAGTTCGCTAATCGTAACACCGGGGTTATTGCAGGTATTTTATAATAATACCCCTGTACTTTTACCCAAATTCCGAGTTTAGATAACACCTCCACCCATATCAACAACCTACATCTTATACTTATTAAGTCATTCCTCCTTAATATAACCAACAAAGCCCTTTTACAAATGCGACACCTTTCAATCATGAACTTAACCTAGAACACAGAGAGGAGGGCATAATTATTTACCCATGATGTTATGACCCGCAGGAACAAATTTTAATTTTGTATTATAAATTTAAATTTTACTTATTTTGTTTTATGTTATGTTATTTTCCTATACCTTTTATACCATCGATGTGCTTGTTGGCACTTGTATCTGGACTTAATTTTCTACCAGCATATTGGTCTAACTCCACTTAAAATAGACCCTAATAGTTCAACCCACTTAGGAACAACATTACCCCCACACCCGTAGAATTTATTTTATTGAATTAAAAGGTAACTTTGTATAGGTGTGTACTTGGACACTGCAGTAGCTGACTTCCCAAGGAGATAATAGAACACTTGGGTTTACTATGTATGATTGAATGTATAATTTGGTGGTAGACCTAATGTGGCTGCACACACATAAGGTTCGTCCATTATTACCACCACTTAGAATTTTAATTGCTATCTAGGATGTAAAATTTAGTATTATTTTTGTAGGCTATTTTATCCGTATGCACCTCCTGTACTACTTGTCTCCTCTTAATTATTTAAAAAATGTAGCATTCTGACTGACAGTATTTATCTATTTATCCTATTCTTATTTATGTTACGTTGAGAAGTTTCACAAAGCCATACGCGGCCTCGTATCAATTATATCATAGTTTTTTCACCCGCACCCTTTATTTACTGGGTCGTTTTCTGCTTTATTAACATATCCCCTAAAACGGTTTTAACTTTTGCCTTTGGTTCAAATATAATTGTCCAATTGTAGTGATAGATAGACTTTGGTCAAATCGATTGTGGACAACAGGTGATGGTCTCTGCAATATTTCAGTAAGTACACTATTATAACAAACCTACGGTTTTATTTTTGGATGAATATTAACCAGCCCCATTTACGATAACATAAGTGCTATTCTCTTTCCAGAGATATTGGTAATTTCTTGTCTTACATCATTGTTAAATTCATTTCACTAATTTTCAAATATCCTAGTTCCTCCTTTATATAGAAATAACCCGTAAATATTTCCCTAGACCACTGCTAGATCACACTTTTGCCTATCAAGTGCAACGCTCCAGGCGTAAAGATGGTATGACTTTAATATATTGAGCCACCTGGCCTCTTCACGAGGCCATGTTTTTTCCTATACCTGTTCCCTTTGTTTATTCTAGTTTAATCATTTGTATTCACTCGAATAAAGCTCCATGTATTAGATCGAATCTCCTATGCTGATGGCGAATATTATTCGAAGCTGAAACGCCTGTAAGAAATGTTATGTCATAGAAATGTAATGTCATGTTTCGTATTAAAAAATAATGTACACATGAGGTTCAATTTGCTTGCTTGTTGCTCAAACGTTTTCTCCATTTTCTGTTCATTTAAATTTAATTTCTGATAATTTGATTTTGCTCTGTTGCTACCTGTACCCTACGAGCATAGTGTGCATTCATATCCATGCCCAGGGATAGCACAGGTAACTGATACCGATAGTAAATACGGATACTTTTATCCATTAGTCGGTTATTATAACCGCTAACTCTGCTTCGAAGTAAAGATTATTTGCCAACATGATGTGGCAGTGCCGCTTGGGATGAATGTTGTTTTAGCCTCAGTAAAAAATTCTCTCAATCTGGCTATTCCTTGGCACGGAATAACTACCTGGCGAATATGGTGCTGCCAAATTCCCATTCGAAAATTAGAAATCCTACAGTAATGGACTACAAATTAAGAAGATATAATATGAAAACATATTTTCGAAGCTGAGTTTACATTTTATGAGTTGAGAAATCCTGTAGTTTTTATGCCATTTTTGGTTAACATAACTCGAGTAATTAATACACTAATACTACGCCACATTTAGTCTGAATGTGCCTGAATGTGGGTGTGAGAGTTAATGTAGGAAAATGTTCTGTATATATGTTCGTATATATAACTACATAAATGCATACAAACCTTCACGCCTATATATATAATTATATAAATTCGTTCTCTACAAAATCAGATTAATTCATTAGATTCATGTAAACTTGTTTTTATAGTATCTGATCATGAACTTAAACAATACATGTGTGTGTGTGTCTGTGATTGTGTTTGCGTGTCTCTGAGTGTGTGTGAGTGTGTACACTCAGGGAAGCCAAAAGCTATTCGCAGTTCCTCCAAAACTTTCTTTAGGTAGGCCGTACTGCCTTCAGAGATCACTTGCTGTAAGGTGTTACCATTGTAGTTACGTGCCCGATATCTGACCAAGGTCACTCCAGTTTTGTTTTTTTGTAAGATTACCCGCTCCGCTGGTACTATTCACCAACGAATAAGTGAGCTCAATGACCGTATGCCTCTGAGGGGGTGTGAGGCGCTGAAATTAATCACAAACTTCTTCCTTTACTGGGACAGCACCCTACCTCGTAGAAGAGTTTTGAGTGTACTGACAAGTTTAAAAATGACCAATGAGCGTGAAGCACTTGAGGTAGCAGGACGACCATAAACGAAAACCAGGTACGATAAGACTCAACCAACTGGAAACTTACTTCGGGACAAAGAACTGATGATTGATCATCGATGAAGTGTTATGTTCTCTGCAAATTATTCATGGTTATGTCTACGAAATCATTCAGGAAAAATTACCCGTCTGTAAAGATTGAGCGATTTTGGTATGAAGAGGTCTTACAGAAGTACATAGAGAAATGGTTTGGAGATTTGTCCACACTTACTGGACCGCTAGTTCTATAGATGAGGATATTTTTTTTAAAGAATTTTTACAGATTAGACTTGGGTTCATTACTTTGAGTCAGAACGCAAAGAGTGGAGTAAGTAGTGGGACATATGGGATCGCCCATAAAGAAGTAATTTAAGTCTAAACCTAGAGCAGAAATGCAGAAGCTGACCTTTTTTAGGCCTATGCTGGAATATTATCCGGCAAAGGGGTCTACAGTCATAAATGTACGCCACAGTGGCATTCTGGCCCACATAGTGAAACCAGCAATTCGCCAATTCGCCCCAAGATGTGACTTATCGTCAAAGGAACTGTGAAGTTGCTCAAGTATGTATATCCAAGTACGGCCGTCCATGTCATTGAAAGCAATGAAAAATTGAGATTAGATTTGTTGGAACACCTTGCATAGGTTCCTCTTTGGACAGCTCAAAACTCCTTTACGATGTCGTCGATTTGCTACAGACGACGAAGCGATGAAGTGGTCCATAAATGGTTTCGTGATCTGCAGAAAATGTTCTTTCCCAACATAAAAAGCAAGCTTGTGGACCGTTAGAAAATGTGCGTTAAGTAACAAGAGAAGCATAAGTCGAAAAGTAATTTTATTACAGAAACAAGAGTGTGCATAATTTTCGATTTGCTATTGTATCTGTTGATGCATCACTTTTACATAACCTTGACTGAACTGTGTGTTGCTGAGTAATAAGGATATAAAGTGTAGCTGCTAGTGAATTTGAGAATGCTTCATTGAAGATAATTATCGAAAAGCAGTGGCAAAGCCCTGAAAACGTGTCCCAAAAATATTCTTAGGAAAATTATAGAATACAAACAAGACTGCTTCAAATTGGTTCATATGCAGAAAATGTAGGATTTCAAACGTGTGATACGTGACCTATGTACTTTTTAAACTCTTCTTTATAGTTTCATACCAGTACGATGTTACTCTGAATTTACTGCCAGCATTGAATATTATTACTGGAAATGTTATTGCATGTGGTGCAATGCAAATTTCGAGTCATCCATTTACGTTAGAGAAAATGCCTGGAAACTTAGAGTAAACTAAATCTTCAGCAAGAAACAGAGGAATTTGTTAGTTTTCTGTCATCGTAAACGATTCTTATAATATGAGAGCTGGTCTGAATCAGTAATGGAAAGAAAAATGGATTTGCAATACGTGGGATTGTGGTTTACGAAAAGCAATGACTAATACAAAGGGAACAAATGCATACAGTTTTATGACTAATAGACAAATTCATAGTAAAATATTACCTGTAAATAAATGTATTGACTTTACCATAAGCAATGAGAGGCCCCGGTGCGACTTATTACCACAGAAGTTGCCTAAAAGCAGTAAAAGTTCAAGGTACATTGTCTACGTCTGTAGTATGAGATTTCAGGCATACATTTGAAAGTATTATTCAGAAAAGCTACATTTTAAATATATGTGTGTACGTTCAGTAAATAGCTTTCATTTTTCTGCTAAATTAAATTTTGATTCAGTACATGAGCTGACGAAGAATCTCACTACGGTAAGTGAAAGCACTAGAAATGCATGAATTCCACTGTTTTAGTTAAAAAGGATAATGACCATACGCATTCACAATATATACCTAATTAACTAACTAGCAACTGTTCTCTCTGCCACTCTGTCTCTATTACTCCTACTCTCAAATTCTCTCTTCTGAGAACGTGAAATAATTCTTTCAAGAAATCACCTCTACGTATGTAAACCTGTCAAAAATTGCCGTGTAAAAATTGGGTTAAGACCTGATTTGATTAGAAGTAACGAAAGCTAAAATTCAAGCGTAAAAAGGATTAGATCACGTTGCCAAAGCATCTTTATACATACGACGATGATAATAAATGATGGTAGGAAGAACGTTTTTGAAACAGTTAAATTCGTAGGTGTCTTTTATTGGACTGGTAGAACGTTTGTTACGTTTATATGAGATGTCGGTTCAATTGCCACGGGCAGTTTTCGAGTATTTCACCATAAAAGTTTTGAGCAAATATTTACGTCCCTTTATTTAGAGCTGTCTTGCTTACAGATTCACCGTTCCTAAAGAGAATAATGCATGCGTGTGTGTGTGTGTGTGTTATGGTATATGCTATGAAGAGCGTAGTGGAGTACAGTATAAAGATGATCCGCCTTCAGATTTCACCCTATGCTATCCAGTAGTAGTATTATACATATTTCCAGGATTGTGTTTCGGCTTCTGTCGTGCGTAAATAGATAATTGAAAAAAATTGTTGACTCCAAATTTTTTCAATTATATATGTGTGTGTGTGTGTTTACACATAGACACACGCACACGTTTATATATATATATATTATATATATATATTATATATATATATATATATAGATTGATAGACAGATAAAGAGATAGATAGATAGATAGATAGTTAGAAAGATGCACCAACTCAAACCCCCTCTCGCACACATACACACACAAATTTATGTATGATGAAATGAATAACAATGTTTTTAATTGCAGTTGAGAAAATGCATTCGGCAACGTTCTTTAAAGTTCACCCTGATATATATATATATATAATATATATATATATATATATATAATATATATATATATATATATATATATATATATATATAATATTTGTGTGTGTGTGCATGTATGCATGTATGTATGTGTGTGTGTGTTTGCATAAAAATCACTGTAACATGGAAAGCAACCAAGGGCGATACATTCTTAAGGAAAATGCGTTAAAAATACATGCAAGGGTAAAGGCGTTTTTAAAAAAATTCATAAAAATTACATGCATGTGTTTTCTCATGAAAAAAATCCGTAGATAATTGCATGTGCTTGTAGGAAAAAAGAAATGTTAAGTTATTGAATTAAATATGAGTAGTAAACAAATTCCTAAGAATATCTGTCTGTTCACGGGTTTCTGTAATCGATAATGACAAAGTGACTTTGACTTCCAGCGTGTTGTCGGCTTCACACTGGATTTAATGTTTTTTCCTATCAAGTAATGTAAGACTCTCTAATCACCTTGTTTGTGTAATAATACCAACAATAATAATAATCATAATAATAATAAATATTATTTCAAATTTTTGCAAAGATGGTAGCTTGGATCAGGTAGGAATGAGTCTATTTCATCGACCCAAGTTTTTAACTGGTACTTATTTTATCCACCGAGTCGACCTCGGCGGAATTTGATCTAAGAATTGTAGGGACGGGCGAAATACCGTTATGCATACTGTCCAGCGTGCTGAAAATTTTGCCAGCTCGGCGCATTAGCAACAACAACAACAACAGCAGCAGGAATGAAAAATGGAACTGACAGCATATGGAAGATGTTTAGGGGCAATAGAGATCAGGAAAGGTTGTGCATGTTACCAATAACACTGATTCCGAGTAAAATAAAGGCTGGGTATGTATTCAAGAGCCGCTAACAAAAATTCAACGACTTGTTATTCATGGATGACCTCAAACTTTATGGTAAAATGAATCCCAATTTAGTTCCGTTTCAGTACCAATATCATAATGAATTTCGGACTGAAATTGAAGAGAGGTAAACTAAAATGTATTGACGGGCTAGCGTCTGGAGAGTTTATGAAGCAGATAGACGAGACGGGCTATAAGTACTTGGGGATATTGGAAATGGATAAATTGATATAGTAAGAAATGACAGAAACATTTCAGGTGGGGCTCTTTCGCAGACTGAGACTGATCCAGTAAGTCGAAATTAAACAGACCGAAGAAGATTGAGGCATTCAACAACTAGTCGGTTTCACTACTTAGATGTGTAGCAGGGGTAATCGCATGCCTTCAGAACAGCTCTAGCTAAGACAAAATATTCACCCTCATTTATAGAAGATGGATTTAAGCGTGCCAAGAAATGAAGCGTTACAGCACTACGGGAAACAAAACGACACATCTCACCACATCCTAAAACACTACCATAATTATTTTCAATGCACAAACCTAGAAACAATGACGTATATTATTTACTCTTTTTACTCTTTTACTTGTTTCGGTCATTTGACTGCGGCCATGCTGGAGCACCGCCTTTAATCGAGCAACTCGACCCCGGGACTTATTCTTTGTAAGCCCAGTACTTATTCTATCTTTTGCCGAACGGCTAAGTGACGGGGACGTAAACACACCAGCATCGGTTGTCAAGCAATGCTAGGGGGACAAACACAAACACACAAACATACACACACATATATATATACATATATACGACGGGCTTCTTTCAGTTTCCGTCTACCAAATCCACTCACAAGGCTTTGGTCGGCCCGAGGCTATAGTAGAAGACACTTGCCCAATGTGCCACGCAGTGGGACTGAACCCGGAACCATGTGGTTGGTAGACAAGCTACTTACCACACAGCCACTCCTGCGCCTATATATAGAAAACTATTGTACAAAATTTACCTATGTTTACTAAGGATCCAAAAATAAACAACATTTTGAAAACTGTTTTGTCAATGAACAGCAAACATACACACACACATAGAGATAAACATAGACACACAAACACACGCACACAGACATTCATTGCTTCTTATTTGTATGTATGTGTATCTATGTGAATGCCTCAGTGTGTCATTGTTGAACTGGCTCGTGCAACTTGTTCGTGTATATATTTATTTCTTTATTGCTCACAGGGGGCTAAACTTAGAGGGGACAAACAAGGATAGACAAAGGAATAAAGTCGATTACATCTAACCCAGTGCATAACTGGTACTTATTAAATCGACCCCGAAAGGATGAAAGGCAAAGTCGACCACGACGTAATTTGAACTCAGAACGTATCGGCAATCGAAATACCTATTTCTTTACTGCCCAGAAGGGGCTACACACCCATCAAATGCAAAAATCCACACAAATCTATGAAAATACTTCTGACAAATGCAAAGCTTTATACAACAACCACGAAACCAGTGGTGAAATAATGGGGACGTCCAACGTGTGGGGCATACTCCTATAAGCAGGAAGGCTCGGAATTCCTATTGAAACAATTAAAACCATCTACCCATGTCCCTCCAAAAATCTGATTTATGTTATAAGTTGTTCAGGTTGTGGATATAATTATATAGGAAACACAAGTATGACACAGACGGGAAACACACTACATATGGAACAGATTCATTTATCGTAGTACAAACAGATTTTGTTGATTGAACACATAAAAATATGTGTAGGTAATATCCAACCAAACATCACAGTTTTCCCCATCTACAAGTGCAAAGAAACAATTTTTGTAGAAGAACGTTTAAATAAAGAACATTTATTTACCGGAAAAGGCAGAACGCATCCTAACATGAACCCACAACCAACTTTGTTCTCAGTAAATAATTTAATTCATGGTCACATACACATCACAGTAAATATTTCATCTCACTAGTTTTAGCTTTTGAGTTTTTGCATGTTTAATTATCCCCTCCGCAAAAATTGAGTGATTGCCTCCCGTATCCCGAATAATAACGATCACCATCTATCTCCCCTTAGATTTTTCTGCCTGATGATTCATTTCATTCACAATCCCCCATACACAACATGGACTGAAATCTTCTTAAGAAAATACGAAATTACAATAATTTCAATGTCATGAGTACCAAAGGCGAAACCGGTCGACAAACACAGTACTCTTTCACTCATGTAAACTGTGTGCATTTTCTTTCTTTTATGTTATACATACATACATACATACATACATACATACATACATACATACACACACACACACACACACACACACACATATATATTTCCTCCTTCCTTTTTCACACATATATATACATTTCCTCCTGCCTTTTTCTCACTATATATATATTTAATATAGCATACTCCATATTGACACTCCGTAAGTTACGACAACGAGGGTTCAAGTTGATTCGATTAACCTGCATGTGACTGACCACGCAATAGACACGCTAGTTCTCAGAGTGATCTAGCGTGAAACAGGTTGTGACAAATCTTGCATTTCAATTCAGCTGAGTGGATGGAACAACGCGAAATAAAATCTCTTGTTCACGGACACAACGCATCACTGGAAATTGAACTCACAACCATATGGTCGAGAGCCGAATACCGCAAACATTAAGCGACTGGATTTCACATCTTAGGATACACAAAAGTAAAAAAAATTAATGGTTAATTAAGATATTATTTTGATATCTATGATCATTTATCTTTTCACCTGTGCTATATGAATACGTTATATATAGATATGTGTGTGTGTGTGTCCATATATATATATATGTACGTATGTATATATATATATATATATATATATAGATATATATATACTCTTTTACTCTTTTACTTGTTTCAGTCATTTTGACTGCGGCCATGCTGGAGCACCGCCTTTAGTCGAGCAAATCGACCCCAGGACTTATTCTTTGTAAGCCCAGTACTTATTCTATCGGTCTCTTTTTGCCGAACCGCTAGGTGACGGGGAAATATATACACATTTAAGGTGAATGAATTATCCTAGTATGGATAATTCGGTTAACCGATACCTGGGTAGCAAATTCACGCCAGAAAACAGATAAGTTCCTTGCCTTTCCTGATGAGATGGCGGCATAATGCACCCTTTATTCCTTCGGAATTAGGAATATGCAGCCTTCGAAACATGTGTCGAGAGTAAAGGAATTTTGTTAAAATCGTCGTTCGACTCCATTCTTTCCTTTATTCATAGTTAAAAAAAAGACACAAATTTATATATATATATATATATATATATATATATATATATGCATATATGTGTGTTTCGTTTGTTATTAAGTGTGTGTGTATACACTAATGCGTGAATATAAGTATATATGTGTGTGTGTGTGTGTTTTAGGCGTTATTTCATAGCTCCCTTATATTGTCTTATTAGTGCCACATATTTTTTAGTTCGTAGATCCTCAGCAAACTGCTAGTAAAGTTACGCTGTACACCGTGTTTGATAATATTCGTTTCATTTATTTGTCAATATAGACATTTGTGTATGTCCCACCACTTAGCGTACGAAGTTTTATATTTTAAAGTATTCACAATATCACAGCAGCAAATTTCAAGATAATTTAATTGTAGCTCCATAGTATTTTACCTAAGGACACTTAAATATCATCCCAGAATCCATGGAATTCCTATATTCCCTCGTTATTTATATACTCGCAATATCTGTTATTTGTAGAATCACCATTCGTCTGTGGGACGTTGTTTTCGCCTGCTCGAAATATCTGCTTCTAGCAAACTAAACAGTAAAGTTATTTCTGTCCAGTTGCTGACACTAATTTATGACTATTAATAATTTGTCATCGTCATGTGATGTAAACGAAAGAATATTTCAATTTGCAATGAATGAATATCATTGTACATAACTGTGGGTTATTGATCCAATCAATAATCTGTCTACTGAAATGCACTAGATTCTACTGTGATCAATAGACTACGAATAAATCAGTTTGTACTAGACAGGAAGTAGTATCGAATGTTTATCAAAATAGGCATATCTGCGTGTCACACAGTTCCCAGCAGGTGGCAAAATATGAAATTGATGTTGAGCTGTATGTGTTTTTGCATTTTTTGAAAATTTTCTTTTGCATGTTATTTTTCATTGTTATTTCTGACGCAGAATAACTGGGAATCAATGAAGAATCTTACAGATAATTGCGCAAATCATCAAATCAATATATTTCAGTGCAAAATTCAATATTTTCAATGCAGTAGCTTTACATAGAACTTTGTTGGACTCCCATTATTGGAAGCATTCCCTAAAGCATATATAGTAAAATATGTGTGAATAAATCAATTTCCAATTAAATCAATATTGGAGAACATTGAAGGACTTTATAATATATACTTAGGGTAAGATTGAAAAATGTATGAAGGGAATTTTGATCGATTTAATGATTATGAAATATTCAGTATATTTTGGAAACTGAACAAGAAAGTTGCAAGTGGAGAGAAATACATCGAACTCTATTTGATTAAAACATATATATCCAAACTAAAACAAATTTCTTTAAAAATCATTTAGGTAATTAATTTACAAAATGTTGCTTTAGAAATGTACTGGTATTCTATCCCCGTATTAGTATCATAATGCATATCTTCTCTAGAAAACATGCGAATGCTATATTATTTTGTCTGTGCCTTGTCGTAAACTGTCCTTTGCAGCACATCAAATATTTTTTATCAAGGTGAATGAAGCTTTATCACATAATTGTTAAGTATATAGATGGTGTAAAGGATTGTGATTTTCATCGAAAGATTTGAGTTACAGGCAGAATTATTGTAACTTCGCTTGTCAATGTCATGGATAACAGTCTTTGTATTGACAAATGATCAGTACACAAGTAAGAAAGAGAGAAGGTGCTAGTAGAATCACATTTTTATTTTAAGCTCATGGAGTATGCTCTAGAAGCTACAAGAATGAAAACAAAGAATAACTTCTCAAAACGGTGTCAGGAAAGAAAATACTTTGCGTGCACTAATGTATCTTGAAATAATATATGTATCAGGTGTTAAAAGATGCTATAGTAATTGATCTGCAATGTAATGAAATGGTGGATGAAGTAATGATAACTTGTCGATGAGATATATGATTACGATACAGATATGTTAAAGTAAAAACCAATATATCATTCGCCTAAGTGAGGAAAGTAACAATATAAATACTATTTCAGTTACTTATGTACATGAATATCACATATATACATACATATACACACACATATATATGTGTGTGCGATTACTGATATATACATATATATATATGCGCACACAAGCATACATAGACGCAAGCATAATCATATGGATGTGACATTTCAAATCCAATCAGCAGGATATCCAGAAATGTCGAATGCATTAATAACTATGTACCCGATAGATATTTGGGATGTGAGCACTTGCCACATTATCTACCTATCTACCCTCACTCTCTCTCTCTCTCTCTCTCTCTCTCTCTCTCTCTCCCTCTGCTTCGCTCACCCTGTATATCTGTATCTATATTTATCTGGCTTTCTATCATATATTCATACCTGCAAATATATATTACTCACGTACACACGTATATGTATGAGAGTGTATGTGTGTGTGTGTGCTCGTGTGTGTGTGTGCGTGAGAGCGTGCGTGTGTGTGTTTGTGTGCAGGCATTCGTTTCTAAGTATTTGATGAAGTAGGTCAGTATATACTTTTGGCCATCACTGTATGTATATATATGTATATATATATGTATATATATGCATATATATATATATATATGAATGTATGCTATAAGTCTTGATTATTGCATGTATATATATGTATATATGTATATATATGCATATATATATATATATATATATATATATATATATATATATATATATATATATATATATATATATATATATATATATATATATGACAGTATGCTATAAGTCTTGATTATTGTTTTAATCTTGCCGTTGTCTGAATGTAAATAACGGTGCCAGCACACTCAGCATGCAACCTATTGACTGACTTCATAACAGCGTCCGATATCCAATGGTTCGGACTTACCGCAGCAGGCATACATCAAATTTTTGTCCATCATCGTGGACAACACCTGCGTCTCTATCCAGGACCACATATACAAAGAAACAACAGGTCTCTCCATGGGATCCAGTCTCTCGGGCTCACTAGCCATCACTTATATGAACCATCCGCTGCTCATACGACTTCTTCACCAGGTACGTTGATGACATACCCATACTCACATCCTCCCGTGAAGAGGCTGACAGAATATTCACGCCGTTCAATAACATGGGCATGAGCATTAAGTTCACTAAAGAACATCCAACCTCACTGGATCACTATCAGTACTTGACATGCAACTGAATATAACGGAAGAATGCGAGATCCACACCGAGTTCTACAGGAAGCAGGCAGTAGAGATATGTTTATCTAGTACAATTCAGCACTTCCACTCGGTGCCAAAATAGGATAGTGAACTTGCGCGAAACCAGGGCAAGTGCAGCAGGACAGAGGACACGGTGACCCTCACTATTCGCTTCCTAAAAATGTTGAAAACCAACGAGTACCTTAGATTCATTGTAAATCGGCCAACACGCGGAACCCATAGAAAACCCAGCAACACATGCTACTTTAAAATACTCCATTTTAGCGAGAGGATAACTACAGCCATCCGAGAAGCCATAAGAAGAGAAGGGCCAAACATACAGATAGTCCACTCCGGTCCATCTCTGAGAAGACACCTCGCAAAGAAACGAACAAGGGACAACAATCAATGCACGCTAACAAACTGTCCCATCCGTGACACAGATTTTTTGCAACGGGTAAATGTTGAGTATAGAATACAATGTAACAAATGCAACAAGTTCTATATGGGTAGCGCAACAAGACCGTTTCATGTCCGCATCAAAGAACATTTGAACACGAGAGTCACCTCCTTCAGAAATCATCTAGACAGATGCCGGAACGCCACAAAGCATAACAGTCACAACTCAGGCCAATGAAAGAAATTTGGGTAATTTAAAAATTAAGGAAGCTATACACATACAGAGACTAGGTTCCCAAATTTACAACAGGT
Source organism: Octopus sinensis (assembly GCF_006345805.1). Lineage (NCBI taxonomy): Eukaryota > Metazoa > Mollusca > Cephalopoda > Octopoda > Octopodidae > Octopus > Octopus sinensis. Next base: position 33,892,526 of record NC_042999.1, on the reverse strand, counting down.
TGGAGATTGGTAATCAATATATTATTTAGCTGCATCTGAATACGTGTTTGTTCATTTTTGATAACATGTTCATTTATTGTTTATCACAAAAAAAGACGAAAAAGAGGAAGAGGAAAATGGAAGCTGCACGTATAGCACATAACTTGGAAGCAATGCTAAGAATGTACCAGCACACACGAGATTGAGATATGGCCGAACTCACGCACTTCTCTTGAGGAATTCCGAAAGGAGCTTCGTGAGACTACTGCTGAAACGCTTCCCACAAAACAAAGACAAATCGTTGGAAAACCGATTATAGCAGCGACCCCATCAATTCCTAGGGATATGTGAAGAAGTAATTTTATTCCGAAATATCGTATCAGACTATACATGTAAAAAAAGAGGGGTGTATTTCCACACACGAAAAATATGGGCAAATCTGCTGTTGAAAATGCACCTACATTTGAAAAACTTGTAATTGTGTTAAAATAAATTTATTTAGATATATACCGAACTAGTTTCAACAATATTTTTTTCTTTATCATTGGTAAAACGTTTGAATTATGAATTAAAAAACCATGTTTAAAAGTTTCAATGTTGACAAGTTTATATCTAGCAGACAAATTTAGAATTATGAATTGGAAAAACATATTGGAAAGTTTCAATGTTGACAAGTTTAAATATTCATAACTGTCAATAATATAAAAAAATTGTTGATCAACTTTTTTAAATGTACAGAATTCAATAGCGTTAGTAGTAGTCGATAGGAAATGAATACCATCATAGTTAAGAGAGAGAAAAACAAGGGAGAAATGAAGTTAGTAAAAAAAAAAGGATTTGGTTTACAGTTTCTGTGATTCTCTTTCAGTCGTGGGCAGGAACTTTCACTTGTAACGGTGTTTTTGGAATCCGGTGTAGTTATAATTTTTCGACGAACGGATCTGATATTTGATTCACTAAAGTACTGCTGACGTCTTGTTTTTCTGGTGGTCAGGTTTGTCGTTCTGCCTTGTTGGCTTCCCTGTAGGGAATGGTCATCAGCCGTTCCAGTTGGCTGATTCTCTTAAAGGGTCATTTTGTTGTAGTTGCTCAAGTTCGGGTATGAGCAGAGGTAAAATTTCATTGGTCTAGAGTTAGATGACGATAGCAACCGTTCTTCGTAATATTCCATTGGTCTAGACCCAGGTGACTTGGATAACTGGTGCTTGTATGGGGAATTTGAGTTGTGGTTTCGAAACCTGGTTGGAAGACTGTTACTAAAGTGGGCTTTTTTTGTCGGTTGTATCTACTGATTTTTTTGTGGAGAAATTGAGTATTTTCCCTTCTTATCTTAAGTATATTTTCTTCTTTCTAAAGAATATTTAGCTGTGGTTTATACTTTTTAATGAGTATGCTTTCCTTATACGGAATGGGTTGAAGTGTTTCCGGTGCATTGATAGAGAGGGAAGATGTGTTATTTCGGATTTATGCTTACGGGGCAGTGGTCTAGGTGTTTGCTTACGAGGATTTTTCTGGTCGTGCGGTCCCGGATTTGTTGCCGGTGCACCGTTAGTATTTGCCTCAAGGTTAAACTAGTTTGACCTATGTAGTCTCCACCACACACTCCACATTTGTGAATATAGATTAAGTTCTTCGAAGCACAGGTGAAGAGATTTTTAAGGTAAAAGTTTCATCTGACTTAAATTTGCATGTTTCGCCCTCTAAGAGGAAGGTGCAAGTTACGCAGTTAGAGCGCCTGCAACTTTTGACTTGTGGGTTTGTAGCATTGGTGTGTAATTTGGAAGTTGTATATATACACGCTTGTATATAGATATACACGCATTTTCTCTTGCTTTTAATAATCTTATGTGCTTCCAGTGCCTTTGTCATTCACAAGTCCTTCTTAAGGAAGGCTATGTTTTGGTAAATGATGTTGTAATCTTCCATGTTCTTCCTAGGAACAACCGCCGGATGGCACCAAAATAACAGAAAATAACAGTAAACGGGGAAACAGATAAAGAATTAAGAGATTAAAAAGCATACCTCTACAGATTATGCCATTCAAATGTTCATATACTATGGTTCTGGCTCAATGGGTGGATTTAGAATTTCTTCCCAGTAACTCATATTCAAGAGGTCTGAGGCGCATTGGGCCATAACGCGAAACCATGGTGTACGAGCATCTGAATGACATAATCTGTAGGGGTATGCTTTAAAGTCTTCATTCTTTATCCGTTTCCTCACTTACTGTTATTTTCTGTTATTTTGGTTGAAAACCGGCGGTTGATTGTGGATTTAGCTCTTATTTCTAAACAGGGTGATACTTCCCGCATTCTTATGCTTCGTGCTAATCTTAGATCTTATAGCTATATAATGGTATTAAACTTTAGAACCGCTTATGTTGCTGCTGTTGATATTATCAATTTGAAAACATTCACCAAGGATAATATTAACAATAGTAACATTTATATATATATATATATATATATATATATAGATAAGAAAGTTTGTTTGGTAAAGCACGTGGGTGAATATATAAGAAAATAGTAAAGTGTGAAAAAACGACAGAAGGCTTAAATGTTAAAAAATATATATATTTGTGTCAAAATGTCTGGAGAATATTGGAAAAATTTTTTTTCCCTTTCCTTAAAATGACATAATTTTAAAATTTTTAAAGAAATTACCGGTTTCGCGTGTAGCTTTTCAAATTTCTTGTGACGTTATGTTTATATTGCATGGAATTATCGTTGTTTTTATTTCCAGGAGATTTCTAAATAAGGGGAGGTAGTGAGTGATTTTTTCCGGTGTAGGGGAGATAATCGCTTAAAAAATTTTTTTCCCTTTTCCTTGTTAATTTCTCTGTGTCAGTATGTTCGGATGGTTGAGTCTGGGTTTGTACTTTTCAATGAAGAATGTTTCCTTGTTCAGTCTCATTTGTGTTGATGATCCGAAAGCCTTCTGTCGTTTTTTCACACTTTACTATTTTCTTATATATATATATATATATATATATATATATATATATAGGCAACAAATTCTCAATATAAAAAAGTATACATTAAAACACAAGAAAAAAAACTAAATTTAATAGGTAAATTTTACTCGCTAGAAGAAGCAGTAAAAACGACTAAAACCACATTTTAAGAGCAATTTTCGAAGGGAATGAAAAATAGAAACTTTTACAGCCATACCTAGGTTTCCTATTATTTTAGCAAATAAAATAATTTGCTAGGTGAATCCTCATCAGTAATCGTGTCTTAACAATTTACATATAATTTGGAGACAAATAACACGTGACTTATCATTACATGTTATAATTTTTTAAAAATTCATCGCTCAAGTGCAGCTTCGGTGGGCAGTAAAATGACAACTGCCGAACCGAAATGCGAAAAGCTGAGGTCACATTCGTAGAATTATATAGGGTAATGAATATTTTTAGAAGTTTCACCACCAGTGGCCTAGCATGTATAAAGAGTCAATAGACAACAAATTATGAATATAAAACAGAAGAGAAAACTACCTTTAGGAGGCAATTTTTACACGCTAGAAGAAGCAGTCAAAACGACCACAACCATATTTTAGGAGCAATTTTCAAAAGGAATGAAAAATATAACTTTTACCTTGTTTTTATTTATATATATTTATATATACCTTCTCATTATATATATATATATATATATATATATACACGTATATATATATATATATATATATATATATACATACTTGTGTATACATATACATATGTATATATTATATATATATAGATACATACATTCATACTTATATATACATATACACATATATATTTATATACATACATATATATACATATGCATATGTATATATATATATATATGTATATATATATGTGTATGTATGTGTGTGCATGTATATATAAATAATTATATATATATATATATATATATAATTATATATATATATATATATATATATATATATATATATGTATATATATATATAATATATATATATATATATATATACTTTATTTAAAAGCACCAGAAATTAAACAAAACTTGTTACTCGGAGTTTCACGTTCCCGATTGTCGGACAGTTTTGTTAAAATAGAACCGATATGACAATTCTATCAAGACTAGTATAAACGTTACACCTTTAAAAATGGACTTGTTTGAATGGTCCTTTCAAATAACGGTCATATTCGAGCGATAAACAAAAATGAGTTCAATATAAAATATAAAATTATAAAAGTCGAGGAAAAACCTTACATCGAATCTTTGGTTAAAATACATGTAGGAGTTACTCTTTAAAGATAACAAAAGTTACTATTTATTTCTAGTAACGTCATAATTATCTTACGCGAAACTTTACTCAGCAATATATGCCCCACGTTCTCAACTATTTTGCAACAACCATATAGAGTTAACGCCTATATTTCATACTAAAGTATTTATTGCAAATAACCTGCACTATATTGAAATTATAATTTGAATGTTCTGAAATGTTTTGCTTGTTCATTCTCTGTTTCTTAAATAACCTTCGAGCAATTCTTACAAGGTATAAAAAACAACTTTCAGTTAAAAATAGAAGGTTGTAATGTTTTCTCGTATCGGTTAGTAGCCGGGTTTGCTGTGTTGCAGTGTATGTAGAATGGAATTATAGGATTGGTGATGTAAACAGGAAAAATACGATTTAGAATATGATATATGCATATTATTTATTATTATTTAGTAAAAGCAACATAATGGTTCAAGTGCCAACGCTCGAAACCTAGCTTTTAGTAATTCTACTGCTTCAAAAAATGTTAGTAGATAAATATATATATATACCACACACAAACACACCCGCACACATACATTAGCATGTATGTCATTATTCAGTTTTATTTCAAGCTTTCTCGCCAATAGAGACAGAACCGGTTTCTAAACCAGATCTAAACCTCCTTCGTCGGAATTTCAACGTCAACTGTATTATGTAATATATGTATGTATGTATGTATGTACACGTGTAGATTAGTATGTTTTGCTTTATGTATGTCTTCACATTCATACTTGCATATCTAGATATTCTCATATATATATATACGGATTTGTACAATTCCAATGATGAATTGGATCTGTAGTCCTCGAATCAGTTTTTTCTGGTTTTGAGAAGCCGAATTTCTTAAGATTCGTATTTTGGCAGTGTATTACATATCTCAGTGCCCCAATAATTACAGGTATAACGCTGAACTAGTAATCTGATCAGAGTAACTGCAGATTCCTCAATAGTTCAGCGTATGTATTTTCTTTTTCCCTGATCTTCACCGTTATGTTATCATCCGCTGGGCAACTGATTTCCACAACTTTTACACAGTTTCTCTTCTCTGTCCCAAATCATTATATGAGGTCTATTGTTTTTCATTTTATTAAGGTTTTCACCAGTACTCCATTTTTATTATGGGTGCCTGTGGCTTGCACTGTACTTTGGTTGTTTATTTCCCTGTCCTCTGTGTTATGCGTTCGACGTATCTTGTTATACAGTGTCCTAACTCTAGCATAATATCTCATGTGGAGATAATACCGTGATGATAGTTTTGGACAACTGCTTATGATGTGGATGATAGCTTCCGTGTTAACTCCACAAAGGCTGCATCACTTGCCACATTTTACTGTTTTTCCTGCATCTCTGTCTCTTTTATGTATCAGATTTTTGGTTCATATTTTCTGGTACTGGATTGCAAACCCTTACTCTTCAATGTGGCATGTAATATTTCGGTTGTTGTTCGATGATTGGCTAACCTTACTGTGCATGGTCTTCTGCTCATACATGCTCGTCCTTTAATCTGATGATACTATGCGGTAGATCGACCGAGGTCGACTTTGCCTTTCATCTTTTCGGGTTGGATAAATTAAGTATCAGTTGCGTACTGGGGTCGTTCTAATTGACTAGCCCGTTCCAGAAAGATTTCGGATCTTGTGTCTAGAGAAGAAAAGGGTAATTTGTGGTAGAGCCGTGCAACTTCTTTAGGCATGTATATAAGGTTATCAGACAAGAAATGCTGCTCAATGAGCTGCCGTCCAATTCTTATGATGTTAGCCTCATGTATGCAAACTTGGGCAAGAGATGCACTTCAACACTTGGTGGTTACAGGATGTTGCCGAAGAGATACGTTACGACTTCCAAAGGCATTTTGTATCTATGTTAAACATCTACCGCCTTGTTTACGTTTTAGGTAGTGGCGATCTACGTTACTGTTTATGGGGAAATTATGTGTGCTTGTTAGTATTTCCCGGGTTTTCAGATCAATGAATCGGATCTCATCAAACATCCGGTCAAGCAGCCCAGATGTTGGTATGAACATTGGCACTGCAAAAACATTGTGGTCCACTGTTTTATTGAATGCAGAGAGTTTCGAGGATCAAATTTTCTTTAGTCGACTGTAATATTCTTCAGTGACACGCGTTTCGTTAGAGGTCCCACTGTAAGGTATGTTTTCATCCACTCCTAGATACCTACAACATTCCTCATCAGTAATATAGCGGAAACAGTCTATATATGTATATGTTTGCGTGCGTGTAGGTATGTGTGTATGTATGTATATATGTATGTGTGCGTGCGTGTATGGGTGTATGCATGCTTTCATGTATGTATATATGTCTATATGTATGTATGTACGTATGTATTTAGGTGTATATATACATAATCAATATTGTTCCGCATCGCAATTAATTTCTCTTTTAGATATCATAAAATTTGTGCGGCACGAAAAGGATTTAATAGCAACTGTCAAGTAAATTTAAACATTGTTAGATATAGGATGACTAGTTAGTCATCACTATTATCCAATTATTATTTAAAAGGAAATCAAGTTAAATACTGAAACATCTCTAATTAGCGAAGAATTATTCTTGGCATATTGAAACTACTGCATAAAAATTAGTATAATTAGACACACAACTATATTTTTGTAAAATATAGTTAAAATAGCTTATCATTTTAGGATAATATCACAAATACGTATCGCGTAAGAACAAAGGTTCTTTAACATATAATGTTTCTTATAATTCTTTTGGGCGGCATGTATGCATACAGGTTGAAGAACAAAGTATCAGTTACAATCTGCATATTAGAAATCATATATTTTATATCACATAATTACATTGTGATTTATATCAAGATCGGTAAATGAAATTTCTTTTTAAAGGAGAAGGGAAATTCAGTTAAAAATCAACGTACACTTTGATAATTTATTATAGGAGAATGTGTTAAGAATATTAGCATTTTTGCATGCGAAAAACAAAGTATGAAATTTATCTGCAATGTAATCTGAAACATCATCATGCACAATAAAACCTAATTATTTACATATTATAACAATGTAATGCGATGTTGTATTATGCCACCTAAACATCATTACGCTATAGTCTGTATGGATGGAAGCACTCCGTCGGTTACGACGACGAGGGTTCCGGTTGATCTGAATCAACGGAACAGCTTGCTCGTGAAATTAACGTGGAAGTGGCTGAGCACTCCACAGACACGTGTACCCTTAACGTAGTTCTCGGGGATATTCAGCGTCTCACAGAGAGTGACAAGGCCGGTCCTTTGAAATACAGGTACAACAGAAACAGGAAGTGAGAGTGAGAGAAAGTTGTGGTGAAAGAGTACAGCAGGAATCACCACCATCCCCTGCCGGAGCCTCGTGGATCTTTAGGTGTTTTCGCTCAATACACACTCGCAACGTCCGGTCTGGGAATCGAAACCGCGATCCTACGGCCGCGAGTCCGCTGCCCTAACCACTGGACCATTGCGCCTCCACATAGTTTGTATAATTGAATTTACATTATATATATGTGTGTGTGTATGTGTGTGTGCATACGTGTGAGCGTGTGTGCGCATACATGCGAACGTGTGTGTGCATACGTGCGAGCGTGTGTGTGTGTGTATGTGTACACGATCTTAAGGTCTCGTAAAAGGTCTGGGTAGAGGTTCAAACCGCCCCAAGTTCTTTTACAGAACATAGAAAATTTAAAGGACCGCTGCAATAGTGTGAATCAAAGATGGGAATATGTTGAATAAAATCGAAATTAACTGATCCTCACGTATTGTCCTTTACCGAAAGCCAAGAACGTTTCAGCACCCTTCGTATGTGTGTATGTATATGAATATGTATGACGGTTCCGATTTCAAGGGATCATCGAAACAGCCTCCTCGTGAAATGAGCGTGCAAGTCGCTGAGCTATCCAAAGATGCATGTACACTTAACCTAGTTCTCAGGGAAATTCAGCGTAGCACCGCATGTGACAAGGCTGTCTATTTGAATTACAGGTTCTACTCATCTTCGCCAACTGAGTGAATCGGAGCAACGTGAAATAAAGGGTCTTGCTCAAGGACACAACACACCGCCAGGAATTGAACTCACTTTACGATCGTGAACCTAATACACAAACCACGAAGACACAGAATATATACCTAGATAGACATGTATGCTTTCATATGTATATGTACATGTGTGCAGAACAATATTCTGTTTTAACTCATCCTGGATTGTACCGGGCTACGCCGAATGAATATGACTTTCCACTTTTCTTATATCTCCTGGTTTCTGGCTATATATTTATATATGTCTAACTATATAATCCCACTCTCTTGAATATGTTGGATAAATAACTTACAAATTAATTGGATGCCCTGCAACTGCATGTTCAAATTTCATTCTATTATTCATAAACCAACATTTATTCATAGCGAGCAATTAAAGTTAGAGCACCTAATCGGTGTACTGTTATTTCTGTATTTTGACACTCTCTCTCTCTCTCTCACACACACACGCACACACACACATGCACAGACGCACGCACCCCCCACACATAACTACGTGTATATATATATATATATATATATATATATATATATATATATATATATATATATATATATATATATATATATATATATATATATATATATATATATATATACGAGCAAAACGGCCCCCGTCCAAAGGACGGTGCTGAGTTGTCAAAAGTTTAAACCAAATTTTCTCAAAACAACTTGTCCGACCGTCCCATAGGCCTCCTCTTAGAGAAGCACTGCTTTAACCTAAATTTGAGATACCGTGCATTTTTCTCGCGTACGCGTAGTATCAATTGCAACAGCTGATGTACTTGCGAATAAAAATGCACGTTCCCACGGCTTTATCCATTGCACTCTCACTTGGAATCGATTTTGGTAATTTCTTCAAGACTTATACATGTCCTGATACCGTCGGTATCTACATATCAAATTTGAGCGCCATCAGATGGAGGATGCCCGAGATCCTAGAAGATACACACACAGACAGACAGAACGGATTTTATATATATGTAATATATATATATATATTATATATATATATATATAATATATATATATATATATATATATATATATATCGATATAGATATAAGTATATATATATGGGTGTGTATGTGTGTGTGTGGACATATATTAACATAAAAAGCAAAATGGGAAGAACAATTATACCCTATCCACAAAGGGGGGAGCAGAGAAGATGTTGAAGGTTACACTGCAAAATCACACTGTAGAATCATGGAAAAAATAGTCCGGAAGGACCTAATCGTCATCCTTAACGTAAATTACAAGCTGACTAACACTCAGCATGGATTTTGATCAGGTAGAAGCTCCCTGACGCAACTCTTAAAACATTACGACGTGGTGTTAAAACACCTGCCAAAGCACTCGTGAGTGGTTGTGATATATATATCGACTTTGCTAAAGCCTTTGCGAATGTCGACCGTGGTACGATGTGTCACAAATTGCGTGATATCGGCATAGTTGGAAAAGCTGGAGAGTGGCTACCCGACTTTCTAGAAGGTAGATATTAGGCAATGGTTACCAATGGAGCCACCTGAAAGGAAACACAAATAGTAAGTAGTGTTCTACAGGACATTAGTCTAAAGGCAACTGCTATTTATAACGGCCTTCTTAGGTATACCTTCAGCTGCTGAAATAGCAACCCTTGCAAGCTATACAGATGACACAAAAGCTCTCAGTTAATGCAAAATCCTGGAAATATTGCGCATCTTCAGCGGTAGTTGGCCGCAATATACAGGTGAGCTGAGGACAATAACATGAAATTTAAAGCAGGAATATTCGAATCCCTGCACTACCAGCACACAAAACTTAACGACATTCAGACAGGATATTTGCAATCCCTGAATCAAAATCAATGCGTGACCTGGGTATTGACATGAGTAATCATGCACCTTTCGAGATGCATATTACTATTTTAGTAATAAGATGTAGATAGCAAGCTAGATGGATCCTCCGAATTTCCAGAACGAGAGAAGAGGAAACTAGTATCGTTCGCTGGAGGTCCTCAGCCGCTTTGAATAATGCTACCAACTATGGTCACCACACAGTATAAAATTAACGGCGGAACACGAAGAAATCCCAGAATTGCAAGGAATATTGTCACAATGCAATATATCAGCTCCTGGGAAACGCTGAATGAGTTAAAACTCATCTCCATAGAACGAAGGTGAGCGAGATATACAGTAATATATATCTGGAAACCTGTCTTATACCAAACTTTGGCTTTGAAAGTTACACAAACAGCAGAATGGGGCGCCACTGCACAGTGCCAAAGATTTCAGCATCGCCATCGAAATGCAGGATAAGATACTACAACAGCTTGGGCTTCAAGGGCACACAGGTCTTCAATATCGTTCCAAGCTCTACATAGTTTAGATGTAGTGTTCTTCAAAACAAAACTGGTTGAACTCCTATCAGTGTTCTAGATGACCCTACCTAACGGCAGGGAACACAGATGGGAGCAGAAGTATCAAATTCCGTCATTTATCAAATGTCACATATCATATGGTGTAGCACAGCCAACGGTGGTAACCCAGCAGGTCATTTAATAAAAGTATGCACCTAAATTATCAACACAATTTTGCCATGTTATCGGTAGCTTATCAATGCTGACAGCAAAGAGTTCTGGTGTGCAAGAGGTGATGAAAGCACGAAAGGCTGTTTTAGCATCCTTTAATTTGAACTTACCTCCTTGCAAAATGTTGTCTAATGACGGCAAAACGTGATAGTCAGTTGGCAAAATGTCTGGTGAAAATAATGGATGACAGAGTACTTCCAAGTTCAGTTCTTGTAACTTGAGTAGCATTCTTTGTGCAATATGTGGTCAAGCGTTGTCTTGAAAGAGAATTGTCTTGTCTGTATTGACCAATCTGGGTTGTTTAAGTGCAAGTTCGCTCACCCTTGCATCCAGTTGGTTGATAGATACATCCGCTGTAATTGACCTACAAGGTCTCATGAAGATGTAATAGATGACACCAGCGCTGGACC
>NC_042999.1:33853740-33876240 GCF_006345805.1 Octopus sinensis | reverse complement strand
ATATATATATATAATATATATATAATATATATATATATATATATATATTATATATATATATATATATATATGTGTGTGTGTGTGTGGGTGTATGTTTGTGTGTCTGTGTTTGGCCCCCTAGCATTGTATATATATATACTTAATCTTGCAGTATGAAGCGATAAGGTGATAATCAGGCACTGAATATATATAATATATATATATAATATGTATATATATATATATACTCACTTTTTACTCTTGTTTCGGTCAGTTGACTGCGGCCATGCTGGAGCATGGGACTTATTCTTTGCAAGCCCAGTACTTATTCTATTGGTCTCTTTTGCCGAACCGCTAAGTGACAGGGACATAAACACACCACCATCGTTTGTCAAGCAATGCTAGGGGGACAAGCACAGACACACAAACATATATCCACACACATTTACATATATATATATATATATATATATATACATATATACGACGGGCTTCTTTCAGTTTCCGTCTACCAAATCCACTTACAAGGCTTTGGTTGGCCCGAGGTTATAGTAGGAGAAACTTGCCCAAGGTGCCACGTAGTGGGACTGAACCCGGAACCATGCGGTTGGTAAACAAGCTACTTACCACACAGCCACTCCTGCGCCGGGTATATATATATATTAGACTTTGAGCGCAGCCCCTCAAATTTCTGTATCAGTTCCACATGGTGTAAATATTTCTTGTGGCTATTTTTGACGTCCTATATGTCTTTAGTTTCTATTTATGTATGATAGTCTTGTCAGAGTGGTAGCTTAGTTGTAGTTATCACTTCATAAATAGGCATACCCTACATAGGAAACTGCAAACAAATATCTCTCAAGCGTCTTTTATTTTCTCTATTGCTAGGCCAAAGAAATGAACCACCGATCAGATTATAATCTAGATGTGTTTATGCTTAGTCTAAAATTGCATATTTCATATGCATGATATATTTTGAACATAAAACGAAACATAACGCATGAATCCCGTTAATTTTTGTTATGTGCACCCAACAATACTGCCGCTGGGAAAAATTGTATCAATTGGTTTCAAGTCTCCAAAGAGTTTCTAGTAGCATAGCAGCTGCAGGTTAGCCATGTTCTAGAACTGCCACGGGTACTCAGTATACCATGAAGCAAATCTTCGTAAAAAAAACCAAAAAAGAACAAGGCTGCGGAACCGAAAGAGCTATCACATTTTTACACTCATAGTGATGCTATAAACATTTTGGTAACACTTAGGTGTGTTCACCCCGGATGTTACCGCTAGCTGATGTGGCTCATGAATTATATATACAATAACAGAAATGTAACTTTAACTAACGTTTAGCTTATTGCACTCACAACCACTAGATCGTGGGTTCGATTCCTTGACTGGGCGGCGCATTGTGTTCTTGAGCAAAATACTTCATTTTACATTGCTCCAGTCTCCTTTCAGTCAGTGGGAATGAAGGCCTGCTCGACTAGCCAGCGCTGTGTCGTCTTCGAAGGCTAAACCAATGCAAAATCACATTGTGATCAGCGATGTTTAATAACATCTTGTAGCCTGGTCGGTCACATGATCACATGACACTCATTCACACACATACTCTTATATATTCACCCATGATACTGAGAAATTGTCAGTTATTTATTGATATTAATAGTCGCTCATTAACAACATGGATGAGTGACGTATTTTCCTGTATTAGTGCACAACTGAACATTAACTACATGCAAGTTTGAGAACATGCCATAGAAAAATCAGAGATGTTCTCAAAATGTTAAGAGGATAAAGCAATTTAATGTACCGTCCACCCTCGTTATATCGCCACCAACTGGACCATGACAAATTGGCGGTTTAACGCGGGTGGGGTAAATTGAGGGAGGCTTTCTGTAGTAGAAATAAAGCCGCTTGTTTTATAGCACAGTAGCGTAGCTCTCTTTTCGAAAGCGGTATGGGCAAAACAAGCTGTTTGATGTGTAAACAAAATTTCCATATAAAATCATCAAAAAAGAAAGAAAGGGATCAAATTCGAATTTGAGAGGAGAAGGAAAGAGAACTTATAGCTCTTCTTGCCCTTCCCCACCCTCTCTGCTTGTTAGGCCCTTGTTGTAACATCAACTATAATGTAATGTGATTATCTTTTAGATTTTATTTGAAATATTTACAACAAATGTTTTATTGCTGAGCAAATTCAGTTTAATGTTAAACAATAAAGAACAAATAATTTTAAAAAATTATTTTGTGAAGACATCCAACGTATTTTTTTGCTTATATTTCCAATTTTTAATAGAATTAAAACGTTTTTTCTATTTTTTCCAGAAGTAATAAATCTTCAGTAGTATCGATAAACGAAGAAAATTCAGGGATTTTCTTACATCTTTTGTTGTAGGATTATGTTTTGGGGCGGGTTCCCATTCATCCATTTGTTCTAGCAGTTTTACCGTGTCATTACTTTCTTGATCGGTCATTTCCGTAATTTCTTTTTTCATGGTTGTTGAAGCTAATGCAGTCATCACCAATGAAGTGTCAGTATTAAGTTTAGTACCAGTTTGTTCAATCAGTTCAGTTAGTGGTATGTTGACGTCGTCATCACTGTTTTCAACTTCTGTCTGTGATTTCGGGCTTTTTGGTGAGACCAGTGTAGTGTCAGTAGCTAGAAATAGCAGAGGGTGTCAGAGAGTCCCAAGATATTTTAATGTATGGAATAGCATTAGGGTGACAACATAAATACTACTTTCGTATAGCTGAGTGATTATTTGGTGTAACTGATGCTGTTTCTAGTTAGATTTGAAGTTGTAAATTATTCCGGAGTCTAGGGGTTGTAGGTGATGCGTTGTTGTCGGTAGGAGAAAATGAACTCATACTTCGCTGAGCTTATCGGGTATGTTGTGTCCAGGGGCATTGTCCATTTATCAGTAAAATTTTTCGCAGCTGAAGTCTCATTTTCTTATCAAGGTCTTTCATCCAACTGCTAAACGTACTTGTGTTCATCTAAACTTTGCTATTGTAGTCGTAATCTACATAAAGTTTTTTTGTTGAAATACTTAAAACATCGGGGTTTGGCCATTCTTCCAAGAGGTCGTAGTTTTTCTCTGCCATCAGCATTACAAGCTAGTGTCAGCGTAAGTCTTTAGTTTTGCTTTTTGACGCTTTTGGTAAATTATTTTGTTGTAAATGATTTACTAGGTAATTGGCGAAAAAATAAACTTGTTTCATCGATATCAAAAATATTTCTTGATTCAAATTTCTTCATTTCCACTTCAGCACGCTGTAAACAAGGAGTAATAAGTTGTTGGTCTCAGCACTTTCACCTGAAAGAACCAGACTTTCATTACGGATCTCTGCTTAACTCTATGAAGCCAACTATTGGAATAATATAAATATTTTATATTCAATTCTGGACCAAGAGTTTTGCTTTGTTTCTCAAGATTTCATCTGTTATAACATCTGTTAGTACGAATTCTCGTAAACCATAAAAAAGAGCTACTAAATCTGTGTGTTTGGCGGATTTTTGACGTTTTACTTCTGGATCTTCAATAAGTTTGCTCTTATCTTTCTGTTGAATAATGTCAACTACAGTTCTTCGTTTGATATTTTCTGCCCATGCATTACTGAAATAATCTGGAATACCTCGTTGACTAGCTTTTAGATGGACTTTCTGTTATTTAATAACTTCTTGTTTCCCTGCAACTGTAATGGCAGAGCGTTTGCGTTTACATGAAATAGCGTTCATGTTGAAAAATGATATTAAAAAGTCTCTTTTATAAACTTGTTCATTAAAACAAAACATAGATTATGACCCAAATTTATGAGCAGGGAATGACAAGTTACCGTCGTTAGTAGATGCTAAATCGATTACATGCACTAGTTTTACAGTTGTGCTACTGTCTGTTAGCATGCTTGACTTGAAGGTCTGTGCCCTCAAGATTTCTAACCTGTATGTATGATTATAAATGCTTTTGAATTATGACAAAACTGTTTGAGCGGTAAATTTGCTGTGATTTGGCGGTAAACCGGGGGTAGTTTTATGCTATTAAGGAACGTTCGTATTGCAAATTGTATTGGCTTATGGCGGATACCGAGGGGCATAAAATCGGGAGAATTAAACGTTAGTTAACAACATAGGCGAAAATCGGGTCTGGATAATTTTATGACGGTAAGCGGCGTTGGCGGAAAATCAGGGTGGCATAAGAGCGAGGGTAGACTGTACATATTTCTATTGAAGTTTTCGTTCCTGCAGAAAATATAATCATTATTACTTAATCTATAATTGTAGTCGTCTACTTACTTGGGAATGTTAACAGCAAATTCGTCCTCGACGAAAGAAGTAATATGCTGATTACAATAACAGAAATTTGACTTTAGCTGAAAGTTTTTCCGACATTTGTGTTCAGGCATTTTCTAATGCACATTTCTTGCAGATTTACAAATGTTAATGTAGATTAAAAAACAAAAAACAAAAAAAAATATAATGTTGAAATTTGCAGTGCGTTATTTCTTCATAAATGGTAGATACAACGTGATATATTTTAACTGTTATTCGAAGTTACAACATATTGACGGAAACAGCGGATTATTGCTGGAAGCGATTGCTAATATATATTACATAATTTGAAATATAATTTTTTAAATAATGGTTTTAAAATACAATTAAAATAAAATATAACGATCATGTTTTATTCTAAAATAAAGAAACAATAAAATATAACTAGATTATTTGATGATATGATTAATTTAAATAAATTTTTACTCTTAATATCTGGTCTGTTAAAGGCAACGAACTAGCAAGATATTTCATCTGTCTTGGTGTTCTGAGTTCAATTTCCGTCAGAGTCCACTTTGCCTTTCCTCCTTTCGAGGTCGATAAAATAATTACCAGTTGAGCATTGAGGTCAATGTTATCGTCTTACCTCCTCTGCTGAATTTGCTGACATTGTGATCAAAATTTGAAACCAATATATCCAGCAGAACAATAATTAATATAACGTTAACTTCACCAGCAAAAATATATGATGTTGTGATAGAGACTCATCTATACACATTTTTAAATTAAAGATATTTTTTACAATATTTTTTGTCTCCTCTTGTCAAATGCCATTTTGTTTATGAGTATTAACAAGAATGAAGAAAGTAGCATGCCTTTAGTAGAATGCTTTCTATTATGTTAACTGCTACAA
Source organism: Octopus sinensis (assembly GCF_006345805.1). NCBI lineage: Eukaryota > Metazoa > Mollusca > Cephalopoda > Octopoda > Octopodidae > Octopus > Octopus sinensis. The sequence continues at coordinate 33,871,078 of NC_042999.1, read as the reverse complement.
AGATGAGTGAGCATGTAGGAAAATCGTTAAGTATTTACTTATAAATTACTCAAATATTTCTTTATGCATTGTCTAGCGTAAATACATTTAATAAATATGAGCCGCGTCAACTGTAAGGCGGGCAGTTACATTGTATAACTAATACAGAGGATTACATTCCAAATATTAAACGAAATGAAAACAAAATTGTTTCTTACTGATTTCTTGATTTAAAGTGCAAGCATTGCTAGCAATAAATCTCTGGATATACGCGTTTCTGTATTTAGTTATTAAGCTTCTTTCTTTATTTGTGTACTCTCAAAAGAAACAAAGAACTACATACAGCTGCATAAATCAGGAATGCAGTCAGCAGCCAAGGTCAAATATACGTCGGTTGGCAAACAGACTTACAATGATGCAATAACCTACATATCGCTGTTGCACAGTATCTTAGCAGATTGACTTGTAAGTTAATATTTCAGGCTAAGCTACTAATATGTTGCATTCGAAATCCGCGTTTCATTGATTCGAGTGTCTTTAGATTTCTATCGTAAACATTGATCAATTCTCGTATATAAATATGTATTTTGGTACATTTCCATTCTTCCTTTATTTTTAGCCCAATATATCCGCTCGATATATAAACCGTTTTTGCTTCCTTATTCACTTCCAATCTATCTGATTATCTTTTCCATCATTTTCATATATTACTTCCAATTTAATTATTTCTCTCATCCTCTCATAGTCATTCTCGCACGTATTATCTCCACTTCAGTGTATCTTCCTGAGCCTCTCCCTACTCTTCTTTATCAACATCTAATTTCTTTTCTGTAAACATACTAAATATATCCTTTCTTTTCCATCGTTATATTCGGTATTACTATCCTACTTATTCTTGACGTGAATATTCTTTTAGTGGATAGTTATAAGTACAATGATATCGGATTTGTTTTTGTTATGAAGCTAATATTCTCGCTAATTAAGGCGGCGAGCTGGCAGAAACATTAGCACACTGGGCGGAATGCTATGCGGTATTTCGTCTGCCGTTGCGTTGAGTTCAAATTCCGCCGAGGTCGATTTTGCCTTTCATCCTTTCGGGGTCGATAAATTAAGAACCAGTTCCGCACTGGGGTCGATGTAATCGACTTAATCCGTTTGTCTGTCCTTGTTTGTGCCCTCTGTGTTTAGCCCCTTGTGGGTAGTAAAGAAATAGTTAATTCGTCTGCCGTTACGTTCTGAGTTCAAATTCCGCCTAGGACGACTTTGCCTTTCAACCATTCGGAGTCAATAAATTAAGTACCAGTTGCGCACTGGGGTCGATGTAATCGACTTAATCCGTTTGTCTGTCCTTGTTTGTCCCCTCTGTGTTTAGCCCCTTGTGGGTAGTAAAGAAATAGTTAATTCGTCTGCCGTTACGTTCTGAGTTCAAATTCCGCCTAGGATGACTTTGCCTTTCATCCTTTCGGGGTCGATAAATTAAGTACCAGTTACGCACTGGGGTCGATGTAATTGACTTAATCCCTTTGCCTGTCCTTGTTTGTCCCCTCTGTGTTTAGCCCCTTGTGGGTAGTAAAGAAATAGGCATTTCCTATGCAGCTACGTTCTGAGTTCAAATTCCGCCGAGGTTAACTTTGCCTTTCATCATTTTCGGGGGTCGATTAAATATGTACCAGTTACGCACTGGGTTCGATATAATCGACATAATCCCGTTGTATCTCCTTGTTTGTCCCCTCAATGTTTAGCTCCCTGTGGACAATAAAGAAATAAATATTCTTGCAAATTGTTTTATGCTCTGTTTATAACGTTGTACCGTTTCCACGATACTCTCGAAATATTGGTTTCAGGTATTGGCACAAGGCCAGAAATTTCGAGAGAGGTGTGTAGTCGTTTACATGGATCATTTCTCACCTGGTAGTTATTTTATCGAGCCCTAAAGAATGAAATTCAAAGTGAACCTCGGCGGAATTTGAACTCTGTTTACGGCCGTTTTTCAATTGATGCTGCACAATCTTTTATGAAACGTCACGATTTTCTTGACTTAGTATGCTCTCTGTTGGTAATTGACTGTATGTAGTCAAAGAAACAGAAACTGCCCTGCGGTAAGATGAGAGACGCGTGATGATTACGTTGCTACGTGCTAAGTCGATCATAGCTTGTATGAATTACTTCGCATCTTACAACTAATGAGGGAAACATCGTTATCATGATCATCACCATCATTCTCATCATCAACCCCACCACCACCACCACCACCACCATCATCATCATCATCATCATCATCATCACCTTCTCCATTTCCATTCCCAAACCACTGTCATGATATCATCATGAAAATGATCCAGTTGATTATGATGACGACGATCACGATCATGTTGATGATGATGATGATGATGATGATGATGATGACAACCACGATCATGTTGATGATGACGACGATGGCGACGGCGATGATGACGACGAAGAAGAAGACGATGAAGATGATGATACGGAAGAGGAGGGGAAGGATGAGGATGTAGAAGAAAATGAGGAGACTGAGGAGGAAAATCTCTTTAGGGATGATAATGTTAGGGATGATAATAATGGGGAGACGTGACGAATTGACAAGGAGGTCATTAGTGCAATGTGCCCTGACCTATACAGAGTGATAAAATGTCAATTTTTTTCAAGACTATAGAATATCTTAGTATTGTAGATCTCTCAATATTTCGTGAGACGTGTTCGTGATTCCAATGGAATCAGTATTATGCCTTAATATATATAGTCCATAAACAAGCGCAGATAGACGATGAAAATCGTGATAATATAAAAGAATGCGCATGGAGTTTATGGCTATAGAGACAATAGTTATGTGTGGAATATATAAACAGTCAATGCTAGTGCAAAGCCTGCGTCGGTGTATATTACAATCAAAACGAACCTATTCATCATAATGCTTATGTTGATGACGTCAATAGAGAACTCAAAAACCTTAATGATGATTGATTTTTGAATGATATTTACACACATATTTCAAATTCATTCTTTACCTTGTCAAGTATATTTATATTTTACCTGTATTTTATCTAGAAGAAAAATGCATTAAATCTGGTTTCAAATTTTGGCACAAGACCTGCAAGTTCGGGGGAGGAACTAAATCGATTACATCGACACCAGCACTCCATTCGTACTCAATTTATCGACCCCGAAATGGATGAAATACAATCTTGACTCCAGCGGATTTTTGAACGCAGAAAGTAAAGACGTGTGAAATGCCGTTAACCATTTTGCTCGACTTGCTAACGATTCTGCCAGTTCGCCGCCCTATAAGACGGGGAGAATGCCGTTAAGCATTTTGTGCAACCAGCTAACGATTCTTATTTCTTTATTGTCCACAAGGGGCTAAACATAGAGGGGACAAACAAGGACAGACAAAGGGATTAAGTCGATTAGATCGACCCCAGTGCGTAACTGGATGTTAAAGAAAACTGGGCCAGTAGAAGTGAATTAAAGTCTTAATGACTCGGGCATGACTTTTGTAGATGACGGAAGGCACAGCGGCGAAACTTTGGGTTAACTTTTATAGATGATGGCAGTATCATTTGCGTAGTGATGTTGGCATTTTTACCACAACGTGCAAATGATATATATCTCTTTACTACCTACAAGGGGCTAAACATAGAGGGGACAAACAAGGACAGACAAAGGGATTAAGTCGATTACATCGACCCCAGTGCGAAACTGGTACTTTAATTATTGACCCCGAAAGGATGAAAGGCAAAGTCGTCCTAGGCGGAATTTGAACTCAGACCGTAGCGGCAGACAAAATACGGCTACGCATTTCGCCCGGCGTGCTAACGATTCTGCCAGCTCCTCCGTCTTAGAAAGGTATTAAAATCCATAGTACTACTAAATCAAAATACTACAGCCACTATTGATTTCAATTTTGTATTATCAAAAACAGAGGTGAAATCGAAAATACATCTTTACAAAGCTAGTAATGTCACAGCTGACGCCTTCACTCTAAACTACAACGATCGTATAGACAGTTGAAACCTTATATGTCTACTTATTTGTCTTCTCATTTATAGACTCTACATTGCGTAAGTTATATTGTCCGGGGTCTCGAGCTGATATCTCATCAACGTTAAGTTTCTGTACTGCAACTCGCAGTGTTGCCTGAAGACGAGCAGTGGAATCACCGATATGCTCGAAATTGCTACCGGAGTGAGACAGCGGTGCACCATGTCGCTATTTCTTTCCTTATAACGATTGACGTCATCATACGTAAGACATGGACAAGCACCAGCTTCGGAATTACGTCGTGATTGGACAGAATGAGAAATATGGATTTTGCTGACATGTTGGGTTTACAAAGCTCTGATAGAAATACGTTGCAGGCCATGACAGTCTGTTCAATTTGGGGAAGAATCAGTGCTGCGAATCAACGCTGGAGAGACCAAAGCTATGCCACTTGGTAGTGCGCAAGCATAACTTGACAATCCCAGAGAAAATGAAATCCAGTACTTTGATAATCTTACTTATCACGGAAGATATATTCCCAACGAAGAGAACACAAAAGTTGAAGTCAGGATTGATAAAGCAAAGTCAGTATTTCAACGTCTTCGTCCAATATGAGATCGAAAAAAAAACCCTTTTGTAATACGATAATACTGGAGCTACACAAATCTATTGTTATGCAACAGGCATCTACATCTGTGAAATCTTGAAGTTAGCGAAGTCCGTGAGTCATCAGAGGACGTGCAGATGAGTTACGGTTCAGTTTAGTCCATTATAATTGAAGATTTGGGTATGCGACGCGTGTCTGCCAAGTTTGTGCCGAAACTCTTTACAGCTGACCAAATCGACACTTGGATTTCAGGTCTCCTTGATTGTGCTGAGAACGTTGAAAACTTTTTGAAAATTTTGCGTAGGTCTCTGAGCAGGTATCACCAAACATTTAGGAATATTTGATACAGATTCTGTGCTCAACTTTCTGTCAAAGTCGATGCAGCAATCACACGCAACACATCTTCCTTCCAAGTGCTGCTGTAAACAGAGGAGGCGAGCTAGAACGTAGCAGACTTCAAGGTCAATCTGTGACAAGCAACTTCACTGCGTGTTTTTGCTTCGTTACTGATAAGACCCCGTATGTAAATATATGTGTGCGTGTGTGTGTGTATGATGATAATAATAATAAATATTTTGCACTAATAAGTATACTCTCTTTTACTTGTTTCAGTCATTTGACTGCGGCCATGCTGGAGCACCGCCTTTAGTCGACCCCAGGACTTATTCTTTGTAAGCCCAGTACTTATTCTATCGGTCTCTTTTGCCGAACCGCTAGGTGACGGGCACGTAAACATATATCAGCATCGGTTGTCAGCAATGCTAGGGGGACAAACACAGGCACACACACATACATATATATATATATATATATATACATATATACGACAGGCCTCTTTCAGTTTCCGTCCACCAAATCCACTCACAAGGCATTGGTCGGTCCGGGGCTATAGCAGAAGACACTTGCCTAAGATGCCACGCAGTGGGGCTGAACCCGGAACCATGTGGTTGGTAAGCAAGCTACTTACCACACAGCCACTCCTGCGCCTACGTTTATGTCGTTTATGTGTGTTTAAATGCTGAGTAGGGCACTGGCAATTTTTAGGCTACTTGATGTCATCCGCAGCCGTGGTACACTTACGTTGGATCTACTTCAGGAACTCCGCAGTTGAAGTTATGGTAATTACATTAATTAACATATAATAGATTCAGCATTAAACCTTTATTATTTACAACGTTCGTTTCGAACCATCTTGCTATTGTCCTTTATGTTTGGGACTCCATTCAACATGTTATGCTGCACGGATTTTGTAGCCTGGGAGTCATCAGGTACATAAGTGAAGTTGTCTCACAGCAGATGTTTATTGTCGTTTGCCTTCTTGTTAGATGGCCACCAAATTAAGGAGCGAATAAAAGAAAGTAAGACAACAGAAACGCAAGAAATTCAAATATGAACGCGAAAAATCTTCCGTCTCTATTTAGATAAAATGATCTAACCAGCTTTCTTCTGTTATATCTGCTTAGAGGAAAAAAATAAAATAGGAGAAAAGAAAGAAGAAAAATAAAGAAAACAGGAAAACTAATACTTACCACATTCTCTAAGCCAGGACAGTTCATATACCACACCACTTAGATCTAATAAGTTTTACATATCTTTGCACTTCAATATTTATTACATTTTGGTAACACATCACTGGTTAATTTGGATTCTTGATTTTACTTAACAAACATTAATGCAATATATTCAAGATAACATTTAACCAGATTCCACCTACGATTTTCAGTCAAGATAAAAGTGTATGTGGCATCAAGTACATTTGTCAAATTATACATACTTTCATTTACTTTTTGCTGAGTATTTGCATTGCTTTCATAAATTTAATAAATGTGTCAATACACTATAATAATATAGCACATTGTGGGAATATATCACCAGCTACTCATTCATTTATGAAATAGACATCTTAAAGCAGCAGTAAGTATTGTAATTGTAATGTGTAAATATATTTCATTCTGACAACAAATATATCAGAAACTGAAGTGGCAGCTGCATAGACAAGAACGAACATTTTAAATACGGTCGGATTCCATATAATGAGCACTATATTACAAACAACAAATTGATTAATGAACAAATACTATGATGTGTTCATTTATTTTCAAATGTAAAACACAGCCATTATCATTCTTACATTCCACTGATCTGATCATGTTAAATAAACTATTAATGAAATATTCTGGTCGAAATATTTAGCCACACCAGCACATATCTGTCAAAGTGGACGTTAGCCTTATTATATGTTTATTGGGGTATTTGACATTTATTTTCATAGTATCTTTTAAGAGAATTTCCACTGTAATATTAATATAATAATACGCGTTTGCGACATCTGCAACAACAACAATAATCCTAGTGAAATATTCTGGTCGAAATATTTATCCACAACAGCACATATCTGTCAAAGTGGACGTTAACATTATTATATGTTCATTGGGGGTATTTGACATATATTTTGATAGTAACTTGTAAGAGAATTTCCGCTGTAATACTAATATAAAAATACTCCTTTGCGACATCTGTAATAACAACGATAATCATAACAATGACAGGTAATAATAAATGACAAACTTTGGAATATATTTATATATAAAAGTAAGGTTTTTTTGCTGTCTGTCTCCTACGATTTAGATTCCTAACTACTCCCGCATTTTGCGGTGCAGTTTAACCAAAACCGGGTATCTTATAGTCGTGATTCATATCGATCCCTTCCGGGTATTAGCGCGCGTCTACGATGAGTCTACGATTTTAAAAAGAATTTACCATAAATTTTTCCCATTTTTAATGCATTTTTGGCATATATAAGGGAAGTAACTCTCTAAAAAATTATTAAATCTCAGAACGTAAAAAGCTACAGTAACACCCCCCTTTGTGGTTAGCCATATTGAGATGGCTATTATACTTTACATCTCTAAAAATGCTTATATAGTTATTTCCCTTACAAACCCGAGCAACGCCGGGCGATACTGCTAGTCAATAAATAAACAGATACAATGACATATATTTACCATTTGAGCATAAGTAAACGCATATAAATTGGGCGGTTTGAGTTGTCACCCGAATGAACTAAATTATTCTAGATATTACGTTTATGTACATTAAGAATAGATACTGAGTCATACTAAGAAACAAATATTTAATAAGAGAAAAATGGTAGTACTTATAATATTGTGGGGAAGTACATATGAGAACTACAAGAAAATCTCGAGTAAATCGAGATGCATTGCCTACATTAGAAACGTTTAATTTTTCAGACCACGCGTGGACATAATAAAATATATGGATTTATGTATGCATGTATGATGGCTGATAAATACAAGTCAGGTTAATAAAGTATATATCAATGGAATATAATTGCAATGACGTAACAGACTAACCTTGGCAGCAGATTCGAATGAACCATAACTTATGTCGCCCGAAAAGTCTACTATCTGAACAAGACTCATAATACTGTAGGCTAAAATCTAAAATATTTTCATCAGGCTACGTAATTTAGCGTCAGGGAACAATAGAAATTCGTGATATTCTATATACATACATGTGTTCTTCAAACTCATACACGCTCGCCGAAGGCAGATTTTATAACCTATATTCTACATCGTATTTACATGCCCTGGATGAAGTAGGCAGAAATTAAGTTCAGATTTATGTGAACAAACTTCCGTAGACATCTATACGACGCTAGCTTTAGCATATATATATATGTATATATATATATGTATATACTTAAGGGAAAGTCGTTATAAAGACTTTATCAAGACGCCAGCATGTAATAAAAACAATATGGGTAACAATTAATACTGATATATCATTCTAAAGATACAATTATAATAAAAGGTGCTAAGCAACACCAAAGCGAGAAAATGAATAAAGAAGATTTTTTACTTAAAGTGGTTAATTATAGATCGATTTCTATCTTAGAGGTATAAAATCTCTCTGCCGTCCTCAGTAGAATATGACCCAAAGCATGTAAATAGAAATATTTATACATATTCATACGAATACTATATGTTCACATGTATATATAAATATATTCGGCAAATTTAATTTTTTCAACTCAACCTCGCACATTTACGACCGAAATAATACGGTAGTGAATATAAATTGATCAGAGTAAATAATATATATATCTATACATAATTAACGATAAAATCATTATAAAGATTTTTATCAAGTGGCCAGCATGTAATAAAATCATATCGGTAACAATTAATACTAATAAAGAAATAATTTTATCAGGTCTTTCAGACTGAAAGTCCGATTTTCTTATGCAACATGTTTGACAGACAGACAGACAGACAGACAGACAGACAGACAGACACACACACACACACATACACACACACATACACACACACATATATATATATATATAATATACATACATATATGTGTGTGTGTGAGGATATTAAAAATGAAACACCGATTTTCTTATGCACCGAGTTTGACAGTTGTTAACGCTAAGGTTTTATCCTCAAAATTTCATTGTTTTACAACATTGAAGGGTTACGTAATCAATTTTCGAAATGCAATTCATGGCGACTGATTATATTGTGAGATTTCCCTTGTTATTCAATTTTTGTTAACCCATGGAGAGATCAAGCATTCGTGTTGTTTATGAATATGAGTTCCATCGAGGAACCAATGCGTCCCAGACAGCTCGAAACATCAATGACGTGTTTGAAGATACGGCTAATGACTGCATTGTACGTTGATAGTTTGGGAAGGTCTGATCTGGTGACTTTTCTCTTGAAAATCAGCCTGAGACAAAGGTGGATAATGATGAACTGGAAACTGTAGTGGAAGCGGTTATATTTCAACCTACGTGTGAGTTTGCAGCGCGGTTTGATGTTTCATTTCCAACTGAATTGGACCATCTAAGACAAATCAGCAAGATAAAGAAGTCGGACAAGTGGGTAGCACACGAACTGAACGAGCCACAAATTACACATAGACTTGAAACTGGCTGGTCTTTGATGTCACGGCATAAAAGTAAAACCATTTTTGCATCGTTTTGTAACGTGTGATTTAAAATGGATTCGTTTCAACAATAGCAAGTATTCTGCAGGTTGGTTGGATAGAGATGAAGTGGCAAAACACAATCCAATAAAGAATTTACCAAAAATAAAGTTATTCGCGTCTCTTTGGAAGCCCAGCGCTCGTGTCATCCACTACATCTTCATGTGACCTTGTAAGTCAAATACAGCGGATGTATACATCAACCAATTGGATTCAACGATGAGTGAACTTGCAATTAAACAATCGAGACTGGTGAGTGCAGACAGGCTAATTCCCTTGCAAGACAATGCTTGACCATATGTTGTACAAAGAACACTACTCATGTTACAGGAACTGAACTTGTAAGTACTCTGCCATCCACCATATTCAACATACCTTGCACCAAATGACTATCATGTTTTCCGGGCTTTAGACAAACTTTTGCAAGGAAATTCTTCAAATCAAAAAAGATGCAGAAACAACCTTTTGTGATTTCATTGCCTCTTTCTCTGCAGAATTCATTGCTGCCGGCATAAATAAGCTACCGACAAAATGGCAACATTTTGTTGAGAATTTAGGTGCGTGTTTTGATTGACTTCATTGTTTTGTTTTGCTTTTTTGAGAGATAAAGTAAAGTAAACTTTCAGTTTAAAATCGGACATTTCATTCTTAATGAACTGGTAATAATGGGTGCTGAAAAACAACACCAACATGCGAGGGATAAACCCGCTAAAATAGTGCTAAAACCACATCTTGTAATACATCTTGAAGTACAACATACAAGATATGTTTTAGCGCTATTTGGCGTCTATCCCTATAATTATATATCTATAATTATATATTAGTATTAATTGCTACTTATATGGTTTTCATTACATGCTGGCCACACGCGAAAGTCTTTATAATGGTTTTATCCTTAATTATTCTCCTATCCTTTTATATGCTTTCGCGTTCAGGTTGTGGCTGGGAGAGGAATCCGTATAAATATATATAATTTATTCTGATTAATTTATATTCACTGCGGTATTATTTTGGTCGTAAACGCACGTGACTAAGGTAAACAAATTAGATTTGACTCGTATATGTGTATGAATACATGTATATATACGTGTGAATATGTATTATTCGTATGGGTATGTATAAATATTTGCATTTATGTACTATGGGGCGTATTCTCCTCAAGACAGCTGAGGGATTTTAAATCTCGAAAATAGAAATGTTTGGATTAATATATATATATATATAAGCAAATTCCGTTGGAGAGTGTAAGTGGATCATATCAAACCCAGAACTCAACTGGTACTTATTTTATCAACAGCGAAGGTAAAGTCTACTCTCATACCATTTGCACTCAGAACGCAAATTCGGAAGAGATGATGCCAATCGTTTTGTCCGGCGCGGAGACGAGTCTCCCAGCACACTGACACACACACACACTCACACACACATACACATACACACTCACGCACACACACACACTCACACACACACACACACACGCGCGCACACACACATATATATATATAAATTTAATGTTTCGTTATCGACGGCATCATATAAAGAGAAGAAACATTCCATCCAGTGAAAGTAACAAATATCACTTAATATTCATAGTATATAAGGTGACGAGCTGGCAAAATCGTTAGTAGGCCATCATTACTTTCTGAGATCGAATTCCACGAAGCTCAACTTTGCGTTTCACTTTTGCGAGTTCGATAAAGCATATACCTCCCTTTAAATTGCTGACCTCGTGACAAAATTTAAAACCAACGTACAAAGTATTTTAATTGGAACTAATATTATATTCATGCTGTAAAAAATGCAATAAACATCTACCTTCTACAGCATACCATGTGTTCTCATAAAAATCAGCGATTTTGGGCAGCAATGCTGTATAATTGTGTCTGAAGGCTAGCTGGGAAAATCACAGCGTGCTCTAAAGTTTGGGAGTTTCTTATTTGTTCCCATGAAATATTTGCTCGGACTTAAATACTCTATATATGAAATGATACATATATGCATACATGCACACACATACATGTCCTTATATGTGTATGTATATATGTATGTATGTACGCTTGTATGTATGTATATATGTATGTATTTATATGTGCTTATATATGTGTGTGTAGGAATATATATATATGCTTTTTATTTATCTAAAAAGCTACATAGCTTCCACAAGAGCCAATTGTGTCACAACTGGCTCTAATCACACATACGTATATACATATATATATATACGTATATTCATACAGATATACACATACACATATATATATATGAGTGCCTGTGTGTGTATGTGTGTGTATATGTTGATATATGTCTGGGCATATGTGTTTGCTTTATTAGGACATACGCAAATTATAAAATTTTGCAAGGAACAAAAATACCGTAACTCCTCATAAGCATGGGGTTTTGCGATAAAAATGTAATTTTCGCCCATTAAGATGAAAATACAACAAAGTTAATGTTGCAAAACCCGTGACAAAACACGAAGTTATTTTTCTAGGGCTTAGTCACGAAGTTATTGAGGTAACGTCGGACGAAAGATGAGAATGTCAGCTCGGTAGTTCAACTGAAAGGGAAAAGACATTTCACTGGTCAAAACGGTAACAGGAATTGAGAATCAATGGATGTAGATATAGAAGTCAGAGTGAGAAATAGTAACTAATGTTGAAAGAGAACTGAGTGCGGGAAAATTGTAAGAAAATTACAAACAATTCACAAAAAAATTATTGGAGTGACTGTCAGTAACTGTATGCATAGAACTTAGGCACAGTGATTCAGTTAGTAAGAAATATTGCTTCTATCTTTGAGCCCATTTTTCTATGCATAGTCAAAGAACCGTTAAATTCACAAATTCACAAATTCACGCACAACGCGTATATATATATATATACATATATATATATATATATATTATATATATATATACTGGTGTATGTTAAGGATTATTGAAATTATATAGTATCACGATTGAAGGAAAAGTAAATAGAGAAAAAATGGATGTCTGAATAATTCACTTGTATGTTATAAAATGATCGAAATTTCTTTCAAAAAATTAACAGTACAAATGAATTGAATACAAAATGTAAAGCTCTAAGAGAATAAAATAAAAGAATCTACATATATGTTTCAGTACTATCAACTACCGCGTCAGAAGTTCTAAATATTTGGTTAAATGTTAAGAAAGGTATCATAGTCTAACTATGGGAACATCTTCAAGGAAGGACCTCTTCGGGGTTAATTATAAGCTTATGGAACATACGTCATCCTTTTTTCTTTTATACGTACTTATATTCCGGCATGTTATTACATATTAATAGAGCATATAAAGTGAAAGATATAAATTCTGGTACTAATAAGTATATAATTAATAGAGTTTTCATCATTTTATAACATACAAATTAATTATTCCTACATCCATTTATTCTTCATTTCCTTTTCCTTCAATATTTATTATATATATATATATATATATATATATATATATATATATATATATATAATATATATATATATATATATATATATTATATATATATACGTAACCAGAATTTCCGGGAGAGGAGTAAGTCGAATACATCGACTCCATCATTCCAGTACTTGACTGGTACACACAGACACACAGACACACTAAGGCAAACATACATACACATTCTTTTGTATATTATAACCCCATGTATATTAAATACTCACTGAGGACTGTGCTTGATACTGACACTAGAATACGAAAACTGTCAATAGAAAATGTTTGGTTCAATCATTCAATGAGTGTGCAAATCATTTATAAAAAGATACATATAACATTCGTTGGTAGTTTTTCATTATACATTACGAAAACTGGAAAAGGCTTAGAGCAATAAGCAAATATTTCCGTAGCTTCAAATTAAGATCTGATAAAAATTGAGTCCTCGGGTGATGAAAACCCAACACTTGTGCATAGAATACGTGTGATATCGTAAAATTTAATTTAGCAACAGCAAAGAAATAGAAAGGAAATTAATGTTTGACTGAACTGACATTGAAATTAGGTGTGGCAGAGTTATCAGAAAAAATTGGTAAAAAGAGAAACTAAATTCAACCAAGGAACAAATAAAGGGGAATCGTAATTTTAGTTTTATCAGCCTTTAAAGAACATTGCTACTGTTGCGTACTTGAAGAATATTCATACAAGAATGAAATTCTTATCAGTTTATACAGTTTTTCTTTTACATAAAGAATGTTTATACACTTATATATAATAAAATTTGTGAGCGCTTATGTGAGGCTTTTCTCTACAGTAATGCAAAAGTGGGCGTACAATTTTCATTAACTGATATTGGTTGTTCAATGTTTGTTAGCAGAATATTTTTGTATAGATAGAAATGTAGTACTCAGCATAATCACCACCGTCAAGCGAAACCTTTTCGGCGGAAGTAATCCCAACTCTCGAATCAACTTTGATAATATCCAGGTTAACCCCGTATTAGCAATTACTTCACAGCCGCTTTCACCTTGTGTGTTAGATCAAATCTTTGTCCTTAAAGACTATTCATCCTTGGACCAACTTTTGGAGGCGAAAGATACGCGAAACACGATGGTTGGGAGACCACTAACCAGCCCAAACTGCAGACTGATATGTTGCCAAAGATATGAATGGCAATGCATTATCTTGGTGAATGAGGATAACTTTCAGATTGTTCAGTCTTTGTTTCCAAAGAAGTTCCATTCATATCAGTGTCTTTGTATACTGATCATCTTTTGCGGTACTGATCCGTATATATACTGATCATTGTCTCGAAAATAATCGAGAATTTAAAAACTCTCATACCAAATTTAAAATCTTTCTTTGTCGATCACTGGATTTTGAACCTGCAGAAGTTCATGTCCTGAAGTGAGTATTTGTTTTCGGATCGTAGCAATATGCTTTCCTTTTACTCCCCCGCTAGGTTGCACAAAGCATAGGCTTTACCATCATTGGGTAAATCAGAGAAGATATTCTTCACCCTCAACGCGGTTGTCACCTGTTAAGGTACCCGCATTGCATACGTTTTCTGATTCCAAAACTTTCCACTGTCGTCTTTAAAGGCTATACTTCAATAGTGGATTGCTTTTCTTTAAATGCCTCATCTTTCGGGTTCATTACTTAAGTGAACGGCGACATCTCGTAGATGAAGAAAAACTACAGCTCTCCATCGTCTAGATCCCAATGTCAACAATGGAGAAGAGAAAGAAGAGTCGCTGAACTATGTCAAATTAAAATAATTCTAGTAAACTTATATGTGTGTGTATATGCATTTATATCTGTAGGTATACGCGCGCCCGTATGTAAATGCATATACTTTTTGTTACATTGTGCGATAGTAACAGATATTTCTCAAACGTTTGGTAAATGCCGTTGGTTCAAATCCCATGAATTTATGAAATATGTAAACATGATGGCTATATCGTAAAGAAGCATCTTTCTTAACTGAGCTCATTCATTTATAACATATGTTCTCTTTCAACGTTTCTTTCCTTTATCGATAAAATCATTGATCAATATATTTCTCTCTAGAAATGGCCATTATCTTTTTATTCCCTTCTCTAACTTTTGCGAAGCTCTAATTATAACTGTCATATTCTTACCATATTTTTGTAGTGACTGTTGAAAATCAGACAACAGAAAAAGTGCAGACTGTGCAACGTTAGACGAATGTATTAGTAGCATCCACACTGCAGTTCATCTCTCTCATCTGGACATCAGTGGCAAAATACTTTTCATTCAATGTATCTATTTTTTACTAATTCTTTAAATTACGGAAATCACCAGTAGATATTCCACTATATTTTTGTCCTGCATTGTATCAGCATCGATCTAAAATCAAATTTCTCAGTCTGTATATGCACATTTAATTTGCTGATCTTAAAGGCGATTGCCTATGATAAACATGATCATCATCATAACTTTCTTATCATTTCATATAATATAGAGTTCATCGAGGGATTGTTATTGCAATTTCTACAAATGCATTAAAAGTGAGATACCTTGTTGATTATATTTTCTATAGGGTAACGTGCCCCTCCTCCGTTTAATCAAAGTATTATATTTCAATAAGTCGTACACCGACAGCAACATTATACTGGTGAAATATTTTGGTATTCTGAACTTCAGGCGAAAATCCGCTTCCTCGTACGACAACACATCCCTGGCCTGACAAAAGGACTAACAAAAGGAACACAATATAGACAACTGACTACCCTCAAGGGAGATGCAATAATTCTTTGGATAACAGAGTTCTTGATATCGAAAACTGCTGGATATTCCTGACTGGAACGACTTTGATCAAGGCTGACCTGAGCCAAGTAGGAACAGCAAAATCTGAAATTGCACGTGTTCTGGCGTGTTAGCACTTAATGTTAACGATTAACATTATCTCTCATTGACACTTGGTTTCAGCAGAAAACGTGGTCTACAAATATGTTAAACACACTTAGACGTGAAAATAACACGTAATTATGTTTTGAAGTGTATGTGTATTTTTATATAATCCGTAATATTTTTCATGACTGTGATGAGCATTTCCTTTTGTCACTGTATTTTGTACAGCATGTAAAATATTAAGAAAATTAATGATAAATACTTGGTGAAACCATTGCATATGCACATCAGATAAACAGAAAAAAAATGAAGGTGTGTCTTGAACATAATATGCTTATTCACTACAATATTTCCATGAAAGCTATTGAAGTTGTATTTCCATCAACATTTATCGAATTTTCTTGTAACTTAATCTGTAGTTCAACGTGAAAATTTATAATGAAACTACGGAAATTAATTAGAAAACGCAAGATTATTATACAAAGAGAAGTTATTTTTACACAAATATTCTTTGACAACAGAAGAGACTAAATGTATTACAACGAAAGACTGATGATTTTTTTCTTCAATATTGAAATCTATTGAATGCATACCAGACTATTAAATAGTCATCATATAAATTCCTTGATTTTTTAAATGGCTTTGATATACTTTTATAGGTGTGGAAAGTAAATAAATGCCTGCTGCTTCTAAGGGTAATTCCATACTATGTGTAATACGCTATTAGACGCAATAGTATGAATTTATGAAATGATTTGGTAACATCGATCAATTTAATTATAAATGAATTTATCCACATTTATCAATTTGTGGAATCAGTGAGATATTTCTAATGTGTGACAATAAAACTTGCTCCTGGTGTAGTGTTAGTCGTCTATAGATGTAAGGTTATTTTATTGAAAATCACTTCACAACATTGTAATAAACTTTTGCATATTCCATAATTCAGTTGGGTACCTGCTCCAACTGTTACAGCCTTGAAATGTTATAATAACAACAGTAGCACCAGCACCAACAATATTATATGAGTCGATGAATGAACGTTTATAGATACTATATTCTCTCTATTTCATATCTTACCTAGAATAACTATTGCTTAACCATCTTCTCGCACCGTCTCCGGTGAAGGGATATATAAAATATCCCCTAGACAGCTGTAAGCCATTCTATTTATAAATGTTATGATGTCGTTCGCAGCCTTTGATTTTTATCTCGTTCTGAAATTTTTTTATATATATACTTGCTGATATATGGCTATGTTGCACTCCTCATCCGCATAATCACCGAACTTGGACCTTAACTATAGTGTGTCCATAGTACTTACTCAGCATTACCTGATACCTTTGGGTCTGATTGACAATATTACCTCTCATAACCTCTCTCTCTTATAGATAGTATTATCTGATAGAAAT
>NC_042999.1:33816240-33848740 GCF_006345805.1 Octopus sinensis | reverse complement strand
ACTCACTACTGAAAGCAGTTGTAAATCCACTTATCTACAATAAATAAAAATATGTAATGGCCGTTATTTATGACTTGCCTTGTATATCATTGTCTGTAAGAACTATCATAACGTGCACCATCATGGATTTACAATATAGAATGGCGATTAACTATAAGCACGAATGCTGCCACAAGTTCAATGGCGATTAACTATAAGCACGAATGCTGCCACAAGTCCTTTGTTATCTTAACCAACACTATTAACTTCGTGTACTAACAGGAAGCTTATAAAATATTTTGCCTGGATTGATAATCCCTCACTAAGTATTTCTGTTTTACAGACGCACATAACATATATAAATATATATAACATATAAAAATACACACACGCACAAACACACACACACAGTCACTCACACGCACAAACACACACACACAATCACTCACACGCCCACATACACACATATACACACATACATGTTCAAACCAACTTTGCAAGGCCTTGGGCAATTACCTTCTATCATAGCACCGTACAAGCCAATGATATATAAATGAATTTGGTTGACGAAACTACATGGAATTTCATCGTTTGTATATATATATGCTCTCACTACTTGAAAGCGGTATTGGATTTTTAACTTTCGGTAACTTAGTAATGCTGCAGGAACTCATTAAACGTGCAATTACTGAGCTGATTTAATCGACTTAATCTTTCGAAGATGTGATTTAGCGTGAGAGGAGTTCAATAATTAAAGCAAGTTTAAAAGTAAAACCAAAAAATAGTAACTTATTCAATTATCTTTATCCGCTGAGAAAACCTCAAAATGGTTCTTGGGCACACAGTGTATATCTATCTATCTATCTATCTATCTATCTATCTATCTATCTATCTATCTATCTATCTATCTATCTATCTATCTATCTATCTATCTATCTATCTATTCCTGCATGCATCCATCAATCCATCTCTCTATCTATCTATCTATCTATCTATCTATCTATCTATCTATCTATCTATCTATCTATCTATCTATCTATATATCTATCTATCTATCTATCTAACTATCTATCTATCTATTTAGATATGTATCTATTTATCGATGAAAATAAATGGCAACAGTGAAATAATACGCATATTTTCAGAACAAGACAGTTCACCATACAGTTTTTAAAATAAAATGAGATGGAGTTGGAATGTCTCTTTTCGTGGAAATGTCGGCTTAGATCACACATGGTTCTAACAAAAATAACGAGCATTTTTCTGTTGGTGAGCGACGAGGATGGTTTAACTAGATATATATACTCTTATGACTGATACAATCTGACTTTTAAATAGTATAATGATAATGATTTTATTGGAGTAAATGCCGCGTATCCTTGGCTTTTATTTAAATATGATAGGCAGTGACGTCTTCCCTCCCTTCATAGACGCGCACTACTCAGTAGAGATGGTTCCCTATTGTATTATACTATTAGCGTCATTTGTTCCTCAGTACTTCTTGAAGTGTCGCTTCAAGTGTCTTAACCTAAAACGGCAGTGTCACTCTTTATCACAGTGCAGCTTCAGTGTGTCTATTTACTAATTAAATTTATTCCATTCCAATTTTGATATCAGGAATATATATTTATCAGAGGGTTTAATGATATGTCCAGCTATGTAGATTTCTTTTGTTATGTTCTTAGTGAAAATAACTTATAATTCCTGAAAACATTCTCAACATGGTATATGCTTCAATATTCTATGAACCAATGTCAGTATGTTCAGTAATTTTTAGAAAAAAATAATATCCTATTAAATGCAGCATGGGGAGCACAGCAGAGGATTCAACAAGTTATGCGTTTAACAATATATATTTTGATGTGATGAGCGATTATTTTTCGTTTTAAAATAGTTTAATGTGTTGTTCATCAATTACCATTTCTAAAAGGTTATGGGTTATGAAGGCGCACAAAAGTTTTTCACTTTATGTTTCAGTCATACAATCTTGAATCAAGAAATAATTATTGGAGCAATACCGGGTTAAAAATGCCAGAGACGAGTGTAATGTTGAAGAGGAAAATATAGAATTCTATCTAAAAATCGTTATATGGATAATATAAATTCAAATGTTGCGCCGAGCAACATCGTATTGAATTCATGAAGGGACAACAGGTTTATTTACATAGCAAATGCTTGAAATAAATGACAGTAAAAGATCTCTCCTTACAGTAGTGTAAGACAAACATGAGGCATATGAGTGCCTTTTTAAATTATATATATATATATATATATATATATATATATATATAATATATATATATAATTGAAAGATATTGGAGTCAACAAGAAGGGATACGGTCGGACTTTTCCTGTTTTAATTACGTAGTTCTCCAGCTGTGCGGGTAGTTGATTATGCAACTGTTTCCCTACATTATGAGGTCTAGTTGTGTCTCCTCAAGCGACATGTAACTAATGTCTCCGTCAGTTTAAAATCCTAGATGTCGAGGCCTGAATTTATTAGTAGTCACTGAGCTTACCATCGTGTGCTGTTGCTGAAGGACCATTGGAAAACTGCCTTGAATGTTTAGTTGTAGTAGGATGGTGATTCTGGTACTCTTAAAGTCATTGTCTTTAAAGGAATTGTTATTTCATTTCTTTGTACTGTTGAGTCATTCTTCATTGTTCGTTACCAATGCGATTGTCCTTAGCTGTCTTTAAGATTCAACGCGCGGACACATACGTGCATACACATGTACCCGCAAACACACGCACACAGTCAGACCCATGCATATAAATATATATATATATATATTGATACATATATACAAGCATATATAGGCATATATATATATATATATATATATATATATATATATATAGGAGTGGATTTGGTTGACGGAAACTTAAAATAGCCGTCGTACATGCACATATGTATGTATTTACGTGTTTGTCTTTGTGTCCCCGCCATCGCTTGGCAAACGAGGTAGGTGCGGTTCGGCAAAACAGACCGATAGAACAAATTCTAGGCTTACAAAGAATAAGTATTGCGGTTGATTTGTTAAATTAAATGTCATACTCCAGCATGGCTGCAGTGAAATAACTGAAATAAAAGAATTAAAGAAAAGAATATATATATATATATAAATATATATATAAAGAGAGAGAGAAAGAGAGAGAGAGAGAGAGTGAGAGCGAGACATACTAAGGCATATATCCACACGCACACACATGTATATACATTCATTCGCACGCATATACATACACATATGTTCATGAGGCACCATAGACACCTGTCTTCTACTATAGCCTCGAGCCGACTAAGATATTGTGAGTGGATTTGTTACACAGGAGCTGAAAGAAGCCAGCTGTATGTAGGTATATATATATATATATATGCTTGTGTGTGTGTTTGTGTCTGTGTGTGTGCGCGTGAGGTGTATGTTTGGGTTTGTCTGTTCTTCAGCCCACCATTGCTTGATAACCGATCCTACTGTGCTTGTGTTACCGTATGCTTACAAAGAATAAGTCCTGGGGCGATTTCACCTAAACCCCTTTAAGATGGTGCTCCAGGATGGTAGCAGTCAAATAACTGGAACAAGTAAAAAAAATAAAAGTATATACATGTGTATCTATCGAGCTATCTATCTGTCTATCTATCTATCTATCTATCTATCTATCTATCTATCTATCTATCTATCTATCTATCTATCTATCTATCTATCTATCTATCTATCTATCTATCTGCATATCTATCCATCTATCTATCTACCTATCTCCCTCTCTCTCTCTCTTTTTCTCTATCTATCTATCTATCTACATATTCGTCCTTGGATCTCGGTAAATTATATATATATATATATATATATATATATATATATATATATATATATATATATATATATAAGTGTGTGTGTGTGTGTATGTGTGTGTTTGTGTGTGTGTGTGTTTGTGAGTGTGAGAGAGTCATTGGCACATAGTTACTGTCTAATTAGTTTTTCTTAAGTTCCAATCTTCCTGTTACTGCGGGAACTCCAGAGAAAATCAATTGCCTAGCAGACACTTTCCGAGCGAATATCAAGGCACCAACATTTATAGGCATACAGAACACACACTCTCACACACATATGTGTGTGTGTGTGTTTGTGAGTATGATATTCATTTGTACCATGAGTACAAGACCTGAAAACTCTGAGAATCTACTGGTCGATTGCATCGATACCAGTGTTCAGCTAGTATTCATTTTATCGATCTAGAAAAGAACGAATCGCATATTCGACCCCATGGAATCAGAAAAAATGCCGCTGAACATTGTTACAGCTGTGCCAACATTTCTAGCAGCTCACCCCCTTCATATCATTATATAGGAGGCGCAATGGCCCAGTGGTTAGGGCAGCGGACTCGCGGTCATAGGATCGCGGTTTCGATTCCCAGACCGGGCGTTGTGAGTGTCTATTGAGCGAAAACACCTAAAGCTCCACGAGGCTCCCGCAGGGGATGGTGGTGATCCCTACTGTACTCTTTCACCACAACTTTTCACCACAACTTTCTCTCACTCTTACTTCCTGTTTCTGTTGTACCTGTATTTCAAAGGGCCGGCCTTGTCACTCTCTGTGTCACGCTGAATATCCCCGAGAACTACGCTAAGGATACACGTGGCTGTGGAGTGCTCAGCCACTTACACGTTAATTTCACGAGCAGCCTGTTCCGTTGATTCGGATCAACCGGAACCCTCGTCGTCGTAACCGACGGAGTGCTTCCATCATCATTATATAATATTACAAGATACAATACATCATTTGCTGTTACTTTGATGCATTGTATATATGGTGCATATTATGCAATTAGTTGTAAAATTTGTAAGAAAATACTGCATCACTGCACCCTATGCAAATGAATCGTAATACATTAGCATTTCTAAACTGTATAGCATGTCATGCAGTGTAGGTGGCAAATACAAAGAAAGCAGTACAAGTCCAACTATAGTGATTTCAAGAAATCTGAAAAAGTGTGACGGAAAGAATAAAGGAGAATTTATTAGAAAAATCTAAGAGGAAGAAAGAGAGAACATGGTATTAAGTGTGTATATCATCTAGAAAGATAAAAAGTAAAAGGGCGAAGGAAGAAATAGATAAGGAGGAATGAAAGGAGAAGATAAAGGAAAGATGAGTTATTAAAACTTAGGAAAAATAATGTTGATCATGTGTAAAGGGATTTAAAGAAAGTAGCATAGTGAAAGGGAAAATGGAAAATATAAAATAAAAGGAAAATGGCAAATAAATAAAGGGGGAATTTTGGAAGAGCCAAGCTGTCAGTCTATGGAGGTATTATATATAATCAAATAATGAGAGCTGTAAGTGTAGGTGAGTAAATGAAATCTATCATAAGGAAGAAAGTAATGGTAGAAATAAAAGACAACATATTGTGTGCGAAGTTTGCGCAGTCACTTGTTAAGAATCTCGTCTTAGTCGCTGTGCATTGGTTAAATAAGGCGCCAATAGAGGAAACATATGCGAGAGAGAAATAGTAAGACTTACAGTAAGACTTACAGACGCAAAGAAGGAAACATGATAACAAACTATATAAACAATAATAATAGAATGTAAAGCTACACAAATTCAATTACAAAAATTATCATTTTGGGGATAAATTACAAATAAGCTTATTATGCATAAAATGCACGAGAAAATGCTGATCTGGAAAATATGGAGAGATATCAGCAGTTACGCTGGATAAAAATTCGTTATCAGCGACGGAAACATAATCGGTTCAAAGTAGCATAGAGTAAGTAATTTGTTAACCACTCGTGTATCGATAGCGGCTATATTTTTCCAAGAATACGATTGATTGTGGATATTTGTAGGTGATGATGGCGAAAGAAGCAGAAATGAAGGTATACAAATTAGACCGTCGTTGTAAGACTTTTTTACGTATGCTTCTGACATACTTCTGTGAGTTTGAGCACAATACGTGTACGCGAGAGGATTTCCCGAGGCGAATGCCGCACTTCATTTTACGTTAGTCGACTCCACTCCGCTCTAAATGAGCCACGGGCATCCCTCCTCCTCTCATGTGCTCTGTTTCCCACTATGCTTTCTTATTTTTCTCTCTACCTCTTTCTTTGTCTTTTGGGTGCATATACTCTTTTACTCTTTTACTTGTTTCAGTCATTTGACTGCGGCCATGCTGGAGCACCACCTTTAATCGAGCAACTCGACCCCGGGACTTATTCTACTGTAAGCCCAGTACTTATTCTATTGGTCTCTTTTGCCGAACCGCTAAGGTAACGGGGGACGTAAACACACCAGCATCGGTTGTCAAGCAATGCTAGGGGGACAAACACAGACACACAAACACATACGCACACACATATATATATATATATACATATATACGACAGGCTTCTTTCAGTTCCCGTCTACCAAATCCACTCACAAAGCATTGGTCAGCCCGGGGCTATAGCAGAAGACACTTGCCCAAGGTGCCTCGCTGTGGGACTGAACCCGGAACCATGTGCTTGGTAGACAAGCTACTTACCACACAGCCACTCCTGCGCCTATTATATATTTATATATTTGCATATTCATTTCTTCATTTAAGTTATATATTTTAATATCTTTGTTTATCTTGCGTTCTGGGTTGAAATACCGTCGAGGTCAACTTTGCCTGTCATCCTTTCGAGTTCGATAAATTAAGTACCGGTTGTGTACTGGGGTCGATCTCCAAATTTCGGGTCTTGTACCTAGAGTAGAAAAGAATATCTTTGGTTATCTCCAACATAGTTTCTTTCTTCTTTCGTTTTTTTTTTGTTTGCTTGCCTGCTTCTCTCATTCATTCATTCATTGAATTCTTTCTTTCTTTCTCTTTTCCTTTTGCTATCGCTCCTCGTCTCTCTCTATATATTAAATTTCGTTCTTTCACTATGTACGTATGTATGTATCTCTCTCTCTCTCTCTCTCTCTCTCTCTCTCTCTCTCTCTATTATATATATATATATATGTGTGTGTGTGTGTATGTGTGTATGTGTGTGTGTGTGTGTGTGTGTGTGTGTGTGTGTTTCCTCAGGCGATACTGATAGCGTCTAACATGTCCATCAAAATGGGACGTAGGACATATAGGCAAAATATTCAGAGACGACGATCTTTTCGTAAGACATAATTGTACTAAATTAGAAATAGAGCGATACAGAAAAAAATCTACACAAATTATTAAAAAAATTATGCCTATCTATAACCATAGACAGTAATTACCATATGTCTATCTATAACCATAGACAGTAATTACCGTAATTTCCTAGATGCTATTTTAAACTTAGAAACAGGGATTATGAACCATACGGCAAACCGAACAATTGTCTTACATACATAAATGTGAAGTCCAATCATCCGCCATCCATAACCAAAGGAACAGATACGAATTTATCCACAAAACAATTATGGCCATCAATCAACGAGACAATATTCAACATACATGCACCTTACTAAAATGAAACACTAGTTAGGGATGAGTATAAGGGAAACTCAAGTTCACACGTGGCAAAGCCCTAACTAATATTAGGTTGTCCCAAATGTTCGTAAACACTTGCGAAAATTGAATTTTTACTCGCCAAGTACTAACAAAAACAGCAAAAATTATTCCTCAAAATAAAGACCATTATTTTCCAAGACTTTCTACGAACTTTTGGGACAACCTTATAATAATGCTCATGCACCTAAAGTAGAAAGCAAACACAACATGAAAAAACAACATAACAATAAAAACACAAAATCCCAAGACGCAATGGAAAGATAGGAAAAGAATAAAGAAAATTCGAAAGAATAAGAATAATAGTAAAAGCGACGCACAAAAGGCCAGCAACACAAAATAGGTTAACGGAACCAAAAACAAAACAAAAAAAAAATCCAAGATCTTATAGCATAAACCAACTTTCACTTTCAGATTGCAAATATCATCGAAGATAGTTAAAGAATTCCTTGCAGCGTTAGATAGGTGCTTCGCTAAAAGACACAAATACCATCGTATCTTCATGAAGAATACAATGAAAGTATTGTACGGCACATCCAACAACATAAAGTACAACATACACAAATACAACAATAAATAAATATACACACAAACAACGATCACAGACAAGCAACAAACAGAACAAAAAAAAAACACAAGGTATAGGAACAATAACAAAAATAAATACAATAAACATGGACAGCGACCCAGGCAGTTGTAACACTATCCAAATTAAAGCTAAAAAAGTATCAACAAAACAGGCAATAACATCAAGAACACTACAAACACTGATAATCGACTGGAATATCACAAAATTGAACGTCACGAAATAACTACAAATAGGGGCAGGAGTGGCTGTGTGGTAAGTAGCTTGCTTACCAACCACATGGTTCCGGGTTCAGTCACACTGTGTGGCACCTTGGGCAAGCAAGTGTCTTCTGCTATAGCCCCGGGCCGACCAAGCCTTGTGAGTGGATTTGGTAAACGGAAACGGAAAGAAGCCCGTCGTATATATATATATATATATATATATATATAATATATATATATATATATATTATATATATATATATATATAATGTATATATATATAATATATATATGTATATATATATATATGTATATATATATATATATATATATATATATATATATGTATGTATATGTGCGTGTGTGTGTGTGTGTATGTTTGTCCCCCATCATCGCTTGACAACCGATGCTGGTGTGTTTACATCCCCGTCACTTAGCGGTTCGTCAAGAGTGACCGACAGAACAAGTACTAGGTTTACAGAGAATAAGTCCTGGGGTCGGTTTGCTCGACTAAAGGCGGTGCTCCAGGAAAGCCGCAGTCAAATGACTGAAGCAAATAAAAGAATAAAAGAACAGAACACTAGATCTCATAATGCAGGTAACCGGTTGCATAATCAAGTAACAGCACACCTGGAGAAATACGTTGCGTAGAAACAAGTGACGAAAAGTACTCCTGCAATGCTGTTCTGACATCATTCATATTTTTTGCGTCTAAATGATTTGGAAAACTGTGGAATAAATGATTATCAGACGGGGCAATGTGTGGCAGATATGGTCGGTTGGACATCGTTTCCCATTCAAACTGCTCCAGCATTTGATATGTCATCCGCGTTGTATAAGGCCAAGCATTATAGAAGAACACCTTTCGTCTTGAAATCAATGATGGTTCTTTTTCTTCCTGCGTTGACTTAAGTCCTTCGAGCTGCTCGCTTTAGATTTTTGTTATCGTTTCCTTTGTGAGTTTAGAAGTTCAAAGTGGATTAAACTTTTCATATCCCGCCAAACAGATAACAATGCCTTACGTGGCTGAAGACATTCTTCAACCTAGGGTGGCGGTGCTTGATATTTTCATGAAGAACCCATTTCTCGTCAACAATCACTATTCGGTCCAGAAAAGGTTCATTCGTGAGACGTGACAGCAAAGAAGATTACACATTCTCAGAAAGTTTGTCTTTTCCGATGGCATGCCGATGTCGATGAATGGTTGAACGACCAAATCCAAGCTTCTCTGCTAGATCCCCTACAAGTTACGATGGGTTTTTGTTCCACCAAGTTTTGCAGGACGTCCTCGTCGAGCGCTACATATATTCCAGGACGATGCTCGTCTTCTAGACTGTAGTTTCCGGCTCGGAATTTCAGGAACCGCCGTTCACACTCGCTTCAGGACGATGCTCGTCTTCTAGGCTGTAGTTTCCGGCTCGGAATTTCAGGAACTGGTTACGTTTGTCGTCCGATCCCCATATAATGCATTAATATTCCTCGGACTCTCCGTTGCGTTGTCTTTATTGAACACTTAAAGCAAAATATGCCGAATGTGCTCCTCCGTAACTTCCATTATAGCTCCGAAAAAATAACTGTTAATACCGAACTGGACACTTCAAAACTACCATTAATAATAAGGGTCAAAGTAAAATTACCACCTGCTTTTCTTGCAAGTTGATACAGGTAGACTATCCCGCCCCCCTCCGACTCTTAGTACATGTAATTGAAAAAAATTCATTATTTATGGGATGAACCAATATATTCATACTTAAATACATAATAGATACATCCATAACACATATATTTATGCACACATACACACATATATACCTACTCGCACACACACATTCACACACATACACTCACGCACAAACACACACATAGATACATAGATTGATACACACACATTTAAATACATACACTTATGCATATGCATAACTACTTCCGTGCGTGTAGATATAAGGAGTATATTTATTAATGTAGGCATATATACGCACAAATTATTTGTTAATCTTCAGTATTATTCTTATTCATTTTGAAACTTATACACTTTCTGTGTAAACAGTTAATAATTATCTATTTTCTGTTGTTAAGAATGTCATCGCCAGGCATTTCCAGTGCTTTATTAAACGTAATAGACAGCGGCGTCTTTCCTCTCTACTGGGAGCCGTAGTATATAATATCGATAAATTTCTAATCTATATTATTTGATCTTATGCCATGTATATATTCGGAAAGTTATGTTTTGTGAGCGCGCCTTGTTTTGAAAAAGGAATTTTTATCCGAGTAGAAGTTGCTTTTTTTCTTCTTTTTTAAGAAAAAATATTTCGGAGAATCAATGTAAAATTTAAAGCTGTCTGTGTTAAACATTTCATTTGTAGTGAGCAATTTCCGTTCAGAGGGCAATATAATGCTTCCCGGAAATTATAGTTGGGTACATCTTTGCATTATACATGTCATGTCATCTTTGTTGGTCATGTTTTGAAATTACTATTTTCTATGTAATTGATACTTCATTATGCTCCTTAGGCATCATCGTAATACAAAACATTCTTATTGAAGGTCCTATTAATAATGGATATTCTCAATGATTTATTATTTTTTATTAGACCATTAATAATTTGTCTTGGATGTTAAGGCGGCGAGCACACCGGCCGAAATGCTTAGCGGCATTTCATCTGCCGTTACTGTCTGAGTTCAAATTCTGCCGAGGTCGACATTCATCCTTTCGGGGTAGATAAATTAAGTACCAGTTACGCACTGGGGTCGATATAGTCGACTTAATCCGTTTGTCTCTCCTTGTTTGTCCTCTCTGTGTTTAGCCCCTTGTGGGTAGTAAAGAAATAGGTATTTAGTCTGCTGTTACGTTCTGAGTTCAAATTCCGCCTAGGTCGACTTTACCTTTCATCCTTTCGGGGTCGATTAAATAGGTACCAGTTACGCACTGAGGGTCGATATAATCAACTTAATCCGTTTGTCTGTCCCTTCTGTGTTTAGCCCCTTGTGGGTAGTAAAGAAATAGGTATTTCGTCTGTTTTTATGTTATGAGTTCAAATTCCGCCGAGGTCGCTTTTGCCTTTCATCCTTTCGGGTTCGATAAATTAAGTAGCTTTTGTATACTGGGTTCGATCTAATCGACTGACTCCCTTCCCCAAAATTTCTAGCCTTGTGCCTTAGATTAGAAAAGAATTTGTCCTGGATGTTTGGAAAGTTTATGTAGCTTAAATTTTTGTTTATGATACGAAAGATTAAAGATTTCAAAGAATTTCAGTACTTTTTACACGAGTTAATTCGAAGTTGGCAGCTGAGGATTTATTTTGTTTTTATATATACGCACAGGTGTAACCGTGTTGTAAGAAGCTTGCTTCCGAGCCCCGTGGGTCCCGGATCAGTCCCACTGCATGGCATCTTGGGCGAGTGTCTCCTACTATAGCCCCGGACCGACTAAAGCCTTGTGGGTTAGATGGAAACTGAAAGAAGCCCGTCGTATATATATGTGTGTGTTTGCGTGTGTCTGTATACATAGAGAGGCTGAGAGAAAGATAGTGGAGAGAGAGAGAGAGAGAGGAAGAGTGAGACAATATGAGAGTGTGCATGCATACTCTCTTGTTTGTATGAATCTATGCATTTTACCTAGTAAAGCTACGAGTATTTACAATTAGTCATTTTGAAATATACCAAATTGCCATTGGATACCTATCTTCTGTAATGCTATGATCTACCCATATCAATGTATACATTTGTGCATATATTCACTTCCAATCTCTTGGTATTAATCACTATGTTTTTCACACATGATTTACTGACTTCTCTTTCTATAGTTTCTTACATTCCTTTCAGTGCCATGTTCTCCATTTCCCTCTATGTATTCTTATGTTGCACTCTGTTCTCCTCTGTCTGTTCGGGGCATTTATTTATATATTTTAATATACATTTCCAGTCATCATGTTGTTATATAATCTAATATTCTTATCTCCTTTATAGTTGACCAACGTAGATTCTTCTGTTTCTCTCTTATTCTTTCTTTTCATCTCATCCTCTTTTCTCTCCATTTTTTCTCTAGTCGTCTTGGACTCTGTTCTCCTTCCTCTCTTTATTGCCTACTCCCATTCACTCTCTTTTACTCTCCCCCTCGTTTCTTAATCATTTTCTTTCTCTGTCAAATGCTTTCTGTTTCACTTTCAAAATACTTATAGAATGCCTCGACACATTTCGACATCTTGATATTAGTTCTCTGTGACTTAATGCAATAAAGCTTTCCCTGATGATCTGTTATGAATTCACTAGGAACACCCAAAATATTTTCTCGTCATTTGCCATATATATATATAATATATGTGTGTATATATATGTATATATATATATATATATGTATATGTATCTATCTATACATATACATGTATATATATGGATATATATTTATATATATCTATATATATACATATACGTGTGTGTGTATCTAATTTTATATATACATATGCATAAATACGTATATATATATGTATATATATATATATATATTATATATATATATATATATATATATATATATATATGTGTGTGTGTGTGTGTGTGTGTGTGTTGTGTGTGTGTGTTTATATATATATTTGTGTCTATTTACACATATACCTATATATATATTCGTGATATATATATATTCATGTATATAAATACGTACTAATATATATATACATATGTACATATACATATATATATGAATTTATACACATACATATATAAATATATACATATATTTATACACACACACACTCACACACATATGTGTATGTATGTGTGGGGGTGGGGGCTTTATTACTGTAATAGTTACTGGAATTGTTGGTGTTCCATAAAACTTTAAGTGTTCTGGTTGGCACAATCTGCAAGAAGTATTCGCACCACATTCTTTTTAGTCTTTCAAACAGCATCGTATGGTTTTTAAGTATGGTAGCAAAACTTCAGTTTATATAAAGACATCTATAAAATTATGATTGTAATAAACACACACTAACGTTAAACGATATCTAAAAGCATATGAACTTCTTACGTTCGTATTGATTGTGGAATGAAAAAACATCAATAAATTGATTAAAAAATTAGATGCTTCAGGTATCAAATGATACTTTAATGAAGCAGTGAAATTAACAGACTTGACAAACCAGTTCTAACAATACATGGACAGTTCTAGTGTTTCCTCGAAGAGAAATGTTTCTAGAAAAAGTAGTAAAAAAATAAAATTTTAAAGAAAAGAATTGGCGTATGCACTTAGTTGCAAAATTATTTTTCATATGAATTTTATCTTTGTTATTCACTTGAGAATGTTGTCTTGTAATATATATATATATATATATATATATATATATATATATATATATATATATATATATATATATATATAATATATATAATATATATATATATATATATATATATATATATATATATATATATATATTATATATTTATATATTTATATATATATTATTTATATCTGTAGAATGAAACTAATGCTTATGTAAAAATAAAATGGAGTACATTGATATATTTAATGTCTTCTTCCTATATAAGAAATGATAAGGAATAAAATCACCGGATTCTGGAAAGTATTAAATAAACAATAGTTGATATGTACTTGTATTGTATTTCATATTAAATGCAATCTGATAAAACATAATTATGAAAAAATAGAAACATGGTATTGTTTAACTTTGCGATTGCAAAATGGTGATACAAAGAATATGTAGGGTGAGATGCTTGGAAGACAGTTAATACTATACTCTTACTGAAATTACTTTTGAGAAAGCACAAAAATGTCTAAGGTAAGCTCTTCGTTCTGGTATTAATGTTATATATTATTCATAAACAATTACATTAGTAACGTAATTACACGTCTGTATCCACTTGTGCAAAGAGAAATACATTAAGGATGCGCAAGTAGAGAAAGAAGTAAATGCTCAAAAGCTACCAACAGGTATTTCTAATAAATTATAAATATGAATTTTTGTTTTTGGATTTGGTTTGCAAGAATCTTTATATGAGTTCGTATGTTGAAGCAAGACGCAACGAAAAATTTAGGAAAATAAAAATAAGAAATAAGTGGAAATCTTACCGGTCTGTGTGTTACATTATAAGGCACAAAAAGAAAATGACTCTCACCAGACACAACATAATAAATATGAACACCTTTGTGAATTTCTTTTTATTCATAATTATTTGTATTCATTCGAGGAAGCACGCCTGTTTCACTGAAATCAGCTTAGAAACTAGGAGCTCCTGAGCTCGCTGGTAGTAACGGGAAATTTTGCAAGTGAAGTTTACATTAGACTTACATTTATGCATAACGTTCCTATTACTAGGACTTGCTAGGTAAAAAGTTTGGTATCTATCTATCTATCTATCTATCTATCTATCTATCTATCTATCTATCTATCTATCTATCTATCTATCTATCTATCTATCTATCTATCTATCTATCTATCTATCTATTTGTCTGCCTGTCTGTCTATCTCTCTACCTATCTATACATAGGTATATACATAATCTAAAAATATTTTAAAATATATATCCATACAACTATTCATCCATATATATATACGTGTATGTGAACATACGTAAATATATTTATATATATATATATATATATTATATATATATATATATATATATATATATATATATATATAATGATTAAAGTCAAAATGAGGGTGAAAAAGGTGGATACTAATATGATAACATCAATTTAAACACCAACGGCCTAGCGCATAAAAGACTGAGATTCAGTAAATATTATTAATACACAAATATGTGAGAGAATCCGCTATGTGGACACTCTTATGCTAGATAAAGATCCGCAAAGGGACTGAACCACTAAGAATTGTTCTCGGGAAAAAAAATATATATATTAGCGATAAATAACGGAAACTTAGTAATATGTAAGTATATATAAAAAAGGGTATGTGTGGGTATATATTGAGTTAGTTCATTAATTAACTCAACACTTTTGCATGGAGCACTGAAATTAATGTATTTTATTGGAGAATATATTCTAAACATAATTTTATCGATAAATAACGACTTATTAAAAAACTTGTACGGTCGGATTTGGTCTGATGTTCCTTATATGAATTTGGTCCCAATAATTTCCAATATATAATTTTAACCCTGTATTACCCATACGGTTTAGTAAATATACAAATGATTCCCCCCAATTAGACAGATACATGTGTTATTATTGAAGGTTTAATATATATATATATATATATATATATATATATATATTATATATATATATATATATATATATATATAGTAGAGGTAGCGGTTTTTAAATCAAAGCTGGACATCTTCCTGTCAAGAGTTCCAGATGAACCTACCTCACGGCAAGAGGTGCAAATGAGAGTAGCTATATCAAACTCCATTCTTCACCAAGTACCACATATTAGACGAGGTTCGTCGTAATAACAGTGTAGCACAAAACGGCGGTGCATCAGCATGGCCCCAGCTCTGAGCTGAAACTAGAAAAAAAAATATATGTATATAAATATATAAACTCATCCACATTTTAATTTTATATTTCTTAATTTAACATAATTTATCTTAATTTAAATAATATAATTGAATCAGTTCCCTATATTAATTTCTGTATTGATTTTTACTATCCTACCTACTAATGGTTAACCTTAGATAATTTGTTTTTATTTTTATGCATTTATATATATTTGCCTATATGTTGTTTATGTTATCGATTATCCATTAACCAACCATAACAAAGTGATGGCCTTTCAAAACAATAGATGACCAATTAGATTACGAGACTGATCACAACCCCCTCCGCACCTCCCGAAGGTTTTCAGTAACTCTATAAATAAAGAGTAATAGAAAATAATAATGTAACTCGATTAATACCCGGGGAATTTATTATTTTCGTACCGACTAATATCACAAGTATTAATATAAACTGTAACCCTCATATTGTGGGGCTTTATCTCAAGTGGTCAATAGGAAACATATCGCATGTATATATATATATACATATACATACATATATATATATACATACATACATACATATATATATATATATATATATATATATATTATATATATATATATATATATATATATTGTGTTTGCGTATAGTTATAAATATATGAAAAGAACGAACTACTCCAGTAATCCACCCTCCTCAACACATGAAATATTTATGTGCCTACGCATATGTTTGTACGTACATTTATGTGTATGTGTGGGTGTGTGGGTGTGTGTATGTGTATTTCTCATTTATATACCTTTTTCAATCCTACAAAACAAAGATACCCATAAGCTAGATTGATTATTTAAATTCCACTATTATTTTTCTTTTGATAATATTCTCTTTTCTCTGTTTATACTTTATCTAATACGAATAATATAATACACCTAATAATAATGATAATAATTGATTCCATTGTATGCATATAAAAATATATATATATATGTGTGTGTGTGTGTGTGTGTATATATATATATATATATATATATATATATATATATATATATATGTGTGTGTGTGTGTATGTGTATATATATGTATGTATTTATATTTATAACTTAACCTTATGAACTTTCTAAACTCTCTGACGAAGCACAGCGGCACACCCAAGTACCTTAATTTTATCTAGTAAATACTTCAGTTCACCGAAGAGATGAAAGTAAAGTGGGGTTACTGTGACATATTGGGCGAAACAGCTGTAAGAAACTATTCTACTTTCTATGTTCTACGTTATATATTTTAATAATTACTGGTATTTTTATAAAATATTTTGTAAAGCATAATCTGTTATACACGTATGTATAATATTATGTTTTTCTTTTTAATAAATAAACATAATATAATGTCTAGATGTTGATGAATACCATTTCTTGATCCTCTCCATTTACTTATCGCCGTATAAATTAAGGGTAAAACAACTTTTTACACTCGCCCATTTTATTACATTCAGTAGTGTAATTGCATGCAATAAAAAACACTTGTGTATTCTACCAGCAGTATATTGGATAGATATTATCCCTTAGTTGGGTTGGAAACAGAACCTATAACACACACATGCATATATATGTGTGTTCGCGCGTGTGTCTATATGTGCGTATGTTTGGGTGTATCTGTATGTATGTGTGTGAAAGAGAGAGAGAGAGAGAGAGAGAGAGAGAAAGAAAGAAAATAGAGGGGGCGCGACTAGATAATTATATACTTTGTCAAATTCTAATATCCACTATACTTAACATATAATTATTGGAGCGTCATCATTCTTATTTGGTTTCATCTTCTAACAATTCTCCTCCAATATTTCTTTCATATTTTCTCTTACCTTTACAGTTGTTATCGTTTACTTTGATGTTGTTTATCATGCTTTAAATTAATTTATCAGTCATCCGGAAGTTTGTTTTTAGATGTGATATTTGAACTCCATATACGCATTCTTCACTGTATATTGCACATACAGGGGAGTGAGCTACAGTTGTCATCAGTAACGCCTCACTGTATTTGCCATGTACAGATGAGCAAACGACTACAAGATATTTTATTCGTCACTTGATCAAGCATGATAAGAAAATAATCTACTAACATGTGCAGCTGCGAAATGAAACACAAAAAGATTAGAATGAATTCTCCGAACAAGTAAACAAGTATAGCGTTACAAATATTTGTAACTGTATCTCGAGATAAATTGATGACAGTTTCCCTTTGATCTTTAACTACATAATAAGAACTGAAATAATCAAATACTGCTGATCGTATTTCAACGAAATACGATGTGAATGCCATCAAAAGCCTCTCGTTATATGTTAAGTATTTGCTTCGTGTATTATGTACGCCATATATCAATTGTTGCACGGGAAACAATGCAGTTGACACTTATCTCTTAACAGGTAAGGTATAAACATGACAGAATGATAAAGTAGATAGGCATGAATATTAATATAACATATCTTCTTTCCGTCGCACATGCAACTTCTCAGTGAATACTTATGCGCATGGAAGAAGCACAACATTCCTCTTGTAAAATAACAATTGCATTGGATTACCCTAACCTGCAGAAGGCTGTAGCAAGTTTCAATATATATGGCTGGAGTTATGCTGGAGCACGACCTTTAAGTGGTTTTGGGGTTTCTTTTCGGGACTGTTTTTGGTGAAGAAGCGCATTGGCCGAAGCTGCCCCTCTTTGTTCTTCCTGTCGTGATGTGGTCTCATCTGGGATTTCAGAGAGAAATTTGTTCACGTTTTTTAACGCTTCCAAATCTACACCTTGCAGATCTCTTATCCTCCTTGGCAGTTGTGGTCTCCTGAAAACCGAGCTGTTACAATAATGGGTCCTAATCTGAGATGAAGAAGAGTATCTTTAGTAGTATATCGTCCCGTTCTGTTCGGTGATTGGATTAGTTTTTAACTTCAAAGTTGTGAGCAAAACTTTCTAGGATATTCCATATGTATATCACTGCATACCTTTCCCGCCTTGTATTCAAGGAGTAGAGCTTCAGTTATTTTAACATCTCTCAGTAGCTCATCTGTTTTACCGAGTCAATTTTCATTGTGTAGAGGCACTAAATTGCATTACGTTCTGCTACCAATTTGAGGCTCAGTGGTGACCACAGCTGGGACCAGTAATCCAGACAACAGAATGGGAAATATTCTCCATAGGAGTAGCAAGGTATCTTTATATATCATTCTATCATTGATGACGACACCATCCAAAAATTGGAAGCTATTCGGCAACTAGCCCAAAAGGTGAAGATAAGGAAAGAAATCATTCATGACCATTTTTCCATGTGGAAGTTTTCTGTACACTGGATTCTTCGGATGCTCACACCTTTTCAGGATAAGAAACGAGTCAGTCGCTCCCAGGCACTTTCAGCAGTGTGCCAAGGAAAGAAGGATGTCTTGTCACACGGGATGAAACACGTGTCCATTACTATGATCCTGAGATTAAAGTCCAGTCGAAGGAATGGAAGCATGATAACTCACAACCACCAAAGTAGTCTCGTATCCAACTCTCAGCAGACAAGGTGATGTTCACAGTCGTTTGGGCCAGTGCAGAATAGCGATGATGGATTTTCTAGCAAATGACATCGCAATTTACGGGGCATATAATGCTTCTCTGCTGTAGAAATTGCAGGATGTCTCAAATCAAAGAGGCGCGGCATGCTGACCAAAGTAGTCCGCCTCCTCCACGTTTACGTTCTAGTTCACAATGCGCATGTTGCCCAGATGAAAGCATACCCCAGCGGCTATGAATTCTTTCTTGTCCTCTTTACTCTCCAGACTTCACATAATCTGACTTCCACATCTTTCAAAACATGAAGACTTTTTGAAGGGGAAGTACTTTTCGGATGATAATGAACTTACTTCCCAGGTAATGTCGCAACCTACCGACTTCTAATTACGAGAGTTTCGCATCTGCATAAATCGATGGGAGAAGAGTGTCACCAATGGTGGTGCCTATGTAGCAAAGGGCTAATAATTATGCCAAGAGGGTCAGCGGAAATTTTTAATGAACTTGCCCTGTATATATACATTTGCGGTGAAAAGTTTTCGTCTCAATTACGCAAAATTGAAAAGAACACGGGCATCTCATTTTAACAGATATATTTACCACAATTACACAAAAAATATCTTGAAATATTAAAGAGTAAATTTATTCAATAAAATCGCAATTGGCTTCAACCACGGCCTCCAGACATCTTTGGAATCTCCTGCAAACCTTCAGAACGGTCTCCTTGTTTCAGTTGGGGAATGCTGCATCAATCCTTGCCGTCAGTTCATCTTTGTTGTTACGAGTTCTTTTGGCCACTTGCTCAACTGCGCCACACGCATAATAATTAAGAGGTTGCAGTCTGGAGCGATAGGTGGCCAGATGTTAGCGTTGATGTGGTCCCAGGAATTGTCTGACAGCCATGATTGCATTCTTCTGGTTGTGTGGCATGATGCAGATACCTGTTACCATATGTAGGGTCTTCTAGCAGCCACTCTCTTGACACAGGGCAACTCTACGTCCTGCAGGCACATGATGTAGGCCTCCGAGTTGAGTGTGGGACCGTGTGGGGAGCGAATGGAAGCATAACGTCACCATCACTCGTGATCACTCCAATCATCATGATATTGACTGGATGTTTTATTTTTTGCACTTTCGGTACATGTTGTTGGGACACCGCAAGCTTGTGTTTTTATTTTAAATTCCATAGCGCGAACTTTCCTCTTGTCCTTAATGGCCCTTTCTCATCTTCTATGAGGAATAACGAATGCCTTCATGCACTACCCGCCTAATAAGGAAATCGGACACTCCCATGCCCCTGGTAATGGACCTGATTGACTTGGGGGTATCGTTGTCAATCATGACCTGGATCTCACAATAAAATTCAGGACTTCTTTTCTTATCAGAACGATCCACGTGAGTTTTTTCTAGTTGCTGTACCTTCATAAAAACCATTAGAATCATCTAACTCTCTCCGAATCATCTGCACTGTCCTCAGATCGACAGACAAACACTCTGAAATTTTCATATTGGAGCTTCCAACGTCAATGCCAAGCAGAACAGTATTTCATTTCCAAATTTCCTGCTGAGTGAATTGCGTCATAGTAGTTTTTTCTCACAGACGGTGCCCAACTGACCCTCCTATACTCTGTATTTGACAAAATCAGAAACAAACTATGCGCGAAATTGAAATTATGAAATGGCGAAAATTTACCCATCACGCGCTGTATATATGTATAATAAGTCATTTTATTCCAATAAAGGATACTATAGTATGGCATTCATATAATTTCTTTGTAATACATGCACGAGATTATATAGTCCAATACCTCAGAATACAAAGTATGAGATGAGGGGAAATACACCATACCTTATTTTAGAAAAGGAACATTGTGTAAAAGTTCATACCTGTTCCTCATTTGTATTCTTGTATCTCCTTCCCTTTTTTAAAAATATATATTTACTCCCTACATGTATTCTAATATCATATTGTTAGTTTCACCACTAGTCATAAGCAATACTGAGGCATGTGTATGACTATCGTTAAATGACTATATATAGTTACTTTGCTGGAAAATGAGCGATGAAAAGAAAACTGCTAATTATTCCGTTGAGAGACGAAGAATGCTATTTGCCTTAACTGCAAACAAAGTTTTATATATATAAAGCTGGACGGGCAAGTCGATTACATCGACCCCAGTGCTAAACTGATACTTATCTTATAGACTCACCAATAGGTGAAAGGCAAATTCAACTGTACTGGAATTTGACTTCAAAAAGGAAGAACGGATGAAATGTCACTGAACATTTTGTCCGTCGTGTTAACTAAACTACCAGCTTGCTACCTTGCTTGCGTAGCGTATTAACATAGACCAATTACAATAATATAGCAAAGCCCTACCCACAATGCCGCGTGCATGCTATTTCTTATTTGAAGGAACAAGGCTATAATCTAAACAAACGAAGGCTGAGCCAAATCCGTACATGGAAGTTAATAAGATTCGTAAAACATATTTAGAATAAAAATTTAGTACTGATACTTCAGGCAAAATGATTGAGTGTCTGGATGACAGCTTGACAGAATCTAAATCTGTTATCGAAATATATATCTTAATTTATGAATATTATTTTTATTGCATTTTAGAATGAATGGAACCTATTTCAATTACTATATTAACTATATTATTGTCGAACATACGAGGTGGTATCAGAAACTTCCCGGAATAGTTCTGTAGTGCGCCATCAGATGACAACGCACGGTTCCATGCTCAGTGAGAGTTAGGAGTGGCCTTTATGAGGGAGTGTGCCGAGTGACATCGTTATGTTTACTTCGCAAGTTGTGAAATTTGTTTTTTTTACTGATCCCGTGTTGTTATAATCTGAGATTTTGTTCATGGAGAGTAACAAAGAACGAACGTGAAATTGTGCTTTAAACGTGAAAAGTTTGCTATAGAGACATTGAGCATGCTTTGGCAAGCTTACGGCGACCAGGCAATGGGTGGTACGCAACCTTTCGCATGGCACGGGCGCTTCGAAAGCGGAAGAACGTATGTGGAAGACAATGCGCGATATGGAAGTCCTATAACAAGTGTCAACTGCGGAAATGTGGCATTGTGCATGGAGAATTCGCCCCCAACAATCGAGAATTACATTCGAAACACTGGCTAACCATATGAACCGGTCAGAGCTGTCACTTTATTCATATATATATATAATATATATATATATATTATATATATATATATATATATATATATATATATATATATATATATATATATATTATATATATATATATATACATATATATATATATATGTGTGTGTGTGTATGGAGGTACCCCAAAATATCCTGAAACTTTCTCTGCAGAACAAGCCCGTTGTAGCTCAGGATTCCCCCTCTAGAAACTATCTGATGCGACCTTCAGTATGAGTATACCGACTGGCCTCGTCCGGTAACGTCGTACTGCTACTAGCGCGTCTTTGTCTTAAAGCTCTTCTCCCATCTTCTTCGAATTTTGGGATGGCTGGAACTACGGAACGGTGTGCTTCCGAGATATTCTGTTGTCTGCTGCAGTTGCTTCAAACGGCTTACAAAGATGCTAGCATGAGCAAAACAAGTTTGCGGGTCGTTTTCACACTTTAGGAATGATCACTTCTGACCGTTATCCACCAGAACAAATGAAAACATCATGAAATTCATGATCTGATCTTGTATGACCGTCACCCAATAATTCACAGACTTGTTGTTATGGCTGGTGTGTCCTGGAGTTTCTATAAACGAATTTTGAGTGTGGACTTAGGAATGAAACGTGTTACGGTAAAATGCATGCCTCTCTTAATCACGGAAGCGTGTTGTGAGATGAAAGAACATTTGAAAGGTTGTCACATGTGACGAAATCTGGTACAACGGAATTTACAGATGTGGAAGAGATGAGGGAAAAAACAACGGAGACGTTACATGGCACCACTTCGCAGAATTCCACCACTGCTTGGAATGATGGAAAACGAGGCTGGACTGATGCATTGTTTCAAATAGAGAATAATTTGAAGGCAATATATGAGTAAACATGTAAAACTAAGTGAATAAATTAATAATCATAGATGTCGATTACTTTTGGGTACCCTCCTGTATATATATGTATGCATGTACGTATGAATATATGTGCATGTATGTATGAATGCATCTATTTATCTATTTATCTATCCACTATCTATCTATCTATCTATCTATCTATCTATCTATCTATATCTATATATATATATTAGAATGTATGGAGATGATGTACAGGGATTATAAATTAGAAGAAATAAGGTACTCAGAAATCTGCATGGTTTTCTATTTACAGATATTTATTAATATATTACATGTTTTATAAGTCACATATTAGCATATATATATAGTAATATATAGGCGCAGGAGTGGCTGCGGGGTAAGTAGCTTGCTTCCAACCACATGGTTCTGGGTTCGGTCCCACTGCGTGGCATCTTGGGCAATTGCCTTCTTCTATATCCTCGGGCCGACCAAAGCCTTATAAGTGGATTTGGTAGACGGAAACTGAAAGAAGCCCATAGTATATATGTATATATATATGTGTGTGTGTGTTTGTGTGTCTATGTTTGTCCCTCCAATATCGCTTGACAATCGATGCTGGTTTGCTTACGTCCCCGTAACTTAGTACTTATTCCGCTAGAATAAGTAGTAGGCTTACAAAGAATAATTCCTGGGGTCGATTTGCTCGACTAAATGCGATGCTCCAGCATGGCGGCAGTCAAATGACAGAAACAAGTAAACGAGTAAAAGAGTA
Source organism: Octopus sinensis (assembly GCF_006345805.1). Lineage (NCBI taxonomy): Eukaryota > Metazoa > Mollusca > Cephalopoda > Octopoda > Octopodidae > Octopus > Octopus sinensis. The sequence continues at coordinate 33,824,674 of NC_042999.1, read as the reverse complement.
TTAGCAACAAACAGAACTAGCTGTAATTTATTATCACTTCACACAACATGGGTGACAGGATCGCGTGATCATATGCACGATAACGAAATCAAAATCTAATTTAATCCAAGGAATTTGTAACGATTCATTATATGTCCGCGATTTTTATGTAAGTGATCACGTCAGAGTGCACGTGATACTTTCGTCAAGCGAAAATGTTGCATTAACCTAGTGAATAACAAGGGGATTCGGATATATTCGTTGTTCTGATATCATATCTAATTCGTCTTGCTCGAGGTTTTCAAATAAATCAGTTCTTTATTAATGGATGTATATTTCATCACTATTGCAAATATTTTCGTGAATGTATAAAAATCGGTTATAGTTCACAATAAACACAAGTAATTCAATATATATATTTTCAGTTCAGTTTATTTAGCCTTTATGATAATATTAATCTTAATGATAATATTAAACAAGCACATTGTTATATAATCTTGCCTTAACTGCAAGTCGAAGTACTGATAATATATTAATGTAACTCTATACGCTCACATTTCAGATGTGTCTCCGCGCGAAACATTTCGTTCTCTTGCTAGAAATCCCAGGCTTTGGGCTCTTATGTTTTCTTCATTGAGCAATGCTGCCAAAAAACCTCGAAGAGAAAAACATATATAATTGTTCTAAGACATGGGTTTATATATTTAAAAATATCGTATATTAAAGGTTAGCTTAAATAACTGGCACTCCGTCGGTTCCGACGATGAGGGTCCCAGTTGATCCAATCAATGGAATTACTTCCTCCTGAAATTAACGTGTACGTGACTGGGAACTCCACAGATACACAGACCCTTAACGCAGTTCTCATAGAAATTCAGCGTGACACGGATTGCGAAAAGGCTGGCCCTTTCAATTACAGATACAGCTCATTACTAGAGCAGTGTGATATAAAATACCTAGTTCAATTCGTTGCTGGGAATCGAACTGCCGACCTAACGATCGTGAGCCGATTACGCTAATCACGAAACCAAGCGTTTTCACAGACCTTAGCATTGAACAAGTATCATAAAAACTGCCTATCATCATGCGTTTATTGAATTTAAATCACAAATTTCGTCGTGTCCAGTTTAATTTTTCTTTTTTCTTAGCTGGTGTACTACGTGTAGCATATATTTTGTCTATTGCTTCTACTCAGAACAGCCTATTATAGAAAAAATCCAAATATCAAGTCATTAATTTAAATCAACGAACGATTCGCATAATACATGGAAATAATTCCTATAATGCTGTGAACGATTACTCCAATAACAATTAAAACAGTGAATCGTCACTCTACTAATTAGCTTACAACTGCGAACCATTAACAGATGTAATAAATCAAAATAGTGAACGGTCTCTCAAATAGTTAGTTAACAATTTTGTTTGGAGTTAAAATGAAAACTACTAAATATGATTATATATTTCTTTATTGCCCACAAGGGACTAAACATAGAGGGGACAAACAAGGACAGACAAAGTGATTAAGTCGATTACATCGACCCCAGTGTGAGACTGGTACTTTATTTATCGACCCCTGAAAGGATGAAAGGAAAGGTTGACCTCAGCGGAATTTGAACTCAGAACGTAAGGGTAGACGTAATACGGCTACGCATTTCGCCCGGCGTGCTAACGTTTCTGCCAGCTCGCCGCCTTAAACTACTAAATAAGATTATATCCAATGTATTTCGCGAAATCAAATGTATTTAACATATATTTTAGTAATCTTACCTGAAAAGCAGGAGCAGTTTCTATAAATTTACTACATTGGTCGATATCTGTTTAGCTAAGAGAGACATACATTCTGTTATATTTCTCTAGGTAGCATGTAAAGTAAAGCGTTGAGCGCTCAAATGTTAAGCATAGTGTTTTTCAATTGCAACGTATGTATTATAGAACCTACACTCGGAATTGATAGAAAGAAGTTCAAAGAATGTTGTATTAGAAATTTGCTATAGTCCAAATTTTGCAGTAGATGTTATTGATCCGGACACGGGCGTATCCCAGTTTTATATCGGGGGTAATTCGTAAATGGGTATAGGTTCTTTTATTGACTGCCATAGGTTATTTAAAGTGAACCTCTTCTACTATAATCATTGTTCTCTTGACATGCGAGGAGGGTGGGTGTTCATCTACATGATACATGAAAAAGTTATTGTAATTAAATGAAAGGAGTTTAAAGAAGGGGAAAGCAGCATTGTGGACAAACAACGCAGTAGGAGAATTCAGCTACCTGGGATTTCTAGCAAGAGAACGAAATGTTTCGCGCGGAGACACAAGTAAAAAATTGTGAGCTTGCTGTACAGTCACAATCCATTACAAAGAATGAGAAGACTTGACATCAAAATGTGTATGCAAAGTGGGTATATATGCAAATTGCAACAGTTCGAAATGTGAGAAGTATAGAAGTATTCTCGACTCTGGTGAACACGTTTCAAGCGAAAGAAGCCACGATTTCCCTCGATTTGGTGACAGGAATGAACATGATAATATGTTTAGGAAACCGGGACAAATTTTCAGGGTTACAACTGTTTTCAATAGTATAAATTACAAACCAGCGATGGGCGCCGAAAGCAATGAGATTGCTTACGGGAATATTTTCTGTAAAGCGGCTGCACCGAGAACGGGGAGTAGTGAATTCAGATATTTCAAGAAAGATAAAACACATAGAAATCTGTACAAGACTCTAACAAAAGTTACGGCCATACGCATCTTCGGTAGCAAATCGGGCAATTGCAAAATTTTGGTTTGTCAATTTCTCCCTCATTCAAGGTAAAGTCCAGGTGTGGTGTAAACGGACTCGCCTCTAGTTTTCTTACATGGCTTAGTAAACCCGAATGATTACTGAAATAAGTGTTTAAATCTGAGAAGGGAACATACTGAATAAAATCATAATTAACTGATCATCCTGTATTTTCTTTCCCCAAAATCAGGTACTTTCGAGCACCCCTCGTGTGTATTATAATAATGATTACAAGTTTTGGCACTAAGCCAGCAATTTCGTTGGAGGGGACAACGAAAGATTCGCATAATACATGGAAATAATTACTATAATGCTGTGAACGATTACTCCAATAACAATTAAAACAGTGAATCGTCACTCTACTAATTAGCTTACAATTGCGAACCATTAACGGATGTAATAAATCAAAATAGTGAACGGTCTTGCTAACAGTTAGTTAACAAATTTGTTTGGAGTTAAAATGAAAACTACTAAATATGATTATATATTTCTTTATTGACTACAAGGGGCTAAACATAGAGGGGACAAACAAGGACAAAGTGATTAAATCGATTACATTGACACCAGTGTGAAACTGATAGTTTATTTAGCGACCCCGAAAGGATGAAAGGCAATTCACATGGTAATTATTTGAACGAGCCCGAAAGGGATGAAAAGCAAAGTCGACCTTAGTGGTATTTGGTCCCTGAACGCAAGGATGGACGAAATGCCGTTAGGCATTTTGCCCGACATGTTAACGATTCTGTCAGTTAGCCGCCCTTATGTCATATAATAATAGTAGGAAAAAGACAAAAAGTTAACCATCATTTAAAGTCCTTTCAGTATAAATCTCGTATTATTTACAATGAAAATATGTATTGATATCACGAATAACTATCATTTTTGTTATCAAGCCCCAGGAGGAAAAACGCGCGAATGCTAGGTATGCATTTTTATCGCCGTCTGGGATAACATAATCCAAAATATATGTCCTTTGAGAATTATGAATCTAGATTGTGATTTACAGGTGTTTAGCCGCTCTTTCTTTAGCATATTCAGCAACAACATTGATAATCTATTATCTAGCGGTGATATAATGTTCACTTCATCAGAAATATCTTATCGCTTGCAATCTCTGCAAGAAAAACAAGTGAGTATTTTGAGAAAATAGTTTACGAAAATGATTATATAAGGCAGTCATCTCAAAAAGAAATAGATGCAATCATTTAGTAATATTTATTTCTAGAAGAGAAAGTGTGTCTTTCGATACGTCTAATTACTTAACCTAGTATTTAGTAGATACGCCTTGTGCAGGCTTAAATTTGATTGGATGCAATGATAGTGAATAGTTTCCACACAGATTAAAACGGTATAACGAGCAGTTGTCTTTTTACATTTAACATGTACGTATATGCACATATACACATACGCACGCGCGCACACACATGCACATACACAGATACAGACACACACACGCACATACACACACACACACAAACACACGCGCGCACAGATATCTATATATATACTTACATACTGGTATGTATATATGTGTGCATATTAGTGTATGTCTGTGAAGGGATGTAGTATGTGAAAGAATGTAATATTTGGTATTTAAAATGTAGGAATTTATTCTCAACGTATTGCAACCTTTGGGCTACAACTTTTAAATATTAAATGCAATTTCTGAAGAAGTTAGGAATTTTACCAAATGGAAATCTCACGAATACTCACACACATACACACAACTATCAACATACATTCACACATAATCACACACAGTATTCAAACTCGCAAACATATCGATATATTACCACATATATACACACATATCTATGTATATTAATCCTTAAAGTATGCCATAGTATTTCTCTTTGCGTGAATATTCATAATTTTAATGACTACTTGTAACTAAGTTCTGTAACTCATCTAAGCTATTCTCGAATAATTTCTGTTGTATATATACATTCTGATTGATGTTAATTGAATGTTGAGTCGCATGATTCAGCAGTATTTCTGTGAATATAAAATTTATGCTGTGAAACAACATCCTTCTAAGCTACGATTATTGAAGTGAGATAAAATAGCGTGTTTTCTGTGATTTCTATCAATTTATATGACACATGAATATTTAATCAAAATGCATGGTCTAGATTCTAATCTATAAATATCCATTAACTTGATGTTGCTTGATAACCTTTGCTAGTCATCTTGAAGGTAATAAAAGGAAAATTATTCTCTTTAAACACGTCCACAAAGATATATGCAAATGCACTTTACTCTGAAAATAATACACAACATATTGTAAATTTAATTAAATTTATTTGTTTGATTTCTGCTCTCTCTTTCACAGGAAGCTGGATTACACGGTTCAAATATTTAACCCAATGGTAACAGCTAGATCTGTATAGCAAAAAAATGTTGATTAATGAACACTAACATTTCTTAGGAAAGTCCCTCAGAAAACGTAAGTATATTTACTAAACGAATTCAATTCACCATTAATTTCGTATGCAGGTTACTTGCTGAAAACAGTATCGATAATCTTGTCGGTCGATGGTTTTCAGCTAAAAGGAAAATCATGATGGGAAGACAAATGCAATGAGATATACAGCTGCATGTAATGGTTAATGTGCACTCTTTAAACAAATTTTTAGTACGAGGATATCATTGTGAGTTACACTGCGAATGCATTGATTCAAAGTGTAAAATTGTTGGGTGACACCGAGGAAGGCGGTAGATGTATAGCAAATTTGTAAGACTAACAGCGATTAAAGTTAAAGCTAGACGTCTAAGGGTGAAAGTCGAATTAGGGAAATGTATTCATTTTGAATGGTGCCTTAGATTTTAGTACGTGTTTGTATGTGTGTGTGAGTAGTGCGTGCGTGCGTGCGTCCGCGTGTGTGTATATGTGTGTGTTGACATGCGTTTGTGCGCGTGTGTAATACAAATATTGTCCTATGCTTAGGCTAAATAGACCGACGTCACTCATTATTCAGACTTGTGAAAGTGCAACTTTCCTGATCGTGATGAATGTGTATCTGATTATGTAAAGAGGTGAAGATTCTTCAGCTGCAGAGACTTGTTCTACGTAGGTGTTTTATGGGTATGTTAGCTTAGACCCTTGCCACGTAGTTCTGCCTCCGTCACCCTTTTTACTTTCTACAAAATCCTCTACACTCCATCTTTGTTATTTGGTATACTATGTTTATTTTATGTATGCTTGAATGTATATGACAGCTTTTTCCGAACAATCTATCCTTGAAGATATGAACTGACCTGCATGTTTTTAGTAATGTGCAAATGATGCAGCATATGGACGCAAGGATCCTGAGAAATTTAGAATGGGATCGTCTGTATGAGAGCATTTATTATCAGGAATAACAAGAACTTAATTCATAGAAAACACAAATAATATATATTTTTTTATTGCCCGCGAAGGGGCTAAACACAGAGAGGACAAACAAAGACAGACACACGGATTAAGTCGATTACATCGACCCCAGTGCGTAACTGGTGCTCAATTTATCGACCCCGAAAGGATGAAAGGCAAAGTTGACCTCGGCGGAATTTGAAATCAGAACGTAACGGCAGACGAAATACGGCTACGCATTTCGCCCGGCGTGCTAACGTCGAACGTTGTGGTAAACCATAGTTGCTAAAGATATTGTCACCTGAGGAATACAGCAATGAATAACACCTGCAAAGCAGGAAATCTCGATTTACATGCTATGAGTGACGAACTATTGTCATAGTTAAATTTATCTCGTACCTGACACACCTAAGCATTTGTGGATACCAATTAAAATAATGAATGACAAGAGACTCAGCGAGATTGCTCTGCTTCTCTGAGGTACATGCTATGGTTAAACAAAGTGCGATCCATCCCTGTCTCAGAGAGATGGGCTCGGATAGGGAGTCACATGGTCAATATCAGTAATGGAAATGAAACACTGACATTGTTAATACTGAATTAGTCAATATCTTTTCGACGTTAGCAAGCATGAAATGCTGAAACATGTATAGTAAGCTAGGCGAAGCTCAGAAGTATTAAGTGATAAGTATAAAGTATATAGCGACAAACTAAACGAAAGCAATGAAAACATCTGATTCACAGACGTTTTCTAAATTAATCTCTCGTGTCTGTAGAATAATTTCAGAAAGCATAAGCGGCATTGTGTAGATTACTAATTGACATTTTATTATCGGACATTGGGGTAATAAATAAATTCCTTATGCTATATATATATATATATGTGTGTGTGTGCGTGTGTGTGTGTGTGTGCGTGCGTGTGTGCGTGTGTGGATGTGTATGTATGTATGTATGTCTCTCTCTCTCTCTCTCTCTCTCTATATATATATATATATATATATATATATAATATATATATATATAAACGGCAGTTTGTCTGTGTGTGTGTGTCTGTGTGTCTGTCAGGTTGTACCCTCACCCTGACCACGGCTTTCAACCGATTCTGATGAAACTTGACACACACATAGCCCAATGTCATAATTCAAAACTAACGCAGCGAAAATTTTGAAAAGTTCCCCCAGTTCTGAAAAAAATAGATAAATTCGACATGGGGTCGAGAATCAGAAACACAAACCACAGACTGTCTAGGGGACGCAACTCGACCTTTTTAACTAAAAAAAAATTTACCATAATTTTTTTTCCATTTTTTGGTTATAACTCTCTAAAAATGCTTTATAGTTATTTCCCTTACAAACCCGAGCAACGCCGGGCGATGCTGCTAGTATATATATAAATGAAAAAATGGAGTTGAACGACGATTTAACAAAATTACTTTATTCTCGACATATGTTTCGAAGGCTGCATATTTCTAATTTCGAAGGAAGAATGGGTGCATTATGCCGCCTTCTCATCAGGAAAAACAAGGAACTTATGTCAGCTATCCATACTAAGATATATAATGCAACTACTTCTATATATATATATATATATATATATATAAACATGTGTTATGAGAATTTATAAAACAAGTATGCTATAGAAACTCAACAAACTGTTAAAGATGTCGAAGAGATGTTAGAAGTTCGAAAAGAATTTAATCCATGCATGTGATCGTTTAAAACAGCAATATTAACATGTAAATGACATGTTAGGAAAAAATTAGAAATTAAATTAATTACATATTACTGTTCTTCTCAGTCCGTAAAAAGAATACATCAAAAAAGTAATATTATTATTGTTACAGAAGATTTGATTCAGTGAGTCTCACATAACACATTCGGATATACATATTATCCTTATGAAAGATTAAGAGCATGTTAAAAAGTGTTGTTGAGGCTAGTTACATTTCTCAAGATCATAGCGTGTAGTCGTGGGATGATTACAGTAGAGTCCATAGAAATGAGGGAATGAATATGTTTCCCGGTGACGATATGTACTACAAGCTCTACTGTAGTCATCCCAGGAATATGGACTATGAATTTAAGAAACATATGAATTGCTCGAAGCACGCGTAGCTATGCATTAAAATATCTATAAATTCCCTGTAAGGAGTATTATTATTATTATTATTATTATTATTATTATTATTATTATTATGAATGCGGTGATCTAGCAGAATCCTTAGCATACTCTTCAACTTTCATAAGGATATATATATATATATATAATATATATATATATATATACTAGCAGTATCACCCAGCGTTGCTCGGGTTTGTAAGGGG
>NC_042999.1:33796240-33813740 GCF_006345805.1 Octopus sinensis | reverse complement strand
TGTAGTGTTGCTTTTTGTGTGTGTGATTTGTGGGGGGAGGTGTTTGTGTCGTGCAGGCCTGGTCAGCCATCACAGATCTCACAGCAATCGACCCATGATACACATTGATGTGGCTAATACAATTCACAACAGAACATGTGTAAAAGGTAGAGGAGTATTCCTCTCACTTGTAGGTATGAAAAGACATGTTAGGAGAGTGCATATGGTGGCACCTGTTTCTCCTGCCACCTAGCATAGCTGTGCAGTATGCAATAGATTGTGTAAAACTGGGCTTAATAGTAATATACGGGCATCACATGACATTAGTAAGGAATCATTTCAGTAATTCTTTTTGGGAATGGCTTTTCTCGTGTAAGGAGGGTGCAGCTATTATATATAGGAGATGTTATGGCCCAGTGGTTAGGGCAGCGGACTTGCGGTTGTAGGATCGTGGTTTTGATTCACAGACCGGGCGTTGCGAAGGCTAAAACAATGCGAAGCGCATTGTGACCAGCGATGTGTAGCAAGATCTGATAGCCTGGTCGGTCACGGTTATTACGGTGATATATATATATATATATATATGTGTGTGTGTGTGTGTGTGTGTGTGTGTGTATGTGTGTGTGTGTATGCGTGTTTGTGTGTGTATGTGTGTGTGTGTGTGTGTGTGCGTGTTTGTGTGTGTATGTGTGTGTGTATGCTGTGATCATTTACTGATTTTCTATATGCTTTTTTTGTCACTGCACGCCCAGCGTGCTGGTCAATCTTTTACTCTTCTCGGTTCTGTTCCTTTTTCTCTTCTTCCTTAGTTTGTCTTCTCAATTCTGTTCTTTATATCCATTTTTGGTTTTCTCCCAGGCGTTAATCCATCATTCTCCTGTTTTGCACCAAGGCTAAATTTATTTATATACTCACTTCATCTAATGTTTCAATTACTGTTGTTTACTTCGTACGTGCACGCTGTAATATTATGTTTACTCGAAAACTATTTCTCCACAAATCTTGCAGGTGACTATCGTTAAATAGATGAAAATGGATAAAGTGTTAGTGTTCCGGGGTCTGCCTTACGTGTACACCTTGTAGTATTTAATGCATTTTTCATTTATATATACATATATGTATGTATACACAGGTATATATATATATAGAAATGAGATTTAGTTGTAATAGGTACTTACAATGAAGCACCATGTCAGTCTGGTATTATCAGCACAACTTGAAGTGTGTATGTGTGTATGTATATATATATATATAATATATATATATATATATATATATATATATATATATATATATATATATATGTATATATATATATATATATATATATATATATATATATTATATATATATATATATGCGTATGTATGTATAGATCTGTACACTTATATATATATAAATATACGTATACTTATATATACACATATATACATATATATACATACATACACACTCACAATCTCACACACACATACACACACACGCGCGCATACGCACGAACACACACGCACACACACACAAACACACACACACATACACACATATATATATATACAAACCTGTAATTAATTTGAAGTACTATATCCCATTCCCAATTGCACGGGTTATAATTGAGAAAGGAAATATTACCTAGACGATAATTAATCAAAAGCCATCAATTTTTTGCATTTATTCAATTATTCACTAGGTAGCACTTACAGTCGACTCTTGTGTACCGTCTTGAAGTGTCGAATTGAAATGAAAGTATAATAGTCTACAGTATTGATTGCGGTGTCATACGTGACCTCTAATGATGCTAATCATTGCCACTTTGCTACTAATTGTGGGTTGATCAATATATTTATCGCCTTTTCTTGCCAAATGCTCTTTCATATTTAACAATGTAATTCCATAATTTAAGTATAATGTCTATCGGTATTTAATAATGATATTGTAAGGAGTTAACAGAAATTATGATATTAGTTTACAAGTGATTTACTAATCGTTAGCCATTAATTACCGGGATATCTATTAACTGTATTTGAGAACGGATAAATGAGAATATAAAATATGACTTTTTCGATGTATTATTTCAAAAGAGGCGATGTGGTGTAGCTAAATATAATTTTATCTTTCATGTCTGCTCACTTGTTACAGGTATTATGGGTAATGCAGTTGTACATGCGATAATATATCGATGAATGGTTGGTTTAAGAATTCGTCTGAAGATGGTTATACTCAAACTAAGAATACATCAGAATAAATGTAGTACATGAAACAACAATACGAAACACATTTTTTATGTTGAAGAGAGATATACAGGATCGATTCTAATTCAGGCAAACTGCAATTCGAGAGAGCTAGTGAGATAGAGATAGTGAGAGAGAGAGAGAGAGAGAGAGAGTGACAGAGACAGAGAAAGAGAGAGAGAAAGAGAGAGAGTGTGTGTGTGAGTATGTGTGTTTGTGGACAGAAAGACTACATTGAAATTGCCTTTGGAAACTAAAAAAATATGTTTCCAGCGGAAGCTTCCTTCAAAATAAATTTGGCAGAGTATTACATTCTTTCATTTCGGGAAGTTAGTAGCAACTCATGAAAAGGCACAAGACAATATTAGCATCACAGGTAAACGGGAAGTAGTAGGAGTGTTTATGTCGGTATATCCGTTTGTATCTGCGTGTGTGTGATATACACTGCTGTGTTATATCCTTGCGGTTCTTCCCTTATTCTGACCATTTATTCAATATTAGAAGAAATCCTGTTATGTTTAGTTTCATCGAACATACTTGGTTTGACGTTACTCCTTTCTTTTCCCTATTTTTATGATGGTCAACGTCATTTATACAGCCGACCAGAGAGACATATACATCAACAGAAATAACGGATTAATGAGCATTTACACATAAAAACTGTTCTACTGCTAGATTCCTTAATTGTATATATCAACAATAACAAACTATACACACACAAATGTATTAATATACACTTATATATATATATATATATTATATATATATATATATATAATATATATATATATATATATATATAATATATATATATATATCCATGCATGTATGTATGTCTAGATTTAAGTAAAAAAGAAAAACAAAGCGTTTCGTATCACCTGAAAAGGGCATTTAATTTGGCTAGAGAAAGTACACACTCTCTTACAGCTGTTTCTAGAATAACCAAGATTGGGGATAATGTTGACGAAAACCCTTTATATATATATATATATATATACATATGTATATGTATGTATGGATATAAATGCATTTACATATACGTATATATATATATATACACATAGATTCATATGCATATCTGCGCGTGGGTTTGTGTGTGTAAACGTATGTATATCTTTTCACGTCATTCTAGGTGCTTCTGGCAATATATTATCCAGTGCAGCCCGTTGCAAATTCAGGTTGCCTGAGATTAACCATCAACGATATCGGCCTGCTAGATAAGGATACAGGTTTTTGTTTGACACACTGCAATGTGAAAAGCAAAACACCTTTAAATGCAGATAAACTGAATAATGCCAACGGTCATTTAAAAGCTAGGTGACGGAAACCCCGTATTCTTTGTGTATATATTTCTTTGGGAGAAGAAAAATTGTGATGTAAGTCCTACGACTTTGTTTCAATCCAGTGGTATAGATCAGTTCACCTTTTTGTATGTAAGCCTTTCCTATCAGGTAAAAGCATCGCTCGGTTTTTAAACATATCAATTAAAATCTCTATTATCACTTGCATGTTGTTACTGGCTTTACCTGGCAATGGTAAATCTTGCCATGAATCGTAGCTGGTGTCACTTTATCCTTTTCGGTCTTACATAACGGGCCATCACTTCCTGGGTCTATTACGAGTTATTAACCCCAGAGACTCAGAGTGTGGTAATGTCTTGCATTAAAATGGAATGACGTACGTATGTCCATTTATGATGACTTGATATCTTATTCTAACAACCGGAGATGCTGTGGCAATAGAAGGGTGGTGACATGTTTGCACATCCAATTGGAAGTGCACAGTCAGTGAAAACTTCTGTCTGTTAGATATGTTTTAAAACATGTAAGTTTGCACCGGGAATTGTCCTCTGAAAGAGGCTTTAGACGGGTAGTCATAAATACCTTTGACAACGAGTAAATAGAAGGGGACAGCAATCATGTGTGAAGAAGGAACCTATACAGATTTGGAACTGGCCAGATACTTGCCAACAGAGATATTCGATTTTTAGGGTGTTGATATATATTTACAGAATAATTAATTATAAAACTAATGATGTTGAATTTGCACGTTCTTGCTATGAAAGCAAAGAGGTTAAATATCTTGGATATTGCATAATTTTCCCAATATATCTGATGTCTTAATATGAATATATGAATTAAACTGTCTGACATCAAAGAGTTTCGATAAATTATTAAAACTTTCCAAAGCGAGAATGTGTCAGTTTATATACAATTCATTCCTGAATTAAATAAAGGCAATTTTAATACAATCATTGTCTAGACCTTAAGTGACAGGCCTGATTTTCGGTATATAACAGGTCCACTTTCAATTACATTCGATGCAATGTCTTAGACCCCGAACCAGGCCTATACACATGCAGCGAATCTCCATCACTTCTCTCGTGTCCACGTAGCTTTTTCTAATCATACTCTCGTCTTTTTGAACTGAAATATATTCCGATTGAAAAGCATGAGGATAATGTTTCTATCTTTGGTTCATCTTATCTGATTTTATATCCACATCTCTATCGTGCAATAGATAATGTCCCATTCTCCAATGGGTCATACTTTGTTAAGATGATATGGCGTAATCTAAAAGTAATTTTTATCTTCTCTTGCTCTCATGTTCTCAACCACATAATGGAAGGCACTTTGATTTTTCACAGGATGACCTATTATATTTCTTTTTCTGAAACGTGTTGTAGATAGATTTTGTCAATCACTCCTTTCTATAATTCATGCTTTTAAGTCGTTACATATGACTGCATAAGCCTCAGGCACATATATTTTCCACACAGTTCATTCCATTTCATAAAATAGAATTTTATTAAAGCTCTGTTTCATTATATTGCTGCGAAAAGCGAGGAAAATGACTTCACAGCTTTTGAACTGGAATTAAACACTGTTTTTTTCTCTCCATTTCCCCAAATCTTTTCCTTATTTTGAAAGTTCAGATAAAAATATATAAAACCCCTTCCATTTTTATATTAAACTTGAGATACAAAAATTTATGCTATAAATATTTTGATAATTTTGTAGGTTTTGTATCACATCGTAAGCTGTAGCTTAGAACTCCATTCCCTATTTTCCTTATTCTGCTTCCTTGAAAGACGCATTATAGCAGCGTGTACTGAATATATATAAAAAGCAGTAAAATTAAGGAGAATTATCAATAAAGTGTCCAATTGATATGTCGAATGAAATCCAACAAATGTGAATTGATATGTGAGAATAAAAATAAATGAGACAACAATAGGATATATTTAAATATACAACCTTAGATATAAATGTCGTGACGACAATCATTTTATTCTCTCAAAACCAAAATTTTACATTTGTAAAGGTACACAAATACTCTTCCAAGTCTACAAACAGGCGCTCACATACACAAACGCACTCCACACTCACAAACACACGCACTTTAATAAATCCTCCTTTACCTCCTCCATAGTTACAAAAGTATGTATACAAAAGTATGCATTAGACATATAAATTTCAGTGTTAATATATGCGTGTACTTGTGTGTGTATATAAATATATATATATATATATATATATATATATATATATATATATATATATATATATATATATATATATATAAACGTACATATGCATATAATTTATAACTACTTACACACACACGCATGTATATATATATATATAATATATATATATATATATATATACGGAGCCCGTCCTTCCGTGGAGTACCTAATTCATGGATTTTATTCTACCATTGGGTTGCATCACCATACGCATATGGAGTTGGCCATTGCTGCATCTTTGTGAATACTTACATACATGTATATATATATATATATATATATATATATATATAATATATATATATATATATATGTTCAGATGAATATGGTACTTCAGTTGAGGCAGTAGAAATTTAGTACGGTATTACCCACACAATTTCAAAATAAGGTTATTAGGTCCTAAATAAGCAACAAGGATATCCAGAGGTAATGCAGTACGATCGTTTCACGCAACTCCATTTAATTGAACAATGCAACCATTACATCAATTTAAATGCAGATCAATCCTCAGCTGCACAACGGCAAAATTTAATTAAATTAAAACAGATGGACATATTAGTATAATTTTGCCTAAAATCTCCTTTCTTTCTACTTAGAAGCTACTAATTTATCAGGAAGAAAGACCTGGTACAGATTTTGCTTGTCACTTTCATATTGAGTCAGTTTTAATTTATAGACTGTTTTTATCAAACCCTTGTATATCTAAGGCCGGGTCTGCTAGGGGTAGGGATGAGGGAGTCGACAGAAATCATAGTGAGTATAGTCATAAAAATCAAGTTTTATTTGAAGTAATATCATGGAATTTGCTAAAGGAAAACTTAAATCAAGATGTTAGCTGACAATTAAGGCGGCTTAACATGGCAGTATTGCTTAAAATATTTAACTATAGTTCTCAATCATAAGATTTCCCCTGTTTCATTATTAATGTTCTGCTTGTTGCGAGCCTCCTTAATTGTCAGCTAACATCTTGATTTAAGTTTTCCTTTACCGAATCCCATGATATTTCTTCAAATAAATCTTGATTTTTATGACTAAACCCACTATGAATCCTGTCGACTCCATCTTCCCCACCCCTAACAAACCCGGCCTTGGATATACAAGCATTTGATAAAACTAGTCTATAAATTAAAACTGACCCAATATATAAGTGACAAGCAAAACCTGAAACATTTGGGCAGCGTCTGTGAGAAGAATAACACTTAACTCTTCCAGACATTTGGAAACGACTTGCTGAACTGCTTGGCATTGTCGCTGAAAACCAAAATACAAACATTGCAGAATATTTGGGTTGTCAATCTGAGGACAGGGCATGTACCGAGAGCGATAAAATTCACACATCCAGTCGACATCATGGCGTTTGGAGTGATCACTAGTGATGGTGACGTCATATCTCCATTCATGTTCACACACTGTCTCAGAATCAATACGGAGACCTAATTTGAGTGTCAGGAGGAGGTAGTGCTGGCCTGGATCTGGAGGGTGGCTACTGGAAGATCCTATACCTGCACCATGCCACGCAAATGCAGTAACCATTCATGGCTGTCAGACAATTTCTTCGGTCATATCAACTCTAACATCTGGCCACCAAACTCCCTTGACTGCATCACTTTGTCTATTACATGTGGGGCGCAGTTGAGAGAGAGACCACTAAACCACTTTGTAACAGCAAAGATAAACTAAAGGCAAGGATTATGGCCGCATTTACCAACTCAAACAAGGACGCCTTTCAGAAGAGTTGCAAGAGAGCCTGAGGTCGTTTGGAGACCGCATTGGAAGCTAATAGCGTTGTTTTTTTAATAAATTTACTTTTCAGTATTTCAAGATATTTTTATGTAATTTTAGTAAATATATCTGTTAATCTGTTAAAATGAGATGTCAGCATTATATTCATTTTTGCGTATATATATATATATACATACGTACATGTATGTAAATGTGTATATGTTGCTACATAACATGATGGAAGGAAATCATGCAGCTATTTTGACTTACAAGGAGGATTTTGTTTCGCATATTATGCAGTTGGCTGTAAATAGTATAAAATATTTTTACGCACATAACAGAATAACACAGGAACCAGGACACATAAGTTCATTCATGCATTTATATATGACGTATCATCTTGAGAGGGAAAATGTTAAATGTTAAGTAAAGAAAAAAAATGAAGAAGACTAAAGAGAAAAATCAAGAAATAAGATGAAATGGAATGACTGATAAAAGGACTATAGCCATGGATATTTTAAAAGATGTTGGAGAAAAGAAAGGGGGAATGGGAAATCATGTGAAATATGTCAACTAGGAAGAAAAATATAAAGTATATTGTGGGGAAAAGTAGTGGGTGCAAAGAAAGGAGGATATGAAGACAAAAACAAGCTAGGCAAGTCTAAGAGAAGTAAAGAGTCTTCGTAGAGAATTCTATTCTTTCTTTTGATACACTTCATTTACACACTACTAAGTCTCTCATCATTTGATTGCATTTCTTTTCCTTTGTTTGGGACTTTGCGTTATTTTTTCTGTTCAGTTTGTTTCTCCATATCTCTTTATATGTTATCTTTTCTTCTATGTTTGAATAGATCTTCCCCAAAATTTCAGGATTTCGCCTATAGTGCACAGTCATTTGTCGAAGATGGCGAGTTGTCATGATCTTTAACATTCCTGACAAAACGCTTATCGGTATTTCATCCTTCATACAAGGCGGCGAGCTGGCAGAAGCGTTAGCACGCCGGACGAAATGCTTAGCGGTATTTCGTCTGCGTTACTTTGTGAGTTCAAATTCCGCCGAGGTCGACTTTGCCTTTCATCCTTTCGGGGTCGATTAATTAAGTAACAGTTACACACTGGGGTCGATGTAATCGACTTAATACCTATGTCTGTCCCTGTTTGTCCCCTCTGTGTTTAGCTGAGATCAATATTACCTTTCATCCCTGCGGCGTCGACGATAAATATACCAGTCGAGCACTATGGCTGATGTATCCCAGTAACACCCACTTCTCAGATTCAGACATCGTGTTGATAATACATAGATAATTATGACGATGACGAGCAGCCACAATCGTGCGCACGCCGGAGAAAATACTATGAGTAATTTCGTCCGTCTTTAAGTTCTGAATTGAACTCCTGCGTAGGACAATTTTGCCTTTCATCCTTACGATAACGTAAGCGCTGATGGTGGTTGTGGGGGCGATGTAATCGACTGGCTACCACAAACCAAATTTCAGGTTCTGTGTCATTCGTTATTAATATCGGGAGGAATTGTAAATTCGTTTCTCGTTCCAATCACTTTCACAAGTTGTGCCGATTCTGTAAGACGTCCACCCTTCTCGTTTAGAGAGAGTGAGAAGTATTTTATGCCTTTCATGACCAGGCCAGCAAAAAGATTGCTTGCTTCTGGAATCAACCGCATTATATATATATGTTGTCGTCTTCGTCACCTTTGTTCTTGCTGCTGCTATAGATTTCGCAGTCATTGCTTTTGTTGTTGCTTTCGTTGCTTTTGTAGTTGCTGCAGATGTTAGTGTTATTGATGTTACCACTGCTGTTGCAGTTGATGTCGCTGAGATTGCATTTTTGTTGCAACTGGTGCTGCTGCTTCCTGTATTCGCGGAGTCCATTAAAACGTTATCTTTACTATTTCTACCGTTGTCTTACCGTGTCTGCTGTGGTTGTTTTCGTGCAGAGACGGCTTCTTTCAGTCAACCTACAAGGTCGATGTAGTTGATCGAAGGGAGGTGGAGTGTACTTTCCCTTTTATAAAGTCGATAGTGTTATGACTCCTCCCCCTTAATATCCCCTGAATAAATCTGATGTTAGCTGTCAAACCATAATTTAAAAAAAGAGAGAAATTGTAAACCGAGAAAGTATTTCTAAAATTTACGTATTTATGGAGAAATTAAGGTGTCACTCGCTTCCCAGAAAAAAGCAATCGTGCATATTTAAAGATTTAGCAGACCTTTTTTTAAAAAAAGTAAACAAATTATTAACAACAAAATTTAGCAACTCTTAAGACGCATGACATTTCGTACAAGTACTAGAAATGATAATAACAATGTTGATGATGATGATGATGATGATGACGATGACGTTGATGATGATGATGATAAAAATAATAATAATAATAATAATATTAATAATAATAATAATTATAATAATAATAATGATAATAATAATAATAATAATAATAATAATAATAATAATAATAATAATATAATAATAATAATAATAATAATAATAATTATACCTGCTGTAGGCACAAAGCCTCAAGTTTGGGGGAAGGGATTAAGTCGATTACATCAATTCCAGTGCTCCACAGATACGTATTTCTTCGACTGCGAGAAGATAAACTGTAAAGTCGACCTGGGCGGAATTTGAACTCAGAGTGTTTAGAAAGGAGAGCCGAGTCGTAATCCAGCAATTGCTCGCCATACTACAAGACATAAGTGGAGTAAACAAGTAAATATGATAGAGTATTTCTACCGGATCACATCAGTGGATGCGTATGTTGTGCCTATCAGAAGGTACAGAAAACGAATGTACAGTGAATGAAAGGAAGCCAATGGAACTGTTCGAAATTACTGAACAGAAATTATGTGACCAAGCAAGAGCAATACGAAAGAATGGATGGTTAACAGAATTGGAGCTGGAAGCTATTAAAAGATGGATATCGAGTGACGCTGAGCATGCGAGAGATGAAATCGGTATAGTGGAAAAGATGGACAATTGTTCGCAAAAATATAATCCCTGTGAATTATGAACAATTGAGATCAGTGACTACTCAAACAATGAAGATCGATTGATAATGGACAGAATTTTGGACCTATTAAATACAGAAGGGACATAATTTATATGCGACCTTAAGAATATTAACCAATAGAGTCTAAATCAAAAAACAAATAACGTCAATAATGTACTGACGAATGTATTGAGGAATAAAGTCAATAATGTACATGTAAAAAAGCAAAGCTAAGTTGGTTTGAACAACGGATTAAGCAATACCAGAAAAATAAACTGTTTAGAGCCGACCACAAATGATTTTACCACGAGATTCATGACGATAAGGATTAGTCCCTGATGCAGATGAAAGGCAACTCTTCTGGACTAAGATATAGAGTAAACAAGAACAACATAATACTACAGCTGAATGGCTCTGCAGGCTGAAGAAAACAGCTCCTTATTCCCAGCCTATCCACTTCACAGAAGACAGTATCATAAATATAAGTAAAAAGATAAGCAATTGGAAAGCTGCAGGACTTGATGGTATGCAGGGATTAGGGATAAAAACGTTCAGTAGTTGCCATAAATTCCTCGCCAGGCAATTTAATGCATTGATCCATGAAGAAGAAGAAATCCCGGACTGGTTGACAAATGTACGCACCTGAAAGATGCTCTCAAAGGGAAATGCTGTTGGTAATTACAGACCAATTTCCTGCCTCGCATTAATATGGAAGTTACTGTCAAGTGGAATTGCAGAAGAACTGTATCAATTTCTTGATGAAAATGATATATTACCGCCGGGACAAGATGGCTGTAGAAGGAGATGCAGAGGTACTAAAAATCAACTATTGATAGAAAATAATAGGAAAAGCAAGATTGTAAGCGAAGGAGAACAAATCTGGGAATGGCCTGGGTTGACTGTCGCAAAGCTTAGGATATTGTTCCAGATTCGTACATCATCGATCGCTTAGAACTGCATGAAACTGTGCGGAATGTAACGTGCTTCCTGAAGAGAAGTATGTTGGGATGGAAAACTGAATTGACATCTTACGGAAAAAGCTTGGGCACCCTGGGTATGGGAAGAGAGATTTTTCAGGGTGATAGCCTATCGCCGTTGCTTTTCGTTCTCTGTATGATACCTCTGATGTTGGTACTTAGGAAAATGAACCCGGGGTACAAACTAAAGGAAAGATACCAAACAATTAAACACCTCCTCTTCATGGATGATTTGAAACTGCACGGCAAAGATGAAACACAAGTAAGTTCCTTGGTGAACATGATCCACTCTTTTAGTACTGATATTAGAATGGTATATGGACTCAAGAAGTGCGGAATAAGCTACCTCAAACGAGGCAAGTTACAGTCCCTAGCAGGGATAGAATTACCGAATAGAGACTTGATCTAGCAAATTGAAACGGAAAGATACCTTGTGTACTAGAGTTCAACGGGATAAGGGAAAAGGAAATTAAAGAGCAATTGAGGATAGAGCATTTCCTAAAACTGAAGTTGATTTTTCGCTCAAAATTGATTGAATGAAATTAAATCCAAGCATTCAATACGGAAGAATTAAATCCAAGCAATTAATAAGGTAGTAAGCCCGCTATGTATGCAAGACTTTAGGAGTTCCAACAAAACCTGTGATAAAAAGACAATAATAATAATAATAATAATAATGATAGTAATAATAATAATATTAATAATAATAATAATAATAATACTAATAATAATAATAATAATAATAATAATAATAATAATAATTATTATTATTATTATTATTATTATTATTATTATTATTATTATTATTATTATTATTATTGAGTGAGAGAGCAGTTCATGCCATCAAAGTGACACTGGGGTAAAATATACGAAGACCAATATACCCATCATGACTACCCGCCTGATAAGGGTACACCAGGCACATGCATCACATTATTATTATTATTATTATTATTATTATTATTATTATTATTATTATAAGAAAGTACCAGTCAAATACTTGGTGTATTATAAACACCATGTCTCTTGAAGGCACAATCTTTTTATTTATTGTTGACAATACTTATAGGTCGATATTGTGGCATGTATATAAAAGTCCAAGGTGGCAGAATCGTTACCATACCGGGTAAAATGCTTAGAAGCCTTTCATCCGGCTTTACGTTCTGTGTTCAAATTTCGTGTAGGTCGTTGTTGCCTTTCATATTTTCGGGCAAGATGAAATAAATACCAGTTGATCACTGGGATCGATGTAATCGATTAATACCTATCCCTTAACAGTAGTAAACCTTGTGCCAAACTTTGAAAACAATATTATTTTAAAAAAAAATTATTTCCATTAGATGGATGTTTGAAACGCAAGGCACAATATAGACTTAGAATTTATATAAGTTATTTTTAAATATCATCATAGATATAATACAATAATATTAAGTAATAAATTGAAACGAAATTTAATAAATGGTTAATCCATTATGATACTATGAACTTTAAAAATATGCCATAAACACATTCACTTTAACATCGTATGCTGGATACTGTATATTTATGCATTGAAATTGATGGCATTGTAAAATGTAATTACCATTAAATTATCCAGTGGCACCATTGAATTTTGCCGCTAAACATTGTTTTTCTGTTTTAAATATTATTATTCTTACAGAAGGCGATTTCCTAAATAAGCGTTTAACGTATGCATTGTATTTCTTTAATATGCATATTTCCATGCGTAATGCTTCATAAAATAAAGGAAAATGAAAATAATAATATACTTTCTATTATTTATTCACGTTAATTTTTTGATAAATCGCTTTTAGCACTGCTGACATATGCAGTCTAACTTAATCATTAACAGAATTCAGTAAATAAACGTCTATATACATCAGCCAGGGCAAAAAATTTGAATAACATTCATTGCTATATAGCTCTCGTTTATGGAAATATAATACCTTCCTAAAGTCAATTTTCTGAATAAATTTGAGAGGTTGAAAATTTCATAAATTAATCATTTCGTGGAAAGGCTGGAGATGTTCTACTTGGGTTTGTATAATTCCAAATAATACAGTGTAATTTACACCGCTGAAATCGATAAACGATTCCTATTGTTATTATGACAAGACATATCAAACAAAGAGACAATAGTATTCAAGTATATAATAGTCCGGATGTACTTGAATACATTTAAAAAATCAATGGTAATTATGTAATTACCGTCTAGCGATATTGTGAAGCTCACAATAATTACTTTCTCATATAAGATGCGTGTTAACTGAAGTACTGTGTCTGCAGTCTACTGCTTTATAGCACATTCCAGCGTACTACAATGTTTGCTAAAATTAATTTTATATATGGTACGATACAATATATTGACATTTCCAAACACCCTTATATACACAGTTATGCCAAAATTTGCACACATGTGTGTATGCGTCAAAAGCTGAACACAGCACTGCATACGAAATTAAAATATTTTAAAAGATCAATTTTCATATTTTTTTACTAAGCATATTTGTTTACTTCGTACAATAACTTTCCAAAATTTTCCACATCTCTGAAACTCTCCTCCCTCCTGAACTGCATGAAATAACATCAGTTCCACATGCTTTCTTTGTCAGTATGGATCTGGGAATTACATATTATACATTCAAAGAAACACTCACACAGGAACACACGTATGTATATACACATACATGCTTATATATATATATATATCTCATCATCATCATCATGATCATCATCATCGCCGTATAGCGTCCGCTTTCCATGCTAGCATGGGTTGGACGATTTGACTAAGGACTGGCGAAACAGATGGCTGTATCTTGATCTAGCTGAGTTTCTACAGCTTGATGGCCTTCCTAACGCCAACCACTCCGGGAGTGTAGTTGGTGATTTTACGTGCCACCGGCACGAGGGCCTGTAGGGCGGCACTGTTAACGGCCACGGCCAAATGGTGTTTTTTATGTGCCACCTGTACACTTGCACAAGTGACAGTAGATTGACGATGGTAATGATCACGCTCAAATGACACGAACGCCAGTTGGCCGCTCTGGCAACGATCACACTCGGATGGTGCTCTTAGTTCTCCACTAGCACGGATGTCAGTCATCGAATTTTATTTCGATTTCACTTGCCTCAAAAGGTCTTTGCAAGCAACGTCCAGTGAAGGGAAGGTACGCATAAGTGGGCTGATTACACCCTTGGCATAGGCCACAAGGTTATGGTCTCATTTGGCTTACCGGGTCTTCTCAAGCACAGCATATTTCCAAAAGTCTCGGTCACTAGTCATTGCAACAGTGAGGCCTAATGTTCGAAGGTCGTGCTTCACCAATTCATCCCAGGTCTTCCTGGGTCTACCTCTTCCACAGGTTACCTCAACAGCTAGGGTGAGGGACTTTTTCACACAGCTATTCTCATCCATTCTCGCCCCATGACCATACCAGCGCGGTTGTCTCTCTTGCACAATACATCTGATGCTTCTTAGGTCCAACATTTCTCTCGAGTTACTTACACTATATCGAGTAGGCACACTGGCATTACACATCCATCGGATCATACTGGCTTCATTCCTTGCGTATATATATATATATATATATATATATATATATATATATATATATATTATATATATATATATGTATTATATGAAAGAAGGTTTGAAAATGCAATTTTAAAGATGTTTATTCACTTTACCTGTTTCACTTTTTTGGGAAAAAGTTGTCAAAATTAAAATGTAAAGCTTTGTATAAGCTTTGTTGTGTGAAGTACTAGTAGTCACAAAAGTATTAAAATAGATATATACATTCTTTGATAATAATAAGAAAATGTTAAACACAGTTTACATGGAAATATCTTGAGAATGTATTAAACAAAAAGTATTAGGACTTCAAGATAATATTAGGAGTTCAACAAACATGTTTGTTTAGTCGTAATATATATATATATACACAGAAATGAAGAAATCCTTTTAATTCCACATTGCTCTTCCTTTCTCCCACCCCAACAAACCTCCCACACTGTCCCTTAAAATAGCAAACAACCCTTAGCTTTACACAAAGGTCAGTTCATCTCAAATTCTTTGTAAACTCCTACATATATCTCCTTCAGTGTAGATATATATATTACCAAACAAACATGTTTATTGAACTCCAAATGCATTTGTTTAATATATTCTCAAGATATTTGCTTGTAAACTGTTTTTAATATTTTCTTATTATTATCAAAGAATGTATATATGGCTTTTAATACTTTTGTGACAACCAGTACTTAACACGAACAAAGCTTATACAAAGCTTTACTTTTACTTTTGACAATCTGTTTTTAAAAAAATGAAACCGGTCAAGTGAATAACATATTTAAAATTCCATTCTCAAACATTCTTTCATATATATTTCCACTCGTACGCTACCTGAAGACTTTACCTTATTATATATATATATATATATGTATATATATATAATATATATATATATTATATATATATATATATATATATATATATATATATATATATATATATATATATATCACCGTGATCACCGTGACCGACCAGGCTATCAGATGTTGCTACACATCGCTGGTCACAATGTGTTTCGCATTGTTTTAGTCTTCAAATGACGCCACCCTTCTGGCAAAGCGAGCAGACCAACAGAAGAAAGAGTGAGAGGAAGTTGTGGCGAAATAGTAGAGCAGGGATCGCCAACAAGCCCTGCCGGAGCCTCGTGGAGCTTTTAGGTGTTTTCGCTCAATAAATACTCACAACGCCCGGTCTGGGAATCAAAACCACGAGTCCGCTGCCCTAACCACTGGGACTCCGTATACACACACACACACACACACACACACACACACATATATATATATATATATATATATATATATATATATATATATATATCAACAATCAAGGAACGGCCATGATAGGCCATTCACCCACTAGAAATAACAGCCAAAGCTTCAACCGCAAATAAAGATTAATTCCGTAAACAGGAGAAAATTTAAAAAACATTTACCCTGTAATTTCTTGTACGATGCATCGTTTCATCTGCTGTTTAATGGTAAACTAACCTGATTAAATTAAATCAAGCCAATCTTCCATAGGCCCTCAGATTCTTCAGCAAGAAATAGCCAAGTCGGAACAGATATTTTCACGAGGCATTTCCGACCCTGCCAAGGTAATATCTGACCTAAAATTTTCAAATCGTCGCACTCTTGCTGAAGAATCTGAGGGCCTATGGAAGATTGGCTTGATTTAATTTAATCAGGTTAGTTTACCATTAAACAGCAGATGAAACGGTGCATCGTACAAGAAATTACAGGGTAAATGTTTTTTAAATTTTCTCCTGTTTACGGAATTAATCTTTATTTGCGGTTGAAGCTTTGGCTGTTATTTCTAGTGGGTGAATGGCCTATCATGGCCGTTCCTTGATTGTTGATGTTGAACTTAAAAATGGTCTATGACTATTTAATTTTTTCCCACTAGGCCGCTGGTGGCAAAAAGAATTCTACAAAATTTTTTTTTGCCACCCTATATTGATTAATTATATATATATATATATATATATATATATATATACAAATATATATACATATATATATTTAAACATATATATGAATGTATATGTCTATATATACCAATATGTACAGATATATAAATTTCAGTTTTCAAGCGAATCAGCTCCCTAAATAGCAAAATCCCAAGATCGGGTCGTTGATATCACTATCGCGTATAAACAATATTTAAATGCAAATACGGGCTTACTAAATCAAACACGTTTTTATTCTCCGGTTATATGTACAATGACAAATAGCTGATTGAATATAAAATGAGTCCTCAACGTTGCTCATGGGTACAAACACTGCATCTATTGTACAGCATTCACTAGATGTCAGATGCAAGTGTTGCATGTTCCGAATAAGGTGAATTATAAGCAAATAACAACAGATGAATTGTGGTTCATTTCAACTGCTTTAGACGATTAGTTTTTATTGATGAATAGAAGTTTTACATCATGCAAAAAGAGATATTTTCATTAGGTGAATAGATGAAAGATTTTTAACTCTA
>NC_042999.1:33776240-33791240 GCF_006345805.1 Octopus sinensis | reverse complement strand
AAAACAACATTCACAGAAATATATTATGCAGTATTAAGAAATTCCCATTTATGATAAAAGAGCCGCTCATTCTGTACACTCATTAGTTATGTTTCTATATCCTATTAACATATAAATAGAAGCTGCTAAAGGTTTTTTTTTCTCCAAGTGGGATTCTTTCTTAAATTTGTTGATGAAAGAGCAGTGCTATTTATCATATAGATAACGTACATAATTCTGTTCTTTCAACATTAAATCTACATTACATTCCAGACATGTTCTTGTTTCCTTTACTTACACTCATTTACCTCTTTCTAATTTACTGATGCAACGTCGACATATAGTGGACATGACATTTAAAGACATCACATTTTATTTTCTCGGCAGCATAGTTATTTAAACTTAAGCTTAGGATAAATATCAAACTTTGTATAAACGAAAACATGCTATTAATTTGTGTCAGCATGGAGTGAGATATATGAAAGCTACAAATGTTATGCACTGGAGATTTGATAGTTTTGTAATTGGATTTTCGAAATGCAGAGAAATATGTCTCTTTATTGAGACGACAATGACATGTGTTACAATTTTGAAGTAACCATCTATAAATGTATGTTTTGCACGTGCGATATTGATGCACGTTTAGTTTTTCATAACATTCAAAACATATTCGATATTTTCTTTTCTTCTTTGGCTTTAACTTCTTGTCATATCGACCGAATAACAATGCATAAAATTACACTTGAATAAAATAACGGCGTTTGTATGATTTCTTTCTAATTTCTCATCGCCTTCAGCAAGTCATCTAACGAATGACAATTTCAAATAAAGTAGTATTTGTCAATGTAATCGAGCGCATTCACATTTATTACAATATCCATTTATATCTAATGTGCACATTGAATTTGAAAAGGGAGCTATATGTTCGCCATAAACTGAAAAGAAGTAAAATGAATGAAATCGTTTGGCTAGCGGCAAAATTCCATTGAACCCAAAATACAATTATTTACAGCATTATAATTCTAAAGCTTTGCAGGATTTAAATTAAACTCATTTACCTTAAATCAAGCTTAAATTATCACTAATTTTAAATGTTTCTTTCTATGTTTGTACCTAATCAAAAAGCAAATAAGAAATTTAATTCAGAATCAGAATATTTCTGCAGGCACTAATTAATATTTATCTGCATTTTTAGTCACAACATACCTTTTCATCGAAAGTATTAAACGTGTTGTTTAATTATTAAAACCAAGTACTAAAGTGCGTTAATTCAAATCTACACCTCTTGTTACACACAATGATTCAAGTAATTAAATTTCATAGCGAGTAATGATTTTTTTCCTTTTGTGTTTAGCTAAACATACTTTTAAATAAATTACGATTGATCTATTGTTTATTTGTTAAATTTTATTGCTTAGGAAAATCCTATACGATTACGCGCTCCTTCGAAGTCAGTTACATGAAAATAATGAAATATGTGAATCAACTGTCAACGCACTTTTATTCACTTTTATTCGAAAGTTAACGATTGATTTAATTTCATTCTAATTAACTAATAAATAATTATAAAAACACATTGAGCATTTTCTAAGCAGAAATATAATATCATTGGAATAGTAACAATTAGCCGTAAAATATTGCTTTCTAAACATTATTGGCGGCGACGCAGTGTTTCCAAAGCTACCAATCTTTTAACTTTTAATTTCAGCGCTAATCAGCTTTTCCAATGTAGGGAGATAATGTATTCTAATTAGGGCGGTTGAAGTCAAAGAATAGCTTTCGTGAAAAGGCATAACAACATTTGGAATATGAGAGATTTATTGTTCGTGTTCTTTGGATAGCTTTACACTTTTCTTGTTCAGATATATTATTCGATATGACATAAAAAATATTTACACTCAAGATCGTTTATGAAAACACCTACATAAACACACAAAGACAGACGGACGCACACACATACATAGTATTATATATATATATAAAGTTGAAATGCGAAAAAGTTGTTTGTCTCATTTTGGGATGGGAATGGTTTAAGGGATGGGGTCGGATTGGCGCCAAAATTTACAGGAACATGTTTACTAGGGCAACAAAACCCAGACTTTGACAAGTGTTTGTCGTTTCTCGCTTTCGGATATCACTCTGTCTTCCTCGATCTCTCTCTTGTCTTCCTTCCCTCCACGTTCTCTCTATAACGACGTTTGACACCTCCCACTCTCATTTCATCTCCACCTTCGCCGTCAATTTGTTACTCTTTCTCCCACCATCATTCTCACTGTACGTCTTTCTGTATCTCCAGAAAGAAAGCATTGAGAGCCGCAAAAGTTTAAATATTCCCGCCACAGGTCTTTTAGAACAGTGAGTTATTATCGCCCACCACCACCGCACAATAACAACAGATATTATTAATCAGATATATTGTGTTAATTTATATATATATATATATATGTGTGTATATAAATATATATATATATATATATATATATATATATATATATATATATATATATATATATATATATGTCTGTGTGTAAATATATAATCATCAAAATCTATAAAGCTGAAATGCGAAAATATTTTTGATTTCTTGGTTATTTGTCTCATTTTGGGATGGGAGCGGTAGATAGGGTCGGATTGGCGCCAACATTTACACAGGGGGTAAAATGGGATGGGTGATGGTGTGAGGAGGGTTGCAAGACGCCCGGGGCTACCGTTTGGTAGCCATGGTGATGGAAATGGGAAAATTTGAGTTTTATGGGATAAACAGTTTGCGCTGGTTGAATAATGGTGACTTTTCCTGTTGCTGCAGGCGCTAGAGGCTAGACACCATTTGTCCGATTTCAATTAAATTTTCAACATGGTAAAGTGGAAGCGGGTTTGTAATTTAAGCGTGGAAAATGGGTTCCAATTTTTTAAAAATTAAGGCAAGATTTATAAAGTTGAAAAATAATTCTCATTTTTCCGTATTTTTGCATTTTATTTTTTATTGTTTACAGTTTTCATTTTTTCTGAAAGAAATTTACAGCTGCATGTGGTCCGTGTGTAGAGCTTTCATTTGCATGGCCAATCGTCGGAAAGTTCCCAAAATATGTACTAAATTTAACAAAGAAATCCATTTTCCCCTTATTTTTAGTCGCTCAAATAGTGGGATGTACAAAAAGCAAGTGTGCTTTCCATTGCCACTACCTTTTATTTAAGATTGATCTTTCAAAATATGTTCTTTCTCAACTTACTCAAGATCTTTTGGCTTTTATAAATGGGAGAGAGAGAGAGAGAGAGAGAGATAGATAGATAGAGAAATATAGAGAGTAAGAGAAAGCGAAAGAGAGTCCGAGAGAAATAAACAGTAAGAGAGTGGGGAAGTGAGAGAGAAAGGAGAGAGAAACAAAGAGGGAGAATGTAGCGATAAGAAACAGAAAGAAAGTAACAGAAAGTAACAACCACACCTTCACCTGCGCGTAGAGCGGGTCACCTTAAGGTAGTATACATACATACATACATACATACATACATACATACATACATACATACATACATACGTTATTACATGCATCTGCATATCGGACATATTTATATATGTTTATCTAGAAATATATAAAATATATAATAGAAACAATAATTCAGTTTTGGGGATTAATAGATAGGAAGTATATTTTACACCCTGGTGGTGTACTGGTTTTAGCCTTGAAGTATTACTTCTTAACGGGCATATAGATACCACGATTTTACCTTCAGATATACCCGTTATGCAATTTTTTGCATAATCTGAAATAGATTATGACATATCTATTAATCCCCCAAAACTGATTTATATATATAAATATCGTATTTATGTATATTTATATCATATGTATGTATTTTGTGGAGGTGCAATGGACCAGTGGTTAGGGCAGTGAACTCGCGGTTGTAGGATCGCGGTTTCGATTCCCAGTATGTTGTGAGTGTTTATTGATCGAAAACACCTAAAGCTCCACGAGGCTCCGGCAGGTGGGTGGTTGGCGATCCCTGCTGTACTCTTTCGCCACAACTTTCTCTCACTCTTTCTTCTGTTGGCCTGCTCGCTTGGCCAGCGAGGTGGCGTCACTTGAAGGCTAAAACAATGCGAAGACAATTGTGACCAGGGGTGTGTAGAAAGATCTGATAGCCTGGTCGGTCACGGTGATCACGGTGATATGTATGTATTTATGTATATGTACATGCAGGTATGCGTGGGAGTATGCAGGACTTTTTATACTATATATGTAATGATTTTCAGGACATATCTATTCACAGAAACATTTGTAGACATCATGTCGTTTATGAAATATCTTCGGAGATAAAAATTAAATTGAATAGAATACAATAAAAGAGACCCCAGGTGGACGAATATCATTCATATGCTGGGATTTCATTGGTTGGCTGGAACACTGAACATTTATTTACACCAAACGGTATAACAATATACTTGGTGACTACTCCTTTTCATTGGATGAAAGAATCTGTGTCATTATCCTTTTCGTATACAGTATGAGGTTATATATATTAGTATAATTTGAGAATAATAATAATTATTATTTTGAGTTGAAATTATACTGGGATAGGCTTAATCTTTCCTCGTTTCAGCCTCAATAAAATAAGTATTAATGGTGCACTAGGGTGTATGGAATCGATTTCTTCACCCCAATGCCTAACAGATACTCATTTAATTGAAATTTCGTGGTTGACTATGTAAGTACCAGTTGCGCACTGGAATTGTTGCAAACGACTTAATCAATTCCCCTAAATTTCAGGACTTTATCATTATTATTATTATTATCAAGGTTGCGAGTCGTGAGAGTCGTTAGCACGCTGAACATAATGTTTATCAATATTTTACCCGTCGCTACGTTTGCAGTAAAATAAATTAAGCACAAGTGAAACACTAGAATAGATATAATCGATTAGTCTTTCCCCCAAAATATGAGGCATTGTGCCTATAATAGAAAGGACTACTTTTGTTGTTTTTATTATTATTATTATTACTATTATTGAGTGAGAGAGCAGTTCAAGCCATCAAAGTGACACTGGGGTAAAATATACGAAGCCCAATATACCCATCATGACTACCCGTCTGATAAAGGTACACAAGGCAATTATTATTATTATTATTATTATTATTATTATTATTATTATTATTATTATTATCATTATTTTTATTATTATTATTATTATTGACATTATGAACTCAACAGATCCCTCCTATTGGGATACTACTATTGGGTACCGGACAAGGATTCTGGATTATTTTTCCCGGTTGTTTTACTTAATTTTTGAGAGCGGTGGGGTTAATTTTTAGTATGCTTGTTTGTGAGAGCAGCCAAGTTCATTTCAGATATTTTCATTTAAAAAAAAAACATCTTCAGCTACAGGTTTGCGATCTCTGAGTGCTATTATTATTATTATTATTATTATTATTATTATTATTATTATTATTATTATTATTATTATTATTATTATTATTATCATCATCGTCATCATCATTATTATTATTATTTCATGAAAACTCCCAATGTTTATACATACAACATTGTCAAAATTTTCGTGCACAGAACGGGAAAAATTATAAAAGGATTTTGAATGTTAATTTTATATATTGACAAGAAAGTTATATTAGTCGTGTAGTTATAATACGAACAATTAAAAAAAAAGAAATATGGTGGAATAATAACAACTGTACAAGCAGGTGTTAAATTTATTTCATGTGGCACAGGAAATTTCAAACATTTATATTTAAGAAGATATAAATTAATGTTTACACAGTAAAAGCAAAATAAGGTCTCTATACAGGATATAAAGTATGGTGTTAGAATGGATAGACGAAAATGTTCACACGCTACTGTATGATGAGTTCACATAGTTAAGATTAAATGATAGCACCATATATGGTATGCACGTATACGGTTCAGAGTTTTAGATAAACTTTTCATTGGTTTCAGGATTTTAATGTGGGCAATAGTATATCCGTCGGGTGTAGGGATTTCGAAATCCTTCTTTATCAAAGCCGAATTCGACTCTCTACGTTGCACCTTGATTGCACGTATCTTTATTATTTTCATAAGACAATGAGTTGTATAGTATCTACTATTTCAGATTGAAACTGAAGATTATATTATTCTCTGAAGATTATATTATTCTAAAATTGCAATGTAACATGTAGTTACTTCTGCTCCTGTTCAAAATCGTATGAGAATGCTGGATGCTGTATTCTTTAATATATCAAACTGCCAATTTCATGATGAAGGCCTAGTCGTAGATTTTATAGTATCTATCGTTGTTTTAGATATCATAAGATTTTCAAACGCGTCAGCATTTACATAAAACTAAAAGTGCTGATCCAAGCATTAGATATGTCTTGAGAGCTGCGTTAATATTTCCCCCCACGAATTTTATCGTATTACGACACTTCAGTTGCCATTGCGTTGCTGCACAACGGTTATTAGTTTGTACAATTCTATATTGTTTCATAGGTTTCATTCATTGAATTATTAATTATTGAAACACTGTACTTCATTTATTTTCATATCATATGTAAGAGAAATAGAAATCCAATTTCATAGTTTATAAATGATAGCCATTCCCATGTTTCATATGACAATGCAGAGTATGGTTACAATTAGACTAGTTGTTAGCTGAAAGCAAAGACTAATATATGAGTTGCACATTCTAGTAGACATAGGAAATTGGTTCTTTTCTTCTGCACGTATAATAAATGTAGGATATATTTCTTTAAAATATAGACAAAATGTTGTTGATTTTTTTTTATTTTACGTGGTGTCAAAAACGTAAGAAATTGTGCTTCAAATAGACCAATTGTACCAGATGAAGACTTATATAACTCATCAATTAATAACCTTGAATAGGATGCCATCATCGTTGCAGTTTTAACCATCACGTGCTAGATATACTAGGGTTTAGGTGAAATAACTGTAGAAACAGGAAAAAGGAACTACCTTGCTGAAGAATGCAACGTGCTTCACAGTCCGCAGATTGCTACACCACCTGAACTGTGTTGGAAGCATCATCCTAATCCTTATATCATCTCTTGCTCAATGAAGGCAATAGGAAAATACAGAGGTTGATTATATTAACTTTCGTTGTTGGCATTATCTGAATTAGCGTATATCTATTCAGATCTTAGCACAACCAATTAGTTTAGTAATATTACCTAAACTCGGGCAGCGAGCTGGTAGAATCATTAGCACGCCGGGCTAAATGCATAGTGGTATTTCGTCCGTCTTTGTGTTCTGAGTTCAAATTCTGCCGAGGTTGACTTAGAATTTCATCCCTTTCGGGGTCGACAAAATGAGTACCAGTTGAACACTGGAGTGTATGTAGTCGACTAACCTACACCAAAAATGCTGGATTTGTGCCAAAATATGAAATCAATATTTCCTGAACTAAGGTGGAAAACTGGTTAAAGACATTTCGTCAGTTCTTAGTTCAAACTTGGCCGTTCGACTTATCCTGTCATCTTCTGAAGGTCAATAAAATGAGTACCAGTTGACTACTGGAGTCTATATAACTGACTCGCTCCCTCCCTTGAAAGTGCTGGTCTTGTGCCAAAACTTGAAACTTATATTTCCTAAACTAATATCTTATTTAGAACTAGCAGTATCGCCCGGCGTTGCTCGGGTTTGTAAGGGCAATAACTATATAAGCATTTTTATAGAGTTACTTCCCTTACAGATGCCAATTCGGGCTTTCTTAGCCATTTCTGTTTTGGTGTCTTCAAGCCATGAAGTCGTTGTTCTAAAAGAACGCTGGTCTCCTTGACAACGCTTTACGACGTTGATTTCCTTACATTCCCTTCCCCACAGCTTCACGAGGGAGGGAAGAAGGGGGAGAAGCAAACAGGTGCAGGTGTGACCATGGACGCCAACTCCGCCGCCACCGACACACGAAAAATTATGCATTAAAATGGAATAAAAAATGATGTTAAATTATTTTTAAAATCGTAGACTCATCGTAGATGCGCGCTAATACCCAGATGGGCTCGATATGAATCACGACTATAAGATACCCGAATTTGGTTAAACTGCGCCGCAAAATGTGGGAGTAGTTAGGAATCTAAATCGAAGGGGACAGACACTCACACAATTACAGTTTTATATATATAGATGAGCTATTTTTTTGCATTTTCATTGTTCTTTTTCAAAGTGGGCAAAAACAGCTGCTCAGTATTTTTCTCATAGTTACAGTTGACTATATTTTTATGCATATGAAAATATATGACAAACATATATTTGATATTAAAGACAGTCAAGCAATGATGAATAACGTTAATAATTCAAAATATATTTTTAAAAATATTTTAAAATATAATATATTTATATTTTAAATGCATTTTCGTGAGCTAATTTTTCTCATGGAAAGGAATTTTAGAAATATGTTAAATTGAAAATGATTGTTATTTGTTCCTTTTTTTTCCTTTACTTTCATCACTGCCAAACAAAATATGGTATCGGATTTTTTTTTATTTTCAACAAACTTGCATAGACGAAAAGTAGTTATACGACGTATTTTGCTTCTTTGTTTTTTATAAATTTTACGTTGCAATTTTCGTGTATTTATAAGTAATTTAGTGTATTTCACAAGGTACATCTTCGATGTCAAGCAGAGCAAGATGATAAATAACACGTTTTTAACGCATGAAAACAAAGGAGACCCGTAATTACATAATAAAATGTATCTGATTCCACAAAAAATTTAATGGTGGCATATATTATTCCTAGATTGAGTTTCTGTTCAGCTTAGTTTGACTCCATATTTCGCCCACGTATACAGAAATTGAATTGTCCACAGATGTTGTTACAATACAACCGTGTATTTCTACATACTCGAAATATAATTTTTCTTAACGACTTTTACAGTACACAACATTTATACAAAAAGTAAAATATTTAAGAACAAGTAATGTAACATACGAAAGATATTACTATCAACTATAGATGGAAAATGTTAAACAAAGAATTAAATAAGTATTTTACATGATATATGCTCGAATGAATTGAAATGCATGGAGTTTAATTTGCTGTATAGATATCAGAATCGTGTATGGAGAGCGCATTGTCTCCCAATAGTCATGAAATTTCTACTGATAAAGCAAACCTTTTGGAAAAATTCGATATTAAGGAACAACGTTATTGTTAAGACATATGAGCACAATCATGAAACGCAACTAGTAAACAGAAGGAACTAAGTTAGAGCAGCTTAGTACGGACAAATCTGAGAAGTCTCAAGCGAACTTTCTATTGGTTATTCATCAAAGTAATTATAAATATAGATTGTCACTGCCTGATTAGATCTGTCACCGAACCAAGTTAAATTTTCCTTTTCGGAAACATAACGTTAATTCTATCCATATAATTAGTTGTTAACTGGTATCGTACTGGTAGGCTCTTGACATCCGTTACAGACGGTGATTTGTCTTCGGATATAATTATATACAAATACACATGTGGATCAGCAAATTCTCAGTTAGGTCGAATAAAATCAGCAAAAATTTAACATGGCTTAGATTATAAACAATAGGCATTCCCCGACGAAAACAATAGACATTCACCGACGTAACCAAAAGACATTCCCCGACGTAAATACGGACGTAAGCAATAAAGTTTAAGGTAATGATGTAGAGTGTGGAGGGGATCGAAATGTCTGTTAAGATAGTTGATACATCGAATTGTTTCATTCTTCAAAATCAGGTTAGAAAGGATTATTATCCTCAGGATTAAACAAAAGTTTAATCTATTAATTTTATGGAATTAATGAGACGTAGACGGTTTAGGGTTAGTGAAATATATAAAGTCACAAGTTGCTTATCATTTCTTATATTTTCTCAAACATATATACAATTTGCAACTCTAAATATTGCTCAATATCCTAACTAGAGACAAATTACTTTTATAATTGTTTTATTTTCGAATATTTCAAAATCCAAGGTAGCGAGCTGGCAGAAACGTTAGCACGCTGGGCGAAATGCTTAGGGGTATTTTGTCTGCCTTTACGTTCTGAGTTCAAATTCCGCAGAGGTCGACTTTGCCTTTCGTAATCTCGGGCTCGATAAATTAAGTACCAGTTACGCACTGGGCGTCGATATAATCGAATTAATCTGTTTGCCTGTCCTTGATTCTCCTTTCTGTGTTTAGCCCCTTGTGGGTAGTAAAGAAATAGGTATTTCGTCTGCTGCTACGTTCTGAGTTCAAATTCCGCCAAGTTCGACTTTGCCTTTCATCCTTTCGTTGTTGATATATTAAGTACCAGTCGCGTACTGTGGTCGATCTAATGGAATCGCTCTATCGTCAAAATGTCGGGATTTGCCTAAAGTAGAAAAGAATATTTCGAAAGCAAATTCAAATTTCTTTTGTGTATCACTGTTGAATAATACAAGAAGCACAGGATTAGATGTTTTTGATGATATTCTTATTGTGTCAGAAAGCACATAGTGTGAAATACAATCTATATTATAGTTAGGCAAATATCATGCGGTTCAATAAGTGCCAAAATATTACATATTAGTAATAAATAGAAAACTAACTTGTGTATATACATACACACATATATGCATGCACACACACACAGCGACACTCACACACATCTATCTAGCTGCATACTACTAAAACCACTAAAACAGAGTGATTGCATGCTTGCGTGCGTGCGTGCTTGTCTGTAATTTAATATGGCTAAACCGGCGGATAATGGAAAAAATACTCTGGTAGTAAGGTACCCCTGAAATGTTAATATAAATAGAATATAATACCTTTCGCTTAAATAGGATAATACATTCCCAAGATACGCGGTTTTGGTGGGTATTACTAAACGTTTGTCACTACTTGCTTGCGTGCGTGCGTGCTCGTCTGAAACTTAATACAACCAAACCCGCGTATAATGGGAAAATACTTTGTCAGTAAGGCACCCCTCAAATGTTAATGGAAGCAGATTAAAATAAGTTTTGCATAAATCAGAACACGGATTCACGAGTTACGCCGTTTTTTTTGTGTACCTTCATAAATAACCAAGACGGGGTATAATATGAAGATACGCCGAAAGTAATATAACACGGAAATGAGAATATATAATACTGTGACAATTGTCTCCATTAATATTATGTTTCCTCTTTATAACAATTCTTTTTGCATTTTTGTACATGTGTGCACGCATGCCATAAATAAATGCTGTTCACATTTATCCCGGAAGTTCAATTTCTATTAGATGCTGTAAATAATCAATAAAACCTTAAACATGAACTTGTAAACCAGACCTATGATGACACGAACGAATTGAAATATTTAGCTGAATCATCATAAATTTAATTTTCATTTCAATGCAATGTTGAAATCACCTTCAAAGTGTTATAATCTGAAGCGTCAGTGAGCCAACGTGTCACGGGTAGTCTAGTGTATATATATATATATATATATATATATATATATATATATTTTTCATATGAGTGTATATATATATATATATATATATATATATATATATATATATATATATATATAAAAAGTTAATCCAAACAAGAAAGCACAAAAAAACACAACAAAGCGACGTCGTGGAACAAATATAGTATTATTGGACGCTCAGGAAAGAAGGAAGAAGGAGGGTTTAACGTTTCGAGCGGAGCTCTTCGTCGGAAACATAGGAGAAGGAAAGATATATGTATATATACGAGAAAAAGCTTACACATTTGTATTATAAATAATTTTTCGACTAGCTTAACAGATGAAAATTTAGAGGATAAACGAAAGAATCAAGAAACTGAGATGTCAATTCTGGCACCGACCTCGGTTGTCGACATGAAATAGTCAAAAGGTCGGAACCCAAAATACATTTGATATACCAGCCTGACCAGCATTCCCAGGATCTTCTCGGACTGCAAGAATATAGACGAGAGCGAATCTCTCCATCTTCTTCATATTTCTACTTCTTTACGTTAATTCTGTAACCCTTTGAAATGGAAGATAAGAAAGTTCCTTTTCGGGACTCGATGCTTTGGGAACCAGACAAAAATTTCTGCAGCTCGGCTGGGATGTGTACCCCACCCTCCATATTCACCAGATATTGCTCCTTCGGATTACCACTTATTCAGGTCTCTGCAGAATAGACTTAATGGTAAAAATTTCAATTACTTGGATGTCGTAAAAAGATACCTCGATGAATTCTTTGCCATGAAACCACCTCAATTCTGGGAAGAAGGTGTTTTCAAGTTAAAGGAAAGATTGAGACGCATTGTGCAACAAAATGGTTCATATTTGGTTGAATAAAAATGTAATGGTAAGTATTTATTGATCCTTTTCTTTCCTTTAAAAATCGGCACGAACTTTCCGGACAAACCAATAGTTTTAACAGAAGTATGTGCGTTTATGTTCTAAGTAAATAAACTTACCTGTGTTTACCTAATTTACTACTTTTCCTGAATACACGTTCAACATCCGCGTGCGGACGTACGCTCACTCAAACACACCATCGCACACGCATATATATATAATATGACTACACTTTCAAAGAAATGCATAAACACATCCATGCATAAGTGGGGGCATACATACGTAATATGTATTAATGAATACGCATACTTTTGTGCAAGTATGCCCGCACGTGTGTGTATTAGTGTATGTCCTGTTTTTGAGAGATATTTTATCTTTAAGTTAGGAGAGAAGGGCATACCCATGAGCATTTACAACACCAGTATATCTAATACAAGTGGGATGGAGAAGGTATCTTCAAAGCCAATGCCTAGTCGGATGTTGCAACAATATAAAATCTTTTACGCGAACCGCAAAGATAAAAAAAAAACAACCTTATATTTGTTTTAAACCAGGAAAATGCCATTTAGCGATGTGTACTCTAACACTAAAACGCTATGTGAATCGAAACCATGACCTTACGTGGATGGGCCCAACACGCTAACGAATGAACCATCTATCACAGATAGATAGCAGCAGATATATTGTTCCTTGCATTTAGACATGAACCTAAAATCTAATCGAACTGGGTATTTAATTGCTTTAGCTTAGACTTAACTGATCGGTGAAAGTGTATAAATTCAATTAAAAGTGCTTGAGTTATTAATCAAATGCTAATTTCATTTCTGCCCAAATTCTACTTTCCATTTCAGGGTCAATTATATCAGTATCGGTCAAGTACTGCGGTTCATTGAAACAACTGTTTCGTTTCCCTAAATGTTACACTCTGTTCATATGTTACCGATCAATACTTAAATACTGATTGCCGAAGGGAATATTAGATCAGAGAAATATTATATTTGCAATGGCAAAGGGAATGTAACCCAAACATTGATGCTTAACATTTAACACTGAAGTTCAAAAATCGTTTCACTTTCTTTTGTATCAGTATCAAAGAAGAAATTTTAATATTGCCACTAAAGTCCCACGTTTGTCTTCCTTAATGCATAATCATCAGCTGTTTTAATGCTATTAGAGAATGGCGACTGTGAAGGCGTTAACTCACATTTTCAAATCCCGCTTAATACATTCAACGCAGAAACTATTTATATTCAGCGTTTTACTCACCTCATAAGCGTCTAAAAAATAAATGTTTGGATCTTTTTGGTTTGAACGGCAGTTTTTAGCATAATTCCTAGGTAACTAAAAATTTTAA
Organism: Octopus sinensis; assembly: GCF_006345805.1. NCBI lineage: Eukaryota > Metazoa > Mollusca > Cephalopoda > Octopoda > Octopodidae > Octopus > Octopus sinensis. Next base: position 33,777,626 of record NC_042999.1, on the reverse strand, counting down.
ACTTTGTATACTGGTAGAATGTGTTTATAGAACATATTTTTCTCTTGGCTTTATTGAGAAAATTCTATAGTTTTTAAGATATTTGTTGTTATCTTCTTCAATTTCTGCAATTTCAACTAATCACTGACGTCCATTGAGGTAAACAACATTCTGTGCCGTATGAATATGTCCCTCGTTTAAGAAACAGATTGGGTTTAATTACATTTGTGAAGAAAAAAAGATACCTTTCCCCCCACCCCTAACCCTAACCCTAACCCTAACCCTAACTAACCCTAACTACCCTAACACTAAAATAGATTGAAATGCAATAGATCGATACTAGGGTCATAATTATGGGTGACAATTTCATATGACACCGCTAGAAAAAAATCGTTCAAACCGAAAAGATCCACGTTTCCTTAATTATATAAGGGTTCTCTAGATCCTTATTTGCGTCGATTTCACCCAATAAAAATAATATTTGTTTTATACAGAACTCAAATATTGCGTTTAATTTTATTTGAAATATTTCCAAGAAATTTTAATAGTTATGCTTTTATTTTACTGTATGTTATATTCTTTAATAAATCTCTGCTGTTGTGCACTAATTACTGTTTACATTATTAGGATATACATTATATTTATTCTCTGGAATTTTATAATTTGTGCAAATTATTTTAGATCAGATATTGTTTTCAAATTTTGGCAGTAATCCAGCAAACGCCGGGGTAGAGTAAATCGTTTAAATCGACCCCAGTAATCAACTGATACTTATTTTGTCGAACCCCAAATTATGGAAGCTAACGTCAAATTCGGTGTTATTTGACCCAGACGACATGCCGTTAAGTATACTTTTCTAATCTACGCACAAAGCTCGAAATTTTTAGGGAAGGGGCCAGTCAATTAGATCGACTCCAGGAGGCAACTGGTACTTAATTTATCGACCCCGAAAGGAGGAACGGCAAAGTCGAACCTCGGTGGTATTTGATTTCGAAATGTAAAGACAGACGAAATACTGCTAAGCATTTCACCCGGCGTGCTAACGTTTTGTATTTCTTTATTGCCCACAAGGGGCTAAACATAAAGGGGACAATCGAGGACATACAAAGGGATTAAGTTGAACTACTACTTAATTTATCGTACCCGAAAGGATGAAAAGTAAAATCGACCTTGGCGGAATTTGAACTCAGAACGTAACGGCAGACGAAATACCGCTGAGAATTTCGCCCGGCGTACTAACGTTCCTTCCAGCTCGCCGCCTTTAACACACCAAATATTAAGAACAAAAGATTATGAAATTTAACTGTCTCATCAAATAATCTAGTTATATTTTATCGTTTTTTGATTAGAATAAAATATGCCCCTTGTATCTTATCCTAATTGCATTTTACAACCACTAGTTTTAGG
>NC_042999.1:33768740-33771240 GCF_006345805.1 Octopus sinensis | reverse complement strand
GGACACCTGTTATCTTGTCTCTGAATTATAAGTTAGTTATTGAGACCGGTTACTGACGAGAATTCGCCTGGCGATAATATTGTGTTGCTAAATTACCTATAAATGGTGGCAGATAATCTTATTTGCAACAGAAATTCGAAACCGCAAATAAAAATAACAAGGTAATATATATTTTTTTATTTCCTTCGAAAATTGCTATTAAATTGTGGTTTTGGCCGTGTTGGCTGCATTTTCTAGCATGTAAAAATACATGTTCAAGGGTAATTTTCTTTTGTGTTTAAATGTACACTATTTTAGAATCGATGCTGCATTATAAACTTAAATAGTTCATTAATTTAAAGGTCGTTTTAATTTATCAATTTGTGATTTATTCTAACAAATATGTCTTCCATAAACATGGTAGATACATTGTGTTCATGTTCAGCAATAGGGCCTCCTTCAAATCCGTGAAATACAGCAACATGAACACGAAAGTCAAATGGGCTTATCGTGATAGAGTCGGAATCCAACTTCATCCTCCAGACGATAGAGTTAACAATGGATGGAGATCTCAGATATGCAGGGCAAAATAATGCTGCAAGGGGAATGTGTCTGCTGGTCGCTGAATTACATGATGGGCGTATATATGCACACATACATACATAAAAACATTATATATATATATATATATATATATATATATAATGTTTTTATGTATGTATGCTGTATTTCACGGATTTGAAGGAGGCTCTATTGCTGAATATGAACACAATTTATCTACCATGTTTATGGAAGACATATTTATTAGAATAAATCACAAATTGATAAATTAAAACGATCTTTAAATTAATTAGCTATTTAATTTTACAATGCAGCATCGATCCATACCACAGCACTGCTCCAATCGGAGAAATTAGTTTAGGAATGAGACGCAACACAAATTATACCACAGTTGCAGAAATACAGGTGGAAGAATAATAATAAATGACTGGAAGTACTAAGTGTCTATTTATATACAAAATAGCTGCAGTCAAATTATCTCTAACATGAACATTTATATTCTCGTTCAAAAAAAATTGTTTCAATTAGCAAATTCTGTGAGTAAACCAAACATTAATTGATACTCGATTAAATATAGGTATCAAAGCAAAGAAACTAGCATTCACGCATACACAATATATGTAGCATCCACAAAAATTTAAAAAAACCCAGATACCCTATCTTTTATACTGCATAAACAAATAAACTTTATTTTAAGGAAAGGTTTCATATTTGATACCGGTTATTAAACTAGAGTTGATAAGACTTGATAATACAGCTATTTAAGTGGAATGGTATTTAACTCGCATTGGATAGATTACTCTTTTTGCTGACGTTAAATTTACACACACGAAGAAACACACATACACACATATACATAAACACACACACGCAGAAGACACACAAACACAAAGATACACAGGGAGAGAGAGGGGAGTAAGAGCTTGTATTTAAGCGGAAGTTGCGACAAAACGTTTATTAATAATAAAATATCAGTTGAAAATCAAACGTCAGAAGCAGTATCAACGAAACAAACTAAGACATTTAACAACAGTTAGAAGTTAAAGAATTCTCTATGAGGCGCTAATGTGTTTTTTTTAATATTCTACCTTTAATCTCAGCTTGTGTGTCTATCTGCAAAATAAGGAGCAACATAACTATCAAGTCATATACACATTGAGACATAAGCATCAGTATCACGACTCAATTTTTAAAGCAAGCAACATCACTTATTAAAGAGTAGTTGTAATAGAAGATAGTTACCTCACGGACAAGCGAATATACGCTACAGCCTGCGGTACATTTATGTTAATAGAAATGCATTCACATTTCAGGGTGAGTGGTTCTCCCCCAGAACACGGAACACTAGCTTGGGGCATAAGAAATTGCCCACCAGAATATGCTTCACTGGTGGATCTCCTGATAAAAACTGGTGTTTGATTCCACTTGAAGATGTCTTACATCTTGCGGAGTTGGCAGCGTTGTCATATTCAAGCGAATACACACAGATACACACACACACAAGCATATCATATATGTATATGCAAACACAATATATATGTATATATAAATATACATGCATGTAAACACACGCACAAACACACACACAGACGTACACAAACACGGAAAGCACATTTATATCCGGCGCGGACTTATATGCGCCGATATTAGACTACTTTAGTTAGTTAATTACACGGCCACAGCTTTATAAGCTTTAAACTCATAAAGTATTATTATTATGTACAGAATATATATATATATATGTGTGTGTATACACTTTATATATACACATGCATTATCATAAAGAAATATACACAAACATATACAATTGTATGTATGCGTCATTTATATACATCTATATACGAAATTTGCAATATATAACAATGAAACATGACGCCCATGTTAAAATCGTATTTTATTAGTTTCGTATATAATGCTATATATTGCATTTATATTATAGCTGCCCCGAGAGAAAAATATA
>NC_042999.1:33746240-33761240 GCF_006345805.1 Octopus sinensis | reverse complement strand
GTTCATCTAAAATGTTTTATGATTATTCTTCCACATTCCCATAAAATATTACCGAAATCCTTGCCTGTATGATAAGTTATATTTCGGGAATCGAATAACAGATTAGAAAGTTTTACGGCGAAGTCTTAACTAGTTTATTTATTAAATAAAAATATCAGTTTACCTTAATATAAAACTGTTAGTTTAGATGAGTTAACATTTTGTTCCTGACAATATATGAGTATATGAGTATATTCCTGACAATATATTTCCAAGACATATGCAACGAATGTTATCAAACGTAATAACGGATATTAAACAGATATCCAAAATAATAAAATGTTTTAATCAACTTACGTCTAGACTGATGCCCATGGCAACATTTAAAAAAATATATTAAAATAAAATGAATGCTGAGTATTCATTAGGATATGACTTTTTAAACCCGTTTCTCATTGATTTTTTTCAAATTCGTGTTGTAGACTACACAATCAGCAGAGTATTTCATTTGAAACATGATTTCGTTTTTTAATGTTTTTATCACATAGAATTAAATGAAGATAGTACAAAAAGATATCCTGGAATAGGGCCAGGTCATGTTAATCACCTACTTTTATCATCTCAGCAGTATGCAGTGAAAAATATCACTGCAGTTCCAGTAATGGCCAAATTATGAAAAGAATATGAATTAATGAGACGAATTTCTAACAGATTCTTTTACTGTTATCCATTTATATGATGGAGTTTATTATCAGAGAACAGAGAATAAAATATGGTCATTTGAAAAGAAAATTGGCTTTGAAGGTAGATAATATTTTAAATTTCAATAGAAATGCTTAAAATTTTATGTTCGAAAAATTTCTTCATGCTGGAATCAAAGATTATAAAATGAATACTGATACGAGGGAGAGTTGTATAATACAAATTATGAAACCATCAAGGTTTATTTGACTTCCGATTTATTTAGAAGTATTGACAAACAAATGCAAATAACACACAGGTGCCTCATAAGAGATTCAGAAAGTTCACTAGAGATTACAGCAGCGATATATTATATATTATACACGCTAGCTCTGCATTATGATCTTACATATTTAATAGCAATATTCCTGAAAAACAAAGCGGCGAGGTGACAGAATTGTTTCCACGCCGGACATAATGCTTAGCGATATTTCGTCTGTCTTTACCTTTCATCCTTTCGGGGTCGATATTATAAGTACCAGTCAAGCACTGGGGTCGGTGTAATCGAACTTGTTGACCCTGTGCCAAAGTTTGAAAATAATATTCATGGAAAACATAATTAAGTAATAAACAGTTTTAAGTAATAATAATAATAATTATCTTTTATTAACCCAAAGATCCAAGATATGGAGAACAATATCGAAGGACGAGTTACAGCACAAAAGAAAATTCCCCAAATATGTGGAGATAACATTAAGCAATGGGTGATACTACCATATTAAATAATATAACAGAGGATATATAATTGAATGTAGAGAAATAAATAATAAATATATCTATATAATTTCGAATAGCGGAGCAGCTCACTTAAGGTAATCTGAGATAAACCCCACAGGAAAATCCCGGATTACTCTGCCATTTGCATGGCAAGGGTAAGTGCCCTCTTCGAATTTCTTTTCCCCAGCTCAGAAAAGTATATTCAGAGTAGATCCATTCAGCATTCTTGCGAATGTCGGCGACCTTTCTATACCACACTATAAGGCAGCATCTCCCTCTGTACACCCAACTTCCTCCTCAAATGATATTTGAAGAAATTAAAGAGGGATTGACCAGATAGAAATGTGTTTGTTTTCAAACCTTTCGTATGGGTCCACCACACAGTCTCTTTTACCACAGCCATTAAGCATAGAAATACCTCCCTTAGCAGAGAAGGTGGTGCGTCGATCTTCACTCTACACACAGCAGACAGCTGAAATCTTCTTAGGATCGACGACAGCTGCTACATACGATCCCTATAATGCACGGACACAGTATTGTTGCATGCAGGACGGTTTCAACCCCCAGCAAGCATCTCGGCAGGTTCGGCTGTTAAGACTTCCATGTCTGAAGAGCTTGCCACGAACGGGCAATGCCCCACCCCTGTAGCACTGCCAAGCCAAAGACTTTCGAGAATTGAATGTGATCTTCGATCCGAAACTCCTCTAGAAGAGACTACTCAGACTGTTCTCACCGATGCCTAGATTCAATCCTAGGCCATCGTCATTCATACCCTCAAATATAGGAATCTTCTGTTGTTTTTCCGCAAACTGTTTTGGACAACTGGTAAAATTCAGTGAGCGTCTGCCAATATTCTAGATACAAAATGCCCAACTTGGTACTGTTGATGCTTTTTGCTGATGCTAATACTGATGCTAATTGTTATAATATTATCGTTGTTGCTGAGGGTTTCGTTACTACTATTAATTTGTTGGTATTGTTCTTGATGTCGTTATTGTTGTTGTTGGATTTTTCACGGGTCATTATGTTGTTAGTGTTCTTCTTTTGGCTCTTGGCAAGTTGTTGTTGATGCTGGTGGTGATGGTAGTGTTGTTGTTGTTGTTGATGGTGTTATTGTCAGTAAGCTCTTTGCAAAAGTCAAAGGGTATGGCCACCGATACGATTGGTTGACTACTATGCATTTTCTCCTACACCCATTCCTCTGTTTAGACAAAGACTTCTCAGGTTTTGAAAAAAGAAAGATGGAAAAATATGCCCGGGAAAGTTTACGGCACTGGCAGAACGCCCGCTCAGAGATCCGAGATTGAAATGGGGTGAAACTCATTTACAAGATAATTTGATACATCCGCGAAACAATAATTACAATTTCAGCGGAAGAAAACGGCAAAAGACAAGCAAATTTAGAGAAAACTCAAATTGACGTCTCCTCCTCCATTAGAGAACTCAGTATAGACTCAACATAATGCATACAGTAACGGCGTGTCAGTTTAATCCTTTCAGATATATATTTCGTATTTGCTGAGCTGGTACATCTCTCGCGTTTCTACAAATTTCAATAGTAAATCAATGATAATTTAAACTAGTTGCTCTTTTAATGCACACTCAATGTACACTTTCAATTTTCACACATGGCATAGTTTCAAAATCCATAATATGTACTATGTTCGCATAACCAACAGCAAAAATCTGAAATTTCTGTATTATCTGTTCTTCTCACCAGTTGAAATAGGAATTCGTGCATTGTGTAAACATTTATTTTTAGAAATGTTTGTTCTCAATTTCGTACTCTAAAGTTTATATTTAATAATTTTTTTTATTTGAATTTCGTTTTGCAAAGACGATTGTTCTATTTATGTGCGAAAATGTCATTTCTAATTAAATATTCTTTGAAATTTTAACTAGTGTCATTTACAAATTAAACGTAAAAGGAAAATTGTATTGCGCTACAGTGCAGCATATGACGTACCAGGAAGATTCTTTTTGTTTTTGAAGTGTAAAATTAGTGATGACAGATAAATTTGAAATCATACATTATTATCTCCAAGGCATTTATTAATCAATTTAACATGTTAGAAATAAAAAGCTGTTACAGTTAAATATTCGCAATTGCTTGCAATTACAACATTATTATCATACTCTGAATCAGTCATGTATGATTTTCCTTGCTTCTTTCAATTTATTGCTATCGACTTCAAATATAGAATAAAACGGCAATTGCTGTCGTTTGAATTCTCCTATTTTAGTATTTCTCTAAAACGAGAAACACTAAAATAGGAGATTTCAAAATGCCTATAATTTACGACGTTGCAAGCTCTTTGTTTCTGCTCAAATTTTTCGCAAAACTCAAAATAAATATTTCACATTAAGCAAAATATTTTTAATGTATTTCAAAGAAGCCAGTGATGAATATTGAGATCAAGTATCTGCAAAAGGAATGCACTCGAAATTTTAAATAAATTCATATGCAGTGAGGATAGAAGTCATGATATCTGAGACGTTTGCACTTGAGCAACGCCTTCATCTGTTCTCTTCTCATTTGACGTCTAAGTAAACGAGGTATTAGACTTAGATTTAACTATTCTTTTTAAAAATCGTCTAATGAGATATAGTTTTTAAGCAATGATAATTTGAATATTGTATTAGTAGCCAATTTTTAAAAGTATACTTTAATGACCATTGCTCTGGACGAAATATTAGAAATTAAAAAACGGATTTTAAAAATTGTAGCGAGATAAAGACTGGAATAGAATATGGGTGTCATATGATGTCTCATTTAAAAAAAAAATATTAAAAAAAAATATTGTTGTGTAACTGGTAACGCAGTGAAGAACAGAACACTTTAAATCGTGTTAGATTACTATAAAAGTGTGCAGTATATTTACAATGTGTAGGTGTAATGGCCCAGTGGTTAGGGCAGCGGACTCGCGGTCATAGGATCGCGGTTTCGATTCCCAGACCGGGCGTTGTGAGTGTTTATTGAGCGAAAACACCTAAAGCTCCACGCAGCTCCGGCAGGGGATGGTGGTGATCCCTGCTGTACTCTTTCACCACAACTTTCTCTCACTCTTACTTCCTGTTTCTGTTGTGCCTGTATTTCAAAGGGCCGGCCTTGTCACTCTCTGTGTCACGCTGAATATCCCCGAGAACTACGTTAAGTGTACACGTGTCTGTGGAGTGCTCAGCCACTTACACGTTAATTTCACGAGCAGGCTGTTCCGTTGATTCGGATCAACCGGAACCCTCGTCGTCGTAACCGACGGAGTGCTTCCCCTATTTACAATATATTCACATTCGAAGAACAACATTAGCTGCAACATTCTATAGCAGGAAAACTTCTCTTAAGTGACAGCGTGTGTAAAAAAAAAGAGCTCATTGAGAATATTGTCCGTGGATTTTGAGACACTGGGATTTCGACCTGTTTTATTTTGCCGAATGAGGAACATACACCAGATGTTCCGAATTAACTTGACAGCATCGATCCCGTACAGAAATAAGTAAACACGACAATTGCTAATCTGAGGGGAAAACTGCACGACTGATATACGAGCATGAAACAGGATAGGATTAAAATAAAGATCTGCATAACGAATATTTTATTGGGCGATCTTTCTCTCAGAATGAATTTTGTAGCTATCTGCTTTCTACATCTGTATAGCCATTTCAAGTATTTCCGAACAATATATTTTAGGGGCTTCATGAAGAAAGATGTTCTTACCATCTACTTATTGCCCTAGATATTTGGGACTCTAGATAAGTACTTTCATATTTTAGAGAACGCATTACATTATGCTCCAATGACTAATGTTGTTGAGCCAGTACATCCCAATGACACATGCATTTAAGTTAGAGAAAGAAGAACATATATAAAATTATACCACTATCATCATTGTACTTTCTGGGAACAATAACTGTGGATTGCATATACGCGTGCGTTGCAGCAGGGGAGACTCAAGTTGTAGAAATGATTTCGTTCGGTAGATTTAAGTACAGACGAATGCAAATTATTGGTTCAAATTTCTTACATATATTACCGTAATAACCAAAGAAAAGTGAAATTCCTTTAGTATATAGCTGATTTTATTTGCTAATAATTGCAAGAACATTTTATTTTGGTAGGCTGTTGAGAATTGTTTGATTTATATGTTGATATATTTCATCGGTAGAATATAAACTATGAGATATAAGAAACATATTATGGCAACCCTATTATTTTTTATGTGCGCAAAGAGAATAATATGATATATTCATATTTTGGAGGCGCAATGGCCCAGTGGTTAGGGCAGTGGACTCGCGGTCATAGGATCGCGGTTTCGATTCAAAGACTTGGCGTTGTGAGTGTTTATTGAGCGAAAACACCTAAAGCTCCACCAGGCTCCGGCAGGGATGGTGGTAATCCCTGCTGTACTCTTTCACCACTTTCTCTCACTCTTACTTCCTGTTTCTGTTGTACCTGTATTTCAAAGGGCCGGCCTTGTCACTCTGTGTCACGCTGAATATCCCCGAGAACTACGTTAAGGGTGCACGTGTCTGTGGAGTGCTCATCCACTTACACGTTAATTTCACGAGCAGGCTGTTCCATTGATCGGATCAACCGGAACCCTCGTCGTCGTAACCGACGGAGTGCTTCCTCCTATATTCATATTTGTTTACTTGCTAAAACAAATGAGCCACTCACTATAAGCTAACCACATCGAACATTTGATTGTCATATAAATGTTTTGAAATATTTCTTTTGTTTCCTATTATTGAAAGTTATACATTTTCCCAGCTATGTCGAACGTGAAAATAACACATTCAGTCCCCTTAATTTCTCGTGTGTGAAATAGGTTACTGTAAACTGTGTGCCACTAGATAAATTTATTAAACCACATAATGCCACTCGATTACTCCACTTATCCAGGGGAAATCTTTGAGCCTACAAAAACAAAGTAAGAGTAATCCATGCATAAACCTGTCTCACTGTGTTAAATCGAAATTCATCTTCAGATGTTACTATTAGCAAAAGTTTGTCTGGGATTCGCACTCCACGATTAATTATAGTAGTTAAGAGATTGTGTAGTATTCAAAGGTGAGTTACTGAGACAGTGTGGAAGTTGAAAGCTTTAGGGTTTAACCGACTTGAGATCGACACCTCATGAAGGTGAAATGCCTTTTAGTTTTATTTGTTTTCAGTCATTAGATTGCGGCTATGCTGGAATACCGCCTTAAGGAATTTTAGTCAAAGGAATCAACAAAATCCTTTTTTTTTATAATACCTGGTACTTATTCTTTCGGTATCTTTTGTCAAATAGCTAATACGGGGAAGTAAACAGCACCAGTTGTTAAGCGTGACGTGGGGGCAAATACAGACACATAGAGACGCACGCACACACGCACACACAATGAGTTTCTTTCAGTTTCCGTTTATGGAATTCACTCACAAGGTTTTGGTCGAACTGAGGTTATGTTAGAAGTAACTTATTAATGGTGTCATGCAGAAGGACTGGAGCCAGAACCATGTGGCTTGGATGCAGATTTCTTACCAACAACCACTCCTGCACCTATGGAAATTATAGCTAAAGAGTTCTTGTCTTCAATATATAACACGTTAGGAAGCACAAACACAAAATTATAAAAGAAACTGTTATCAACGAAAAAGTGTAAGGAAGATTAAACTTTGAAGGTGATATACAACGGTATATTCAACCTTGATTTACTCTACTGATGATACCAGTTGGGTTAAACATGACTATTCTATTAATTTTCATATTAAAATTCAGTGATCTTTTTCTTACTATGAAGCAAATGGAGCACATACTTTATGTTTGAGATGGTACCAGCAATTTGTCATTTTCAATGCCAATTAAAATACGTATAGCATTGAAAGTTACATATCGAAATTATTGGATTCTTTTAGATGCATCTACTTGCAACAAACAAAATCTGAATTATGTATAACTTTTATTCACATCTCTTGAAAACAAAATCAAATATATGTTGGCAAAACTAATGATTCTTCTAGATAAATAAATAAATTTAAGAGAAAATGAACAATGAGAAATGTGCTTTTATAAAATAGTATATAACCTATAATTTATTTATCATATCTTATCATAAGTTATGAAAATTGCACGAAATATGTGTGAAACAATCTGTTATATAGAGGTGCACTATATCTATTCTGATTCATTTTCCTGTGGGCATGAAACAGACACTTTCAGGTATTGTAAATGACAGTACTAGTGTCCCTCAGTGAAGCTTGATTCTTTAAAGCGAGTAGCTTTGAAATATGTACTTATTTTTTAATTGATATTTTACATTTGTCAAGGAAATAGATGCATTTTAAACAATAAAATAACATACATAAAACGATATACATAAATCGTTTATGCAATGTTCTCACTTATATACCTGGACATAGATTTTAATATTTATTTTAAGATTAATATATCAAAACAATCAATATTACGTTTCAGCAATGTAATATTACGATTAGATATCGTAGTTCTTAGTGGATTATCCTTTGTTTTGGAACTAATGTTGCCTACTCTGGATGTAGGACAATTTCTCCAAGATGGAATTTGTATCTAATATCTAATATTTCTATCTAAGTTTCCTTTTCGTTTTCTTCATTTCTGAAACACTTATCTGTACTCTGTTCACCGAATTAATAAAATACATCAATAAACTCCAGAATAAAATACGAATAGTAAAATACGAACTGATGTAAAGTGAATATAAACACACTGGTATCGCATGTATGATGGGCGAATATCTAATGAGCACATTTCGCAATCACGACGTCCCGGATTTGAACCCCTATCATAGCTTAGTGGAAAAGCTACATTTAAAATTGATTTAAGTTCACTTATACCTTGCTAGTAAAGTTATCAAAGTAGAATCTATGTGGAACATTATCGAGAGTATCCCACCTAGAATTTAAAGGTTATAATCGTGCCGCACACCGTGTTATGTCTGAGAATTGTGTTAACTGCACGTGTATCTGTGACATCTTCAGTAATTTACAGGCTAAATCAATACATAGTTAATTGAAGAAATGAATACTCATCGCAGAAACGAACGAAGATACATTTATTTTCTTTGTATTCTGAGTGTGTATCATATAACAGTAAAATTAATGAATTGATGTAATGGTATTATGAAGTGAACTATTATCGTTACTCGTTCTTCTAGTCAACTAATTAATATATCATAGTAGATCCAATTTCCCGCGGTTATAAAATTTAAAATATTTGGACACGTTGGAGGAAGCGTAGAGTTTTCACAAATGATAAATATACAACGCAAATAACACCCTCTATAATATACATAGATTCATGGGTTTCAGCTGATATGCACTTTTCCACCCACGCCCATATATAGAAGTATACAGGCATACAAACATACCTGTGTGTGTGTGTGTGTGTGACTGTGTGTGTGTGTCTGTGTGTCTGTGTATGTGTGTCTGTGTATAAACTGTTATTAATCCAAACAAGTGTAGGAATAGAAGCTGCAGATGCAAACAGAATATATTAGTATGAATGAAAATTTAACTACCAATATATTTCCGGATTAGATTCTCAATAGCGTATATTATATGGAGCTGTGTCATTAATTGTGTCCTGTCTGGCGGGTCTCATAAAAATACTTTGCTATTTAAAGTAAGAATGTCCATCAGAAGGCCATACACATATATGTATGTATGTATATTAATTAGATAGGGAGATAAATATATACATATATATATACGTGTATATCTATTTCTATATCTATATCTATCTATCTATCTATCTATCTATCTATCTATCTATCATCTATCTATCTATCTATCTATCTATCTATCTATCTATCTATCTATCTATCTATCTATCTATCTATCTATCTATCTATATATATATATATATATATATATATATATATATATATATATATATATATATACAGGCATATATAAATATGTATGTATTGGGTTGGCCGGAAAGTTCGTGCCGATTTATAGTAGCTTAAATTTCGACTTATTTTAGAACATGGTTGAATCCATAAAATAGGATTTGACTACACCTCCATTTAGAGCACAATTTAAGCTATCTTTTCGTGGAAGAAGGTTTATGTTCCTATAACCTGTGTTAATTCGGAAACCCATTAAAATGGAAGATAAGAAAATTCATTTCCGTCAATTGATGCTTTTCTTTTTCCGAAAAGGGAAAAATGCCTCTCAAGCAACCAAAGAAATATGCGCAGTTTACGGTGATGTTTCTTTATCCGAAAGAACTGTACGGAAGTGGTTCGCAAGGTTCCGAACAGGAGATTGTAGCCTTATTAATAAAGACCAATCAAGCAGATCATCCACTACAGATGATGACCAAATCAAGTCATTAATTGAGAATAGCCCACATTGAACAAGCCGAAATTTGGCAGAAAGCTGCAGCCTATCTAAATCCATTGTTCATGAGCACCTGGTAAAGCCTGGATACACAAATCGCTACGATGTTTAGGTACCACATGAGTTGAGTGAGAGGAACATTTTGGATCGCATTTCCATTTGTGCTTCGCTTCATAAACGTAATGAAAACGCACCTTTTTTAAAGCAAATTATGACAGGTGATGGGAAATGGATTATCTACCGAAATGTTCAGAGAAAGCGATTGTGGAGTAAGAAACACCAGCCACCCTTATCCACAACAAAATCGGGTCTTCACCCTAACAATGTCTTGCTTTGAGACTGGTGGGATTGGAAAGGAATTCTGTTCTATGAGCTCCTCCCAAGTATACAGACAATTAATTCTGAGAAAGACTGCACACAACTGGAGGAATTAAAAGCAGCAATTCAAGAGAAACCTACAGAAAACAACACCAGGAAGGGTGTTGTTTTCCAAAATGATAATGCAAGACTGCACGTTTCTTTGGGAACCAGACAAAAATTGTTGCAGCTCGGGTGGAATGTATTACCGCACCCTACATATTCACCAGGTATTGCTCCTTCGGATTTCTACGTATTCAGGTTTCTGCATAATAGTCTTAATGGTAAGAATTTCAATTTCTTGGATGACGTAAAAAGATACCTTGATGAGTTATTTGCCATGAAAGCACCTCAATTCTGGGAAGAGGGTGTTTTCAAGTTAAAGGAAAGATGGAGACGCATGATGCAACAAAATGATTCATATTTAGTTGATTAAACGTGTAATAGCAAGTATTTATTGACCTTTTTCTTTCCTTCAAATATCGGCACGAACTTTCCGGTCAACCCAATATATTGCCTATATATATATATGTGTGTGTGTGTGTGTGTGTGTGTGTGTGTGTGTGCGTGTCTTTGTGTGCGCGCGCGTATATATATATATATATATATAGTATATAGATATATATGTATGCGTGTGTATGTCCGCATGTTGGATAAATGTTATTAGAATAATTAAACTTCAATTGGCAAAGAATAAAAGAAACGGTTCTCTTATTGGTTCCGAAGAAAATTACAATGTAGTTTGTGGTGATATGTATATTTCTGATATGAGGACTAATATTTTAATTAGAGAAACGAACGGCATTTATTTTCTTAACTAATTCTTGTTGCTGATATTTCTATATAACACTTATCAGTTTCCAAGACAATGTAATGATGACACCTACTTTTGTGACAATTAAACTGTGTTCTGGATAGAATATTTTGTATTAAGTGAGTTTGAGAGAAAAATACATCACGCTTGCAAACACTGACGCTCCCACAATTCTCGTATATATACTCCATATACATGGACGGATGCATGTATGTACATACGTATGTACGCACGTTTATATGTTTCTATGTATGTATGCATGTCATTGTTCAGTTCGTTTCAAGATTTCCTGCCGATAGAGAAAGAGATGTTTTCTAACCCAGATCCAAGACTTCTTTATTGGAATTTAAACATCAACGACAGGGTACATTTGCTTGTTTTCTGTATATATATATATATATATATATATATATATATATATATATTATATATATATATAGTTAATCCAAACAAAAAAAACACAAAAAAAACACAGCAACGCGAGGACGTGGAACAAATTAAGTATTATTGGAAAGAAGGGAAGGAGGGTTTAACGTTTCGAGCGGAGCTCTTCGTCGGAAACAAAGGAGAAGGAAAGATCCCGAGAAGGGAAGACAGAGGAAAACATTGCTGGTGGTGCTCACGAGGTCACACACACACACACACACACCACACACACACACATATATATATGTATATATATATATATATATATATATAGGGAGAGTCTACGAATAAAACAAAACACAAAGACAGGTGGTGTACAAAACAAACAGATGTGTTAGTATATCGCTCAGGAATAGAAAAAGTATTTTACGTTTCGAACCTACGCTCTTCTACAGAAAGGGACGCAGAAAAAACAAGAAGAGAAGCAAGGAGAGAAAAAATGTGTGTAGTGTCTAACGATCTATCATGGCGACTAGTGTATGTATGAGAGTACGTATGTATGTATATTTACAGTTTGGTGTGTTTTGTTTTATGTATATATTCTAATGTATATAGTTGCATATCTAAACACACTCATATATATTTAAATGATAAACTTCTGGAAAGTTTTACAAATTTTTACAGTTCCAGTAATGGTTTGGATGTGTAGTTTTCGAATTAGATTTTCTCCTTTCTGGTTTTGAGAAACCTAATTTTTCCAGATTGCTATTTAAGCAGTGTGTTAGATACCAATGAACCCCAAGGAATACAGATATAAACCTGATCTTGTAATTTGTATAGAGTAACTGCAAATTTCTCAATACTCCAGCGCAGATATTCTCTTCTTCACTGATCTTCTACTTTACGTTAACATACGCTGGGTAACTAATTTTCACTACTGTACACAGTTTCGCTTCTCTATCCCAAATCATTATATCAGCTCTGCTGTGCTTGTCTTCACTGGGACATACTACACGTACTCCTTTTTTTATTATGAGTGGCTGTAGCTCCTATCATACTGTGGGTTCCTATTTCTTTGTCGTCGGAGTTATCCTGCCGACAGATTTCATTATAGAGTCTCCTAGGTACAACATCATATCTCACTGGTAGCTGATACTGTAATGACATTTTCGGACAACTGTTTATGATGTGGGTGATATCTTCGGTGTTATCTCCACAGTCTGCATCGATATGTATGTATGTATGTATGTATGTATGTATGTATGTATGTATGTATGTATGTATGTATGTATGTATGCAGGTATATACGATCGTATGTAGTATATATGTATATATGTATGTTTCTATGTAAGCAAACTTGCATGTATGAATTTATTGGGTTGGCTCAAAAGTCCTTTTCGTGTTTCTCGACACTAAACATTAAGCCCTCTAATAAGTAGCTAACTTCAATCTGTATCTTGTGCATGTGCTCTTGTTAGATACTAGACACTGATATTTCAACGTAGTTCGGTGCGAACATTCGACGAGACAGGTTATATTTTGTGTATTTTCGTTCACTCTGAAAACGAGGATCCAAAACGTATCTCATCGACACCTCATGCTTTATATTTTAAAAACAGGCAAGAAATCTGCGAAAGCCTGGAGGAAGATACACTTTGTGTCTGGAGAGCTGCTCTAAGGATACCTGTCTGTAAACCTGTGGTTCCCAACGTGTGCAGTACTGCTTTCTTGTGGGCGGTGGAAAATCCACGGGTTCGTTGAAGAAAAGTGGGGTGATAATAAGTGGCGAAAATGGGGCGGGCCGATGGATGAAGAACCAACAAAATGGTGGATTAATGAGGTTAAATATTATTTATGAAGTTTTATTTATGAAATACAGTTGTTTTGAATATGTTTCATAAATGGTCTATTTTTGTTGCGGTAGTGAGAGAGGGGCACTAGGAATGTAGCCTGGATACTAAGGTTTCGGCTACCCGAAAAATTTAGGAACAACTGGTACAAGCAGAAATTTACAGCAAAATCAATCTTCGATATATGACTGGGATGATCGTGGATATTACCTTGATATCCAAATGGAGTGTTGAAAACCATCTGCATTTTTTTACATGACAATGGGCAATGCTTGGTTCTCTCATCAATTGAATGAGACTATTCTCTCCAAATGAACCTAATGGCATGGCATGCAAGAATACCTAAAACTCATCCTTTGTTAAGTAACATTTCAACGGGTTAGGTTTCTAGCAAAGCGAAGATCCAGCGCAGGGTGAGTCATCATGAAAAATCTCTCGCTTGTACCGTGCATGCAGCGTTAAATATTTAGTTTAAGGATAAACCAATTTAGACATTAATAGAAATATTGCTTGCAGACTTTCGATTTCTTACAAATCTACACTTTCTAATCACACACAAAAACATAATTTGGTTGCACTTGATATTAATGTCAGGTATTCTGTTTCCATAGCAACATATTAATTAATACGCGACATACTGGAAATCGTACATAGTCACAGTTTATAATTTAGCGTTCTGCCTGCAACGACAGAGTTCAATCAGTAAAACTACTATGAAAATATCATTTAACATCATGGTTCGTTCAGTTACATGAAATTTAATCGATATAATTCAGGTGAAAACTAAGGAGTTTAATTGCAACGTCTAACTAGAAAGATATAAGGAAAACCTTATCTCCCTTTTGGCCTCGTGCGTTTTATTTGGAAGCCTGGAGGAAAATATATGACTGTCCAATATAACAGATAGTGTTGTTCATTGTACTGATATACTGTCTAAGAAAATGGATCTTAAAATACTGATGGAGGTATCCGTTATCAGAAACAGAGAAGGAACTTGGTATTGAAATAACTGGCGATCTTTTTTTCTGTTCTTTTTTTGCATCAAGTCAGTTCCAAACGCCTGACCATGAAAACAATATCAGAGAAATACGTGAAATCCTTTAATAGCGAAATTTAATACAGGAGTTCATAACCTGAACTCGTCCACTCGAATACTTAGTGGGGACGATTTGTTGTAGGCAAATTTGAATAAATAGTAAGTAAAGGAATACAAATATTTAAGAACGTAGTTTCTGTATTGCCAGTCAACATAAATATACGTATATATAAATATGTACATGTTGACAATGTGTGCTCAACATTGAATTGGTGGATATAGTTCGTTTATTTGTGAATTAAGGCTACCATTGGTTTCATGTTATGAAACATAGGAAAATATCCAAGTGTCTTAATTTTTGAAACCGATCACATGAAAAAATATGTTAACAAATATTTTGGAAAACACAACCTCGTTTAATTCGCGGATATTCTCGCGGATGCTGGTTTAATTTACGGATATTTCCGAGAGTTTTCGCGAATATAAAAATTACATAATTGAGAATACTCATGCGTGTCACCTTTTGAATATTTGTCTCCCTTAGATTTGTCTTCTGGGCAAACCGTCATGTGGTCGATTTGTTTGTATTGTTTTGTTTTTGTTCTCGAGGTGGAGATCTTATACCTGCGTGCTGAGGTAGTTTATTATTGGAGCATATTTCCGTGTGTGTGTGTGTGAGGTGTTGTTTTGTGCTATATATATTCAGATGTCACTTTGAAGGAAAATTTAAGGACCACTGCAATAAGTCTGTGAATCAGAGATGAGAATATGTTGCATA
>NC_042999.1:33731240-33743740 GCF_006345805.1 Octopus sinensis | reverse complement strand
TATCCTCTCTAATGTAATACACTTTCTTTGAACTTCATTTTGCTTCATAATTTATTCTGTCAGCATGATCTTACGCAAAGTTACTTTGTAGAATGTGTTTCGCAAACGTACAGACGCAAAGTGATTAATGTTCAGTTATATTCATGCGAATAATGTTCCTCCTTAACCACTATTACAATGTAATCTCTCTGATAATGTTCTCCCTTATTGATACAGATAATTGTCCCCTTTATATTCTAAGGATAATATTTATCGTTATTCATAATGACAAACTACATCTTGCTTCATATCTATAATGACAATATTCATATTAATTCAGACGAACAGTATTTTTCTTAATCATTATTAATAATGCTCTCATACTTATAATGACCTCCAGTAATCAGTACGTAGTGTTCATCATTTTATTAATACTTACAAAATTTTGCCTTTTCTCATATCTACACCGTTCAATTAAATCCATATATATATTGTTTAAGTTTCATCCATATTGGCTTCAGAAGATCGCTAAGCATATTTACATAATTCAGTGTTCTCCTTAAGAGGTAATTTGTGTTTGTTTATAGTATGGTTGCAATATCATGAATTATCTGTATCACGCTTTCTATATAATATATTCTGTGAAAATTTGTCAAAGGCATTTACCTTAATATCATTATATACTTCGTACCTGATTCGGTTTTTTTACCCACTCGTATGATATATTGCACGATATTCACGGAAATGATTAATATATATATAAATGTTTAATCACTTAGAACTATATTTTGCGAAATACTTCAATCATATACAAAACAAAAAAATATGACCAAAAGAACAAAACAAAACGATATATTACAGAATATGGTAAGAAAGTTAATTAATGAGTTGGAACAATGAAGTAAGCGTAGAATGTTACACCAACAGTAAATTTGCTCTCGTTACTATATAGGGAATGTTATCTTTATTATAGGCACGATGACCCGAATTATGAGGGGACATTACAAAACAGGACGTGGGGTACATAAATTAAAAAAATCGAAAAATATGATATGAAAATGAATTATTTGTAATGGATTAAATGGAATGCCTTACGAGCCCCCCAAAACTCGCAGTTTCATTTAAAATATAGGGAATGTTAGTGACTGAAAATGCATCATTCTCCAGCACACCTCAAACTAAATCAATACTCCACATTAGTTTATAAATAAATAAAGAAAACGGAGGAAACTAGGAATTGCCAGAACGCTTCGATTTCATAAGTACAGGTATAAGCTATGTGCGCTATTTCATTAATATTGTTCACAAACAGACAGCGAAACTTTCGCAGTATACGTTTTGCTATTCAAAAGTTGTATATCTATAGTAATATGTCAGAACAATATGATAGTGATATATGTATGTATGTATGTATGTATGTATATATGTATGCACGCATGTGTGTAAGCATGTTTGTATGTATGTACGTATATATATATGCATCCAAAGTAGAAACGAAGACTATTCCTTCATGAAATCAAATTGACAAATTACGATATTAAGATATTTGCGTGTGTGTGTGTAAAAATATAAGTACATACATACATACATACATACATATATATATATATATATATATAATATATATATATATATATAATAAGTACGTATATTTTATATGTATATATATATCAATATATCAGTATATATATATTTTATAAGTATTTTATATGTATACGAGTAAAGGAATAATGGGGTCTATATGTAGATATAGCGTATTTAATTGCTGTTTGGGCTCAATATCTAATGATTTCATAATTAGTACACAAAATGCACTTTTTCATCGTCAGTGCAAGCATCATTCAAGACATAAAAAATGAACAAAAAATTCAACATACCAGACGAACACCAAATGTATCCATCGTATTACATAGAAATGTTCACACATATATATCTATGTAAAAGGCGGGCTTTTTGAATTGCATCTCGGTACACGTGTTTATTCAGAATATATTCACCACTGAATATATTCCGGTTAAATTTACGATTAAAAAATTGTATAAAATCTTTATAAGAATTTATCAAGTACTTAGCGTGAAAAACCTCATAAGGGAAAAATCCATCAATTATTCCTCTTAAATATATTTATTTATATTAAGGGCATTGCTATACATAAATGCCTCACGCTAGGAGGGACTCTTAAAGTCAAAACTACCATAATAAATAAACACATTTTGTACCGAACGCGAGAGAATGCAACTCTCGAACAGTGCATTTTCAGACCAAATTACGAAATTATAATAATTTCAATATCGTGATAAGCGAAAGCGAAACCGGCCGACAAACCCAAAATGAAATATATGAAAAATATATTAAAAGTATGTAATGTCTGTAGATTTACCATCTTTTAATTTATATACACACACACACACAAACATATATATATATATATATATATTATATATATATATATATAATATATATATATATATATATATATATATTATATATATATATACATAATAATAATATTAGGGATTATGGCTCCAAACTTACAAATTCATATATATATATATATATATATATATATATATATATATATATTGCATTACGACTCGCCGCCTGGGGATAATCGAAATTCCTTCCTTTTTGTTCCTATATATATATATATATATATATATATATATATATATATATTATATATATATATATTGCATTACAACTCGCCGCCTGGGGATAACCGAAATCCCTTCCGTTTTATTACTATATGTATATATATATATATATATATATAGAGAGAGAGAGAGAGAGGGAGAGAGAGAGAGAGAGAGAGAGAGAGAGAGAGAGAGAGAGAGAGAGAGTTGAAATTTATAGAAAACGAAAAGACGAAGACAGGTGTATGACCAAGGAGGTGTATTAGTTTGCCGCTCGGAAAAATGGAAATGACTTTATTTTTCAACATGTTTACAGAAATGTGTACAGACATGTTTGCACATAGATGCATATATATGCAATGTTGTATACAAACCGATATTCCTACATGTACAAACACTTCAGAAAATTAGGGAAGTATATATAAATAGTATATCAGAAGGCTGGGAATGAATACTTATGTGTGCATGTGAACAAAATTTAACGTAGGCTGAGTTTAATTTAGTACGGAAGTGTTAGTATTTAGTGTTGCAGTTATAATTCAAACCCTAAAATTAGTAAATAGACGGAATGTAAGAGAAATGAAATCATGAAACAGAGAAGTAAACGGATATATGTTTCAGCGATTTAGATAAATGGAAACATTGCAGCAGTTAGATCTCTTTTCATGAAGAGTAGCTTTTAGTCATTGCTTTATGTATCAGAATACTAAACTGCGGACCGCGTATATAGAATTTCCTAAAACGTCGGAATTGCTTAAAATCACTTATATTTGACAACGAGGACACTAAACATAGATATCTTTTCATCTGATTATATAATACCCTTCAAATCTTCTTTGTCATTTTATAGCTTCCTCCTCACGCGCAGATTTTTCAAACATACATATTCTCTTTGCTATCAATATATTATAATAGAGTCCCTCCGAGGAACGACGTTATTCGTAACGCCAGGAATCTTGACGCTCCAATTGATATTTATTCAAACATGTACATATATTATTAAATTACGGCCAATCGATTTCTCTTCCGGTTTCTTGTTTGAGTTATTCATTGTTAAATCTGTTCCTCGACAAATACATAGACATAGATACACACACGCACACACACACACACATACACAGACGCACACACACAAAGACATATATGTATATATTAATCCTTATTGCATACACATTATACGTTATACTGTGTAGCGTTATATTCAATGGTGAATATTTGGTCAAAAACGTATAAAACAAACTTTTTCCACGCTAGTCACAAGGGATGCGGATGTCTGTAACGAATGCATCATCCAAGGCTCGCGTGCTATATTCTCAGTTCAGTATATATAGCATATTTATAATATAATCAATGGTTATATTGATGACAATTGTATTTCCTGCTTCTAGATCAAACTCTACCTGAGTTAACAGCGAATTCTTGTTTCCTTTGTCACTGCTATTATAGAAAAGAAAGCTACACTGATTGTGAACGTGATAGCAGTGTAAAAAAAAATCCTGATCCCCCATGGTAGTTGTCAGAATGTGATGTGTCAGTGTCTTTCTCTAATATTTGATCTCAGATCTTAAAGCAGTGTTTTCGAATACCTTTGTACTGAATGCCTTAGTTTTGCCTTTTACTTTTATAAATGCAATCGTTAATCACAGAAATATACATCGTGCCATTCAATGTATGTTTCCTTCCAATATATTTCCTACGCTCACCTTCATCCCCATCTCCGTCATTTCTTTTCTTCGAAAAAAAAAATAACTTGGTTTATATCATCATCATAATCGTCATCATCATCATCATCCCCCTCCTCCTCCTTATCATCATCATCATCATTATCATGGTCATCATCATCATTAACATCACCATGTGCCTTCTCTTCGTCATGATCATCGTCATCATCAGCATCCTCGCCTTGCTCATCGACACCATCGCAGTAACTTTCAGAGTCGATCGCCACCTTCATTTCCATCTGTGCTGCTATCATCCTCCTCCTCCCCTCCTCCTCCTCATCATCATCATCACCAACCTCCTCCTACCTCCCCCTCCCCCCTACACCTCCTCCTCCTCCTCATCATCATCATCATCACCAACCTCCCCTCAACCTCTTCATCCTCATCATCAACATTATATTTCCCCTGTGTCACTTCCTTTTTTCAATCAGCAAACGGTAAGCTCGCCTATATTACAGCTATACATATCATCAACGTATTTATCAACCCTAACTTCATTACAAACATACCTGGTTATATTATTTTTACCACTCTCAATTTTGCTTGCATTTTAACGATATTATTGCGATTATATCTATGAAATCTTATACAAAATGCTACTATCAGCACCCATATTGTACTCACCGTCATCAACAACGGTTCTATCGCCCTCTAGCACAATATATGTCACATTCACCACTAACTTTCGAAGATGTCACAGTGATCTTCACCACTCAATATTTTCAGCAGAACTACAGATCATAACACTATATACTCTATCACCTACATAAAATCATGAACCTACCAACACTTCTAGCAATACAGATTTCTGTATGAACAAAAACGTTCGTTTATTCGTAAATCTAATCCTACACAAGGTTCTTGGTAAATCCCAAATGCTTATGCCAAGTCCATGCCCTAGAAAAAAAAAGAACATAGAAATAAACATTTTTATGAATTTCGGATTCGATATTTTTTTTATAATATGGGTCCTGTCCTTCACACTCCTATGAAGATAAACCCGCAACCAGTTATACATAGCTACACACACACACACACACATACACACACACACACACGCGCGCACTCACACTCTAGCACGCAAGTACGCGCGCACATGCAAACAGACACACACATACACATATACACACATAGAGGGTATTCAATTTGCCTCCGCTTCGATTCAGCTACTTATCTTGAAAAGTCGCAGAAATGGTGAGACATCGATTAGATACAATCGTCTCTATAATTAGTAACCATATTACGTCGATTGTCATATTATATTATACAAAAAATGTTAAACGATTTCATAGTAAATGTAATTATCTACCGTTCACCTTGTTAGATTTTGTGAAATACTAGCGTATTTGGTTAAATAAAAATAATGAGGGAGAAACGCGTTTAGAAGTTTGTAGCAGTAAATTATATAGTATGTTGTTACACTATTGAAGTATCACCCTCGCATAGGGAACTTTTAAGAGGAGTTTCCTCTTAAACCACTCTTTATATGAATTGTAATTCACAAGAGTAATTTTCAAAGCAACCACAAATTTTTTTTTTTTTTACTTTATTCCTGGTAGTAGCATTGAAACCAAAAAGCAATATACATAGGAAATCAGGATATTGATAAGATTTGAAAAAAAATGAAGAGATATAAATAGAATAAAAGCTCAGAATAAAGCTATGAAATCACCAAGATATTGTATGATTAAATGATCACGTAGATTTGAAACTGAAAAAAAAATCATTAAAAAATTAATTACGACGTGAAGATATTTATGTTGGGAAATATAAAGGTGTACAGGATATTTGAAATATAACCATCCGTGACATGGAAGGATACTATGTATAACTCAATGAATATGTCTGTCTGTATGCATGTATGCATGTATATAAATGTCTGTCTGTCTGTCTGTCTATCTATCTATCTATCTATCTGTCTATCTATCTACATCTATCTATCTATCTATCTATCTATCTATCTATCTATATATATATATATATATATATATATATATATATATATAGAATATAAAATTATATAAAATCCGTTCTGTCTGTCTGTCTGTGTGTCTCTTAGGGTCTCGGGCATCCTCCATCCGATTGCGCTCAAGAAGACGGATACTATGTATAACTCAATGAATATGTCTGTCTGTATGCATGTATGCATGTATATAAATGTCTGTCTGTCTGTCTGTCTATCTATCTATCTATCTATCTATCTGTCTATCTATCTATCTATCTATCTATCTATCTATCTATCTATCTATCTATCTATCTATATATATATATATAGAATATAAAATTATATAAAATCCATTCTGTCTGTCTGTGTGTCTCTTAGGGTCTCGGGCATTCTCCATACGATTGCGCTCAAATTTGATATGTAGATACCGACGGTATGAGGGAGTGTGTAAGTCTCGAACAAATTCAAAAATCGATTCCAGGTGAGAATGCGATCGATAAAGCCGTGGGAATGTGCATTTGTATGCGCAAGTACATCTCCGTCATTTCTTTTCTTCGAAAAAAAAATAACATGGTTTATATCATCATCATAATCGTCATCATCATCACTCTCTCCTCCTCCTCCTCCTCCTCCATAATAGAACATAAATTATATTTCCCCAAGTCTTTTTGCATAAGATGTATATGCATTCGAACAGAAAGTTGAGTAATCAATATACTTCTTTAAAAATCTCACATACAATTAGCTTGTGAAGTGCTTAGCATATTCCTTTTATTATCAAATGAATGAATATGATAATGAGCGAAACGCTCCCCGTCCAATGGACGTTGCTGAATCATATCTGCTGAATAAAAATCAATCAGTGTTTTCTTTTCATTAAAAAATAATTAAGCATGCCTTTATTTCAATAAATTCTTTTGTTTTGTTAAACGAAGTTAAGGCAAAAAAAAAAGATCTTTTTTGAGAAACCAAATAGTATTTCCTTCCTTCATGCCAAGTTTGAAGAAAATATCTCTTTTGTATCTTATTTTTTTGCTCTCTTCAATATACTGCATTTTGTGGCATTATCTGAAGCCAGCCGGCTTTTTTGCGCAAACTGCACGTGCATTTTTCTCGAGTACGCGTAGTATTGTTCGCAACAGCTGATGTCCTTGCGCGTACAAATGCACGTTCCCACGGATTTATCGATCGCATTCTCACCTGGAATCATTTTTTGTAATTTTTTCAAGACTTATACATGCCCTGATACCGTCGTTATTTACATATCAAATTTGAGCGCAATCAGATGGAGGATACCCGAGATCCTAGAAGACACACACACACAGACAGAACGGATTTTATTGAATAGACGTGATTCTATTTGAATTTTGATAATGTGCCAGTAATTTAATAATGAACTTCATTATTTGCTTTAACATCAATTACCCACTAAGTCATTGGTTGTTGAAAGAGTATTTAGCTTGATCTCTTCAGTTACAAACACTGAGAATTTAATATCATTACTTTGTTGCAGGGGGGAAAAAACAACCTATGAGTGCTAGATACAAAATTTCCAGACACTCTACAATTGAATTTGCTAAATAAAATCTTAAAAGTTCGCTCCCAATTGATTTTCTATTGTTAATTAACCCCAATGTTATCAGTGAAATTAAGAAAGTTCAATACGTAAACTTACAAGAGATGTTTCGCGGAAAATTACATGGTTCTACAAAATATTTTTTTATGTGTATAACATAACATGTTAATTAATGTAACCTTTCCTCAAATTATCGAAACGAGCAAAACTGATTAATAACTGTAATACCGTCATCTGCAACCGTTTTCTTGCGTTCATAGATTGTGACTGATATATTCCCCTAGATTTTCCATTTCTATCAAACATCTTTTTTGGATACTTCTCCTTTCCTACCGTAACATTGTGTTACCATGATTTAGCATAAAAGTACAATGAAGCATTCACCTGGATTTCTTGAACCACTATACCTGTACACAGACAGACATACACACACATATGTATGTATACATACATATACATATATATATATATATATATATATATATATTATATATATATATATATAATATATATATATATATTTATATGTATATAGAAATCGATAGATACGCAAATATGGATATATATATATACCTACACGTATATATATATATATATATATTATATATATATATATAATATATATATATATACATTTACATTATAACGAATAACAATTCAAAAGTAATAGAAAAAATGTTGAAGGTGTCAAATTGATTGAAGCAAAAATATAGAAAAGGAGAAGCTAATCAATATCATTGTATATTTTTATTGCGTAAGTTTGTCTGACAATCTGCCATGCATAATAATTTCGAATCTGACTTACACAAAAAGTTGCACAAAAAGTTGAGCCATGACATTAAATCTCGTAAAACGTCAATATTTTAGAAAGAGAATCGCTTAAGTAATGAAGGAAATCGTTTCTATATATTTGTAGACTGTTATTTCTTTTTACTGTCTTCTAATGAATGCATGTTAGTATACTTTTATAGAGAAGATGTTATAGAGAAGGTGTCTCAAATGCAAAAGTGTTCCTGAAGTACCTTGAGTTCGGAATAAGTACAAAAGAAATGTATAAACTTTTCTGGCTGAGCCTGAAAAAAATGGGAATATCATTCTTAATAATTATTTTGTTTATTACTAGTAGATCATTTCATCTCGGACTAATGTATAAACATTCCAATCACCGAACAAAATTAACGGAAAAATGCATTTGTAGTGGCTATGGAACGCATGTGCATTTAAAAAGAATTTTATGTAGACGAAAAGAAAATGTGTTCAGATTTCTTTTAAATGGCTATCTGATGCACCCTAACTGTTGCAAATAACAGTCTTATTATTAACATTCCTCTGAACCATTCTATACTTTTAAATCATTTCGGAAATAGAATAGCTGAAATCATTACGAATATTAATGAGGCGTTGATGGAACTGTGCCCCCAAAGCGGTAGGAGATATACATGTGACAACACAGTGGTTACTATTGTTACATTAGCAAACCCAAGACGTCAATGATACAAAATGGCGTATCAGCTAAATAGCAGAAGCCATTGATAAATGTCAGCAATATAGTAAATATATCTACATATACATAACTGAAGCCCTTGAAGTAGCTAATTTGGTTGTACTGTTTCGTTTCAAAATATCGTCCACATAATGTACGTGTATGTATGTATGTATAAATATAAACATCTATTTATGTACATAAATACTTATAGGCATATATACGAACATATACATACACACAAAGCCATCTCTCTCTCTCTTCGATGAAATCAGTAAAATATATCATCCTTTACTTGTGAAAAGAAATAAGGGTTTATATGAGAAAGGACAAGCATGGAAAATGGTCTAAAATGAAAGAATAAAATGAAGAGTACACACACACCACACCACACACACACACACATATATATATATATATATATATATATATATATATATATATATATATATATGAGAGAGAGAGAGAGAGAGAGAGAGAGAGAGATACGCAAACAAGCACACGCGCCACATATGCACACACATTGCCATAACACATGTATAGTCTCGTTCGTATAACATCTCCTTCAAACTCTCTCTCTCTCTCTCTCTCTGTATATATATATATATATATATATATATATATATATATATATATATATATATGTTTGTGTCTCTGCGTGTGTGGGCCCTTGCGCTATGTGAATGATAATATTTTGAAAAGAAATCTGTTTAGTATTATATTTGTGTACGTGAGGCAAACTGATCATCTAAATACAACTTACGATGAAAATTTGCTGTTATATTTTGATTAAAATACCAGCGTCTTCAGAGAACAACGTTTGTATGCCATTCTCCTGCTTTGGTGCTTCTGACTGTCACTCACTCCCATCCCGTTTGCTGTTTTACTCTTCTTTTCTTAGCGTGACCGATGAGATTCATTGCGTTTTATTGTATATGATATTTTCGTATTATTAAAGAAATCTATATAGATGTTTCTGTGTAGTAAGAGTGTATGAGTCCATGTGTCAGAACGTGCATATCATAATGTATGTGTATGCGTTGAGTTTATAGCGTAAAAGTTTCCTGCGAATGTATATCTTGATCACGGATGGAGTAAACCATTACTCTGGAAAAGGGATTCTCAACCATTTGTTATGTATGGACTCCTTCGATTATCATTTTTTTTCCTGGTGGACCCTCATAGCCAATCGATGTTTTAAACTAGTTCTATCGAAACATCTTTCAAAATTCTTACTTTGTTTTTCACACATTAACTTCTGTAGGGTGAACTATGTAAAATGTTAGAGAAAGAAAACTACCTATTTTTTGTAATACATACATCCAAGGCAAAATTTATAAATGGGTCCTTACAACAGCATGTTAGACCCCCAATTGACTACTTTGTTGCGTGGACCCACAAATTCTTATATGGAGCATCTGAAGCCATATGGACCCCCGTTGATAATCACTGTTCTATGCGCACTTCTGCATAGAACCTTCTTTTCAAAGAAGAACAATGTATTGAAACAAATGTACAAGGCATCATCTGGTCAATAAACGTATTGTAGAGTATTCCCTATGAACAGTTTAAGGCGTGACATGGTTGATTGGTTCAATGAACATCATATTACGAAGGTACATTTTATCTCTTCTTTTGCTTTTTTCAGTCATCAAACTATGGTCGTGCTGGGGCACAGTCTTGAAGAATTTTCGTCGAATTTTAGTCGAATTTAGTATGGTTTTGTAAAGGTTGTTGCTTATTCTATCGCTTCATTTTGTCGAGCCACTAACTTACAGGGACTTGCACAAACCAGCAAACGGTGCTTAGTGGTTGGGGTAATTTAACTGCTGTTTTGATTATTTAACGATGTTTCATTAACTTTGGCAGAGAAAACGTAATCTTCAAAACTAGGCTCACAAAAACCAAGAGATTATTCGGAATGTCAACGCCCTGTCCATGATACCAATGCATCGTAAATGACACTACTCCCGTTTAGCTAGATCAAATGGGTCGTCGTGATATAAAGTACCTTGTTTTGAGCATAGTCTGGTCCCAATATAAAAACAGACCCAATGACTGTGACGACAATACACAACATTTATCTACGTACGTTCTCCTTAGGAGCAGAATTTCACCGAATGACGTGAAATACATATATTCGTTTGTCCATGTTTTCTCAAACAGTTCAACAAAGGTTGTGGATAATAAAATATGATACTAATTGCTATTGATTCCTTTACATTCGAACGTTGTTCAATTGCTCACTAAAATTGAAATACAAAAAGAATAAAGGGAAAGCATTGAAATGGAGCATAAAATGGATACAAAAGCGCTTAATACGATCGCGTGTTTAATATTTCCGTTTTGTGAAGGTTAGAGCATTAATTGCAACTTGTTGAATATTTTCGTTTTGACGTCACAATTTGGATTTCATTTATACATTTTGGTCAGTACAGAGACAAATTTCTCAGAAGCTATGCAACGCAAGAATTATATGTTTATCTAACAGGAGAACATGCAGATGTCATTTTGGAATGCTTTTATGAAATTATAAAATGACCAAATATTCGATTTCACTTTAAGTCAATAAATAAACTTAGCTGAGCAATCCTTAGAATATCAACTTAGAATATCTGTATAAACAGTATTATATTTCCTTGTGTCCGCATATATTTTCAACTATGCAGTGAGACATTCACCTCAGCTAAAATCTGATACTTCGAAGAATTATATTTGCCAAATGATAAATGCTGCTTTTCGTCACATTTCTGTTACTATTAATTTTATATAATGATATGCTTTTCTTGTCTTTCTTCCTTTCATATTTACCATTATATCATAATTGCACAGTTTGAACGCTGGACCAATTGATCTGTGGACATTAAGCAAACATTATTTCATCTCTACTCTTCAGATAATATCCTAAATGAATGTAGATCACAGAGGTCGTTCACTAAATTCAAAACCTGTTCAGATTTATAGGCGCGTCTATTAAGCACTGAAGTTATAATTCCCCACACCAAATTGATTATTTCTGAATTTAATAATTTTGAAATTTGACGAGACTTAAAATCATTTAGCTCATGATATTTACATGTTTTTAATCTGTCTCTTGATTCTCACTGTTTAATGTATAGCTACCAATTATTTAACAATGTTGTCTCATCTAGATGCCGATGTT
>NC_042999.1:33666240-33726240 GCF_006345805.1 Octopus sinensis | reverse complement strand
GATTAGGCCTCTTTCAATTCCACGCCTCTTTCAATTTTGCGTTAGAGAACATTAGTATAATTATACTAACAAAATGTAGTCTTTGCTTTTCTTTCAAACATTCAGCTTTGGAGATAATTTTTTTATGAAATATTGTTCCATAATTTTTTGGTATTGCGGATCGTCCCGTGCACATTTGTAAAAGTGAAAAATTTTGAGTTTTCCGTCGCATATTTCCAGATGCATAATCATGGAATCTTGCGTAATTCTTCTTGTCTGATACGTTGCCTGTGGATACTTGCACATTGGCAGAAGGAGTTATTTGTTTCACCAATGTAATTTTCTTTGCAGTTTGAGCAATTAATGCAGTTTTTGAGGTTTTGCATTTCGCAATTCATATCTGCATTTATTTTGAAAAGGGATCACTCTTGAATTTTAGGTGGGAACCACTTTCCAAGTATTTGCAGTTGTTGATATTGTTGCATATTCCACATGTCCTATCTGATGCATTCTCTGATTTGAATTCTGTCCTTGTGAGGTGTTTTTTTTAAAGATTTTTTGGTTGGCGTCTGCTATTCTGTAAGGTGTTTTTTTCAACCAGAGTTTCTTTTTGGAGTTTTGTAGGAGTATATGTTTTCTGTAGGAGTATAAGTTCGATGTTATGGTTATTCCAGGAGTGTATGTGTTAATGAACGGAATCGTGTTTTCATTTACTTTTTCCTTAGGTGTCCGTAGTTTGGTGATGTTCAGTTTCATCGCCTTTTTTATTCCCTCATTAATTAATCCTAATGGGTATTTCTGCATTGTGAAGAAACCTATGAGTTCGTTGAGTCGGATTTCACGTATTTTGGGGTCAGCTACTATAGCACAGATATACCTTGCCATGATGTATGGAATATTTCTTTTGATGTGTGATAGATGGCCAGAGTAGAAATTTAAATATTGATGTGTGCCAGTATTTTTGTGAAAATATATCTGTTGTGACTGTAGAGTTCTGTATATTTATATAGATATCCAGTATTGGCAGTTCATTGCAACTGGAGTCTGTTCTGAATTTGATGGATGGGTGAAGTGTGTTCATTATATTGTTACATATATTCAGATCTTCATTGGATTTGACCCAGAAGATGAAGCAATCATCCAGGAAGCGTTTCCAATTTTTAATGATATATTTCTTGTATTCCTGATCAAAAAACCTATCCTACTTCCTCGTAAAGTTTTGTCTTCAAAGTATCCCATAATAAAGTTTGCATATGAGGGGGCCTAGGGTACCCATGGATGTGCCCTTTTTTCTGTCGATATGTTTCATTGTTCAATATAGTACTAGGCGTGTAGCCTTGGTGATGAAGCCAGTCTTGAAGTGTTCTTTTATCCGTTCTCTTTGTTTACCTACCCGGTATTTGATTGCTTCTAGACCTAATGTGTGAGGTATATTAGTATATAGATTAGTGACATCAAAGCTTTCGTGTATAGTACCTTCTGCGACAGTGGGAGGGATGTGATGGATTAAATATCTGCCACTCCGTATTAACTGGGTCTTAAAAGGCACAAACGTTTTAGGAGTATATCTAAAAAATGACTTAGTTGTTGTGTTGGCGCTTGAGGTCTAGCAAATATTGGTTTTAGTTTGAGGTAAGCAGGTCTTACTATTTTTACGTACTCGATCTTCTGCTTATTTATGACATGTAGTTAGCAGCTTTTGTCGATTTTGGGTAATACGTAGAACGTGCTCTTTATGATTACAGAGTTGCACATATAATTTTTCTCCTTATCTGTGAAAGAATCTTGGAATTCATTAATCAGTCTTCTGTTTTTATCCATTATCATTTTTTTCGAAGTGTCTTTTTTCTTCCTTGTATTAGGATTGGTTTTTTAACATTTCCAATATTTTATCTTTATAATAGTCCTTGTACATGATTACTATCACCCCTCCGTTCTCGGCTTCTTTTAGGATGACTGAGATGTTATTCTGTAGTGTTTGTAAGGCTTCCTTTTCTACTTTAGGTAGATTTTGTTTGCATATGTGGGTATTTAGGGAAAATCAGAAACCGTGTCTATATACGCGTCTAAATATTTGTCCTTTTCTTCGTAGGGGGTGAAGTGGGATTTATATCTGACTATTGATTCATCATTTTAATTTTTATTGCTGAAGAATTCTATAAGACAGAGGCGACGGTTGAAGTTTTCAATATCAGATTTCAGTGCAATGAGATTAGGGGTGGATGTCGGGGTAAATGTCTTAATAGGAGGATCATCTCATTTATGTTGAGGTGCCTATTTGACAAATTTATGATCTTCGACGCTATATGTTGTGTGTGTTTAATTAAATGTTGTGTATTATCAGGCCCGGTGAGTGGTTTTGGTATTTTGTCCCTAAAAAAGGAATTGTGTTATCACCTCTCCGTTTTCTGATCTCGGCATTCTGATTTCCATATAGCTGAGAGGATGGTTCATGTCTTTTATACGAATTCCATTGGTTATAAGTTTCGTTTTCTTTCCATCATCCATGCTTTTTACGCTATGCAAGATATATGGGATTTTAGTCATAAATCGTGAGTTGTTTGAATTATCATGATGATTATTATTCCGATTATTGCACCTGTGCTGCCTGTATTCTATTTGCTTTTCTTCCCATGTATTCATCCATCTGGAGTACATGTTATTACGGGTTGGTAGTTGTCTGTATGTTATTTGTCTTTCATGTCATTTTTTTTTTTCATTTATGCATCTATGGTGTTTGGACTTATGGGATGACGGTTGTCTTCTATATTTCATTTGTTGCTTATTTGCAGTTTTATGCATTGTAGAATATGGGTTTCCACTCTGTACTTGTGGTGAGATGGCCGCCATTTCTGCGTATGTTTTTAGGTAATTAGAGGTTGGATACCTTAGTTCAGTACCTCTGGGGATAGTGTCTATGTTTTTTTCTCGATTTCCTCGCATTTCTTTGTTGTTTTGGATTCGTTTTCATAATGGTTTTGTCTCCATAGTTTTTTTTTTTTGGATAGTTAGTGAACCACTCTTGTTTTTCCTACATCTTTATGGATTTTTCTTCTTCCCGCTTTGTGTCTTCTGTCCATAGTTTGTTTTGCAGATTTTCATGACATTGATTATCGCTCCGCTCAGCAATTTCAGTACACATAATTGCGTCAACATTTTCCTCTTTTACTCCGAGTCTTGTTTTACACGATTGTAGAAGAGTGATTTATTTTTCCAGTCGTCATAGAGCTAAACTCACACCTATCCTTGTCTCTTCGAGTGATTTATTTCTTATTTCTTTATTAAGAAATTTTCTGGGTAGCATTGGGCTTTCTTTACTTCGCCAATTCTGGTAGGTGTTTGCTATATTGTTGCATAAAATGCTCTTCCAATGTGCATGCTTCCTTTGATTCAGGAGTTACTTCCAGATATATCGTTTCAATGTATTATGTTGTAGGTCCAGAGATGTGGTTTCAAGTGGGTTTGTTCTTACTACTTTCTTCTTGTTCGTGTCTGTTGTTGGTGCACCTTCGGTATGGGTATCAGTCACAGTTCTGTCTGTATTCGTGAAGATTGCATCCAGTTTGAAATAAGTAAATTTAACTTCTATATTTCTGTGAGAGGTTCTATACTTTTGGTGTTTCTCGGCTGCGACTTTGATTGTGTTCCATTCATTTTGGCGTCTTGTACATCCACGGTGATATGTATAGTATGTTAGGTGTGATGTACAGAATTGAATATTGAGAAAAAATGTCGTGAGAATTTTGTAAAAAATCCTTTTATTTCTTCATTAATATTAGCGCTTTTGTTCCTCTCTAGAACTTGCGAAATACAGTTTTGTGAATGTACAAATATCTTGTTTATTTATATGAAACATCTTTTTGGTGCTTTGTTTAGAAGAAAAAAATTGTTTTTTGTTTTTTGGAGTGAGGTTCCAAGACAATGGAGATGGATACATAAAAATATAGGTAGGTAGATAGGCTGAGAGATAGATAGATAGATATGTATATATATATATATATATATATATATATATACAGATAGATAGATAGATAGATAGATAGATAGATAGATAGATAGATAGATAGATAGATAGATAGATAGATAGATAGATAGATAGATAGATAGATAGATAGATAGATAGATAGATAGTCCGACAGATTACCCCAAATCCACAAAAATTCCGCTATGAGACTGTCTTCAAGTTTTACCTCGTTCCATCCAAATTAGTTTGCATAGATATCCACGTATTTACATTCAGACCCATAGACAGCATCACTCACACAAATACACACAGACACACAAACACTTACACCTATGCACACACACTCACACATACAAAAGCAAACATACGAACGCAGGCACACGTATATGTATACATAATACAAAAATGGGACAAGAACGCAAAACATCCAGACAGGTAAAAAAAAATAAAGGGACAAAAAAAGGAACAACAGAATATCCAGTCAGACAATACAAAGAAAACAAGGACGAAAGAAAACCCATAGAAATGTTACACAAATACAAATAACAGGACATAACAACAGGTGTCTTTCAACTAAGGACGAATTGAATTAAGCTGGCTTGTGTGGAAGTAAATCATTACGACAGGGACATAAGATGTAACAAGAACAGGCAGGAATAGAGATTTTTCATGGACAGTAGTCCAACTAAGAATGAAAAGTCAAGCCTGGCCGAACACCGGTCACGTGGGGAAAGAAGAGAGAGAGAGAGAGAGATAAGAATTAAGGAAGGACGAGAGAAAAATGAAAGAGACACAATGAAGTGAAAGAGGGAAAGCGAGCATGAAGACAAGGCCATGAAATGTTAGAGAAGGGGAACGAAAGAACGAAGAGTGAAATGAACGAAGAGTGAAAGGGCTGATAGAAAGAATGAAAGAATGAAAGAATACAAAGAACAATAGAATTGTACAAAATTTAGATATATATTCTTATATACAAGACACCAGTTACCGCTATATTTTATATATAAAAAATACAAAAATCGGACACGCATATATATATATATATATATACGATTTTGTATTTGTTTTGCAAGATTCCTGGTGTGAAATCATGAGTTGGAACCAGGTATCGTTATATTTCAGGATGGTCATATTTTAAACAATAAATAAACACAAGTTCTGTATATTCATTCTTCTCTTCAGATATATTATTATTATTTTTTTTTGTTGTCCTCTGTCAGGAAATCCTTCCAGACAAAGGACAAAATAAGAACAATATCAAATCTGAAATGAAAAACATCTACATAATGCGCGTATTTATCTGACCAAAAAAAAAATTATCCCGAAATATAACAATATTTGTCTGTCTGTCTGTCTGTCTGTCTGTTTGTTAGTCTCTTTCCTTCTTTCTATATATATATATATGTATGTGTGTGTGTGAAAGAGAATATACATATACATATAAATGGCGGTGCCCCAGCATGGCCACAGCTCATTAGTTGAAACTGGAAAAATCAAAATCAAAGTCATACGCCCCACTAAGAATATCATCTATAGATGTAATATAATAACTGCCTTTACCAACATCGGTTTCACTTCTTGAACATTTAAGCAGATGAGGAATTAATATCACCATAAAATCTAGATTCCAAATTAACCGGAGAATAATGACATATGCATTACCCATTCAAATTATAAATATGGGTTTGCTCTTTACTGCGTTGCATTATGGGGAATAATTAAATGTTCAGGTAATATCCTTAACGCATATGAACTTAAAATCTTCTCATTTTATTAGAAGCATATTATCATAATTTTAACCTAAAAATTCTAATAGGCTCCAACTACTACTACTACTACTACTACTACTACATATCTTTAACTACTTATTTTCTGTTTAACCATACTATGTAACATATTTATTTATCCTCGCCTTATTTAAATATTTTTTAAATATCTAAATTGTATCTATACTATGTGCCACATTGAGCAATTGGTAACTTATTTTCACAATATTGGTTAGCAAAATCTATATTAATTAACTAGTGAAATATTTGTTATTCTAGTGTATGACCTCCTAACCCCCTGTCATTTTCGCATGATTTCTTTATATTATTTCAAATCTTAATGTTTTATGTTAGTGTGTGTAAATGTGTGAGTGTATATGTATACAATGGTATGTCTGTGTACGTCCGCACGCACCCGTCATAAGTATGTGGTATATAAATATATATAACTATATATATATATATGCGTATATTTGGGTTGGGAATATATACGTGTGTGTGCGTGTGAATTTATTTAGGCGTGTACATATATATTTGTATATATGCATCTATGTATGTGTGTATATATATATAGATAGATATATATATTCATATATATATATATATATATATATATATATATAAAGAGAGAGGGAAAAAGAGAGAGACGCACAGACAGGCAGAGACAGAGAGTGTGTCACTCTTGGGAAAATGAAATCTTAGGGCATGCACCAAGCGTGATAAAAATCAAGCATGCAGTCAACAACATGGTGTTTCGAGAGATTGAAACCGATGGCGCTGCTATGCCTCCAGTCATCTTCCCTCATGACATCTCACTAAACACGACAACCTACTTCAAGTGTATGTATGGGTTGTACTGGTCTGGGTCAAGTCGGTTTCTGCTGGAAGATCATACTTTTAGCAACAGGGATCTGCACCGTGCACGGACAATTTCTGCGACCACATGACACCTAACATCCGATTACATTACTTCCAGATTGCGCCTCGCTTGATTATTATGTGAAGATGGTGTATAGTATGTAATGGTGTAATCTACACCTATAAAATTCTACCAAGAGAGCGGTCATTAGTTTGAATCTGCATTTCTCTTCTCATTTTATACTATGCCATGTTTAAAAACAAAATCGGATGTATAGCTTAAATTGGATTTGGTGCTTACATATCTACGGTATCGTGCGAGCACTTGATATTTTCATTGTTGTTTACCGCACTGGGAACTTTATGTTATTTACCTAGACATTTTTGGCGACCAACGTGTTGATGAGCCTAGATTCAATAGAATCCTATAATTAATAATTAATATACACAAGCATACACACATACTAACACACAATCACACACACATACACAAGCACAATTAGTTTATTGAACGTCATGAGAATTTATTTGCCACAAGAAAATTTACTTAATAGAAAATGTTTTTATTCTATGTGTTCTCCTTCTTTTTCAATAACTGCCTTCACACGCTTCCTGAAACTTGCACAAGTGTTCCTGAAATATTCAGGAAACAACTCCTCCCATTCTTCTTTAATAGTATATTTAGGAGAGTCGACATTGCTGCGTGATGTTCTATTGGTAGCATGTTCTAGCAAATAGCATAATCCAGAGGGTTTAGATCTGGGATAGAAGGCGGTCATAAACAGGATTAAAAAAAATTGCTAAAGTAGG
Source organism: Octopus sinensis (assembly GCF_006345805.1). Lineage (NCBI taxonomy): Eukaryota > Metazoa > Mollusca > Cephalopoda > Octopoda > Octopodidae > Octopus > Octopus sinensis. The sequence goes on along the minus strand of NC_042999.1, from coordinate 33,718,863 downwards.
ATTTGCAGAAATCGTGTGCTTTTCTAGCTATGTGGGCTGGAGAACCATCCTGTGTCCATACATAAAACCATCTGGGTAGTTTGCTTTAAGCCATGGCAATACCTGATATCGCATAGTCTTCTACTAAGTATTAACGTTGATCTTTTCATCAGCTTTGTAGAATTTTATAGGCATTTTTTTTCCATCGGAAGCGACAACACCAAAAGCCATAACTTGAGCAGGATGCTTTGTTTGAATGCCCCTTTGATCTCAGCTGTCAGTTTTGCGATAAATCTGTCATTTCTGCGATTCAGAACAGCATCGACAGTGAAGATCTTTTCATCTGAAAAGATCTTTAAAATGGAGGAGTTTTCTTGAACCATGTGACCATTTTCTTGCACCTCTCCAATCTCTTTTCCTTCATAGCTGTTATCAACACGTGTTTTGGCGTTCTTGTGTAAGATTTTACCCTCAAATCATGTTTTACTGCATTTCTAATGGTCTTGTTGTCTACCTCAAGTTCAATTGCCATTTTTCTCATGGATTTCGGATTTTGGATTTGAGAGATTTAATAAAAGCTTTGGTACTTTTTTGCTGATTCCTCCACTTTCAGACTTCCTCGTAATAGTTTTGCTCATAGTCGTTCTATTCTTTACATTATAAACAGTCTTTATGGACACTCCAACTATTCTTGAAATCTCTTTCGGTTTGACGAGTGTATTCACCAAAAATATATCAATGGTTTTATAGCCATTATCTAAACATGTATTTCTAATCGGTATATCCGTACTACTTCTGAAGAGATTCATCTTAAAATGATTTTAATTTTATAAATTAATTATCTAAAGTTTTCTGAATCTAAAGAGTTGTCAGAGATGTCGTATTTTCTAATTAATAAATAATTTCATTAATTCCCTTTTCCTTTTCTCCTTATTCTTTAAATATATATATATATATACATATACATATATATATACATACACCCCCCACACACACCCGCATACATATATATATATATATATATGAACCACGGTTTAGATGGTCTTTCTATAGATTGCTAATTATCCAGTATTTTAATTGGATTTATGATACCTTAAAGAGCTTTATTAATTGTACTTGATATATTAACGTACATATACAAGCACAAGCATACGCATATATATATATATATATATATATATATATATATATATATATATATATATATATATATATATACACACGCAAACAGCTGGGGCCTGAATGTATAGATATGATTTGTGTATGTATGATAATGGATGCAACATTGATCTCATTAAGAACCTGATGTTTTCTGCCTATGAGTTTATGTATTAGGCATTTAAATACTTTACACACTCATGCATTTAATTGTGTGATCCGATACGTTTCACACAATCATCATATTAAATTCTTTTTAGTGATTTCTCTTTTCCCCTCAGAAAACACATGAATATTTTTCAGTACAATTGTACTCTGTAAAATTTTATCAAATATTCTCCTTCTATGATGATAACCGTCATATTTTACATGCAGTAAATGCATGTTTCTCTGCCACATATCAGACCTTCCTGTAACGATAGTGTTAGAAATGTTACAGCTGCCGTTTGTAAAATACACTACTAAAATTAAATATATATACTACAGAACATAAATGTCGTACAGTTTATGAAGTATTTTAACTCATTTGTTTAATTGCTGTTTGGAGATAAACTCAGTCTTACACAAGGCTACTTCTTTAATGCTGTCAAATGCTTTTACAAGAATGCTGTCTTATAAGAGTCATTTTCTTAAGGAATTGGTATTAACCTTGCTGTGAATCGAGAACAACGTTGTAATCTCATTAGTCAAACGAGAAAGAAATTTGTTTCTTAACATTCGTCTACAAGTCAATTGTATCTCGGCTTCTTGATAAATGTAGCTGTTAAATGCTCGACTTACTGAAGGCTACGGGCAACTAGTGTTAACACTATGGTCTTTTGTATCATTAGTGCCTCGAACGTGTACGGTACACCAGATGCCGGACGATTTTTAGGATTTAGAATCCATAGAACGGTGATGTTTCCTCACAAATCCCTTCCATTCTAGTCAATATCTTGGGGCAGTCCTTCAAACGGGCAAAATTTGACAAATAATATGTGCATATATTATTAATAGAATGGAAAATAATGCTAAGCAATTGAAGAGTCTGAAGACCGAAGAGTCTGGGACTGTTCACATATAAATATGTGTGTGTGTTTGTGTGTGTGTCTGTGTGCATGCGCGTGTGTGGGTCTGTGTGTATATGGATGTGTGTATGTGAGTGTGTGCGTAAGTGGGTGTGTTTGTGTGTGCATGCATGCGCGCGCGAGTGTGTCTGTGCGTGCGCGTGTGTGCGTATGCTTGTGTATGTATATGCATGTATATATACAGGGTGCGGTGAATAAATTCTAATCTAAAATAAACAAAAATGAAAATAACAGGTATATCTATTTAACAGATATATTTACCAACATTAATTTTTAATATCTTGAAATACGAAAGAACAAATTTATTCAATAAAATCGCCATTGCCTTCAACCACCAACTTTAGACGACTTCGGAATCTCCTGCAACTCTTCTGGACGGTATCAATTTTTAAGTTGGTGAATGCTGCCATAATCCTTGTCTCCAGTATATATTTTCCTTGTCTCCAGTATATATTTTCGAGACGTGAATAAAAGCCAGACCACGGGACTTAGCAAGCTAATATGGCGATTGAAGAATACGAACTCAAGCTACAGGCTGGAATGGTCAATTTTGTCGGTGGCCCTCCCATTTGATAGGGGCAGAAGGAAGTGCAACCTTTGTGTCTCCGAGCTCTTCCATATATTGTTCGCCAGAGACCGGATGGTAAACGAACTTTTACAGTCGGCTTTTCGATGCCCCCATTGGCGGCGTTATACTTATCTTGCTTATAAATAACGCTTATAAATAATACCTGCACCCGGTTACACTACTTATATGAAAATAGCCCTTGGAAATAAATTTTGAAAAAGCTTTTAAGAGAAATATGATTAACCATTGCAAGGGGAATTACTCCCAGGAGACGAATGGTGTTTTGTGTTGACGACGGGGTGTTTCTTTGACAAGGCATGATTAGACGAACACACGCACACATAAAATATTTTTCTGCCGCCTGACGGATTTTTCAGCAGTGACCATTGTGTAGGGCTGTTTACCAACTGACGGCCGCGCGATCAAACGCACATACGAACACATAAAATATTTTCTAACCCCTGACGGATTTCTCAGCAGTGACCAGTGTGTAGCGCTTCTTACCAACTCGCAGCCGCGCACATATAGAACAGTACACACACACATGTTTCTAAGTAGATTTTGGCTCGCCCCATATAATACACCTAATATTCTTTAAATAGTCAGAACTTTAGTATCGGTCACAAAGAACATCTACGCACCCCGTGCTCTCACCCACCGGAATGACCGCTGCCTGACCTGTTAAAATCTTCAACGCACCCACCACCCGATTTCAACATACATTGATAAACAGTTTGGCCATGGGCTCTTAGGAGCCTCGTTCGATTTGTTTTGCTCCGCCTCTGTTCTGTTTTTGTTTTTCCAACGGATTTCCTATTTCTTCCTGAAGAGAAGACACAATATGGTCTCCTTATTCATCGGAATTTGGTAAATTGTGGCTTTCGAAACACGTGTAGAATGCAATAAAACGATTTCTGTCAATCTTCGTTCAACTCCATTTCTTCAATTCACTAATTATATATATATATATATATATATGAATGTATATGTATTTATATATATATAGTATGTTAATGTATAGTATGATAACTTTGCTGTCCCTGTGGCTGTGCTGTCGGTATTTGGTTCACTCATGTCAGGTAAAGCAATCCAGTTCCTAATTGGTCATCACACATCAACTGACTAATTAGAAAGCCTTATTTGTTCCTTATCTCGAACTGCACGTCCTGGATGTTCAGCTAGAATAAGGTTTGGAGGTGACGCAAATAGGTAGAGCAAATACCGAACGCATGTTTCGTTCTATAAATTCATACTCTCTTAATTTTTGGGACTGACACGTCGGGCAAAATACTTAGCGGTATTTCATCTGTTCAAATTCCGCCGAGGTCGACTTTGCCTTCCATCTTTTGATCGTCGATAAAGTAAGTGTCAGTTGCGTACTGGATCAATCTAATCCGCTGGCCATCCTTCCCCAAAAAATTCGGACCTTGTGCCTAGAGTAGAAAAGAATTGTGTGCGGTCAGTATTTCTCCGTGTTAATTCCATATTTACTTGGTAATTCTTATCTTGTAATGAGAGAATTGTATGTGCATTTGAAGATATGTGCGTATTGTGTGTATGTACTCAACAACTTTGTGTTTGTATCGTCGATAGTGTGCATGTACGTACATATGCATGTGGGTACGTGAGTAGGTATATGTGAGATAGTAGCTGTAATACAGTAAAAACAATCTGAACGAAAAGCGCTGATATTAATGATAATGCAATAATAATCATTGCGTTTTAGTTTTACCACACTGGCTATATTATATCATGTTAGGAAATGTATGCAAGAAGGAGCATGAGCAATGACGGTATGCACGCTTCCTCCTGGGATGATCTAGCACTTGAAAAACATAATAAACGGTAATACATACAATATTATTTCATATATATACATAAATACATATATATTATATATATATATTATATATATATATATATATATATATATAATATATATATATATATATATATATTATATATATATATGCATGTGTACGTGTATATATGTGTATACTCACATACAATTATGCCCATCTGCAAGCCTATATGAATGCCTCTGTGTATGCAGGAATTTTTATGTATGTAAAAATTAGATACAAATAAGAGTGTATATATGTAACATGCATGGGCTTTGTATGCGTATTTATGTGTTGATGTGTGTAAATATCTATATAGATTTTCAATATATGTATGTGTATACATCTTTACACACACACACATACATATATATATATATATATATATATATATATATATATACATATATATATATATATATATATATATTATATATATATATATATATATATGTTCCACGTCCTTGCGTTGTCTTTTCGTTTTTGTTTTCTTGTTTGGATTAACTTTATATATATATATATATATATATATATATATATATATATATTCTTCTACTACTAAGCACTGACCTGTCTTCTAACCAACCTAAACTATATTTCCAAATTCTTCTTTCCACCATTTTACTACCATACCTGCTCTCTCTCTGCTCTTCACTTAGGCTCTCTCACTACATACCTGACACTCCTTTACTCTTTATCCTCCTGTCTCTTTACAATCTCATAACTTATCTCTCTCTATCACTCTCACCTTCTCATTCCTTCTATCAATTTATCTTGACTGACCATTACTTTATTATCTCTCACCCTGCTTTTCTTTTGTTTCTTTCTTTTTTCTCCCTCTCTTCCTGTTTTTGATTTGACCTTACAAACACATTCCCAACTTTTAAATCACTTCAAAAAGCCCTCGATTCAATAACACCTTTTACACACTCTGTGCTTCGAATGATCAATTCTAAATGCTATTAGAACTTTCACACAAAGTACAGGAAACTTATATGCATGGCCTTTGTATGCGTATTTATGTGTTGATGTGTGTAAACCATTCTGCTTAAATAATGGAACTGCAGATACAATATCCCTGCATATCACACGCCTGTTTTCATTCCTCTACTTCACTTTGTATACCATATCTCCTCTAGAGTAATTATTGCTCAACCATTCTCTCACACCATCTCCGATTAAGGGATATGTGAAATATCCCGGAAACAGCAGTAAGACATTCTATTTATAAATGTTCTGAAATCTTTCATACCCTCGGATCTTTATCTCATTCTGCTAATTATATATTCATATATATATATATATATATATATATATATATATATATATATATATATATATATATATATATATATATTTGTATATACATATGTATGTATATATATGTATATGGACGTATGTATGTATGTATGAATGAGCATGTGTGCTTGTGAATATGCTTGTTTGTTTGTGTGTGTGTGTGTGTGTGTGTGTGTGTGTGTGTGTGTGTGTGTGTGTGTGTGTGTGCTTGTGTGCAATGAATAAATATGTTTCATTGTTTTAAAGATTATGTCTTATGTTTTGTATTATTTGAACTGTCACGAAATCTATTTCCTTTTTCTCATTGTATTTTCTCATATGTTACATACAGTATTTTTATGATTGAGTATTTTCTGAATATAAAACGAACCTCTCAATTTTAAGCTGTTGAATGAGTTGTTGATTTAATGCATTGCCTATATTAATACCACTACCTGCTTCATGCATACATTTATCGGAGTATAATCTCCTAGATGCTCGCCAGGTTAGCGCTCGAAGACCCTGAAAAACTTAATTCTTCTCCCTCCTATGATTAAGGTGCCTGGTCACGGCAGTCTCCCTATAATTTTATATAGGCGCGGGAATGGCTCTCTGGTAAGTACCTTTCATACCAACCACATGGTTGCAGGTTCAGTCCCACTGCGTGGCACCTTGGGCAACTGTGTCTTCTATTACACCCTCAGGCCAACCAAAGCCTTGTGAGTGGATATGGTAGACGGAAACTGAATGAAGCCCGTCGTATATATGAATATGTATAAATATATGAGCGTGTGTGCCTCCTCCAACATCGCTTGACAACCGATGCTGGTATGTTTACGTACCCGTATCTTAGCGGTTCGACGTAAGAGACCGACAGAATAAGTAATAGGCTTACAATGAATAAGTCCTGGGGTACATTTCTTCGACTAAAGGCGGTGCCCCAGCATGGCCACAGTCAAATGACTGAAACAAGTAAAATATTAAACAAGCGAATAAAGAGTATATTACAGTTTATTCTATTATTTTCTCCCTAAAATATTTTCATTTTTTCCATTAAATATAGAACTTTTCTAAGTTTCTGTAATTTATGTACAGAAATACAAAACCATAGTATGTTTAAAGATAACATATGCTTGAAGAGTTTTACTTTCAGAAAATTTACAGTATGTTGTATACGAGCATATCTTATGCTGGTATACAACAGTTTACGTACATAGAAAGTCACCATAAATTATCTTACATTTGTTCCGTTTAGAATCACTTTGAATTCGAAATGCTTTTAGAATTACCCCTTAAGATTAAAATGTACAAGGCATTATTTATTGCGGATGATAATTTCATTAGTTGTTAATCAGTGACTGCTAATCCTTTAATTAGTTGTATTGTGTTGGTTTATTACAAGTTCAGTATAATTCATGAGTCGGACTTGATAAATTGCCGTCTTTTCAATTGCATACATGATTTATTGTTCTGTTTTGCAACCTCGGATGAATGTAGATAGTAAAGATATTTACATTTCTTCAGTAAACATTCCATAGATAATTACGAAATGCGGCAACATATTTACATTACATCTGAAAATATTAAAGTACCAGCTTAGGCTTAATTAGAACTGCTACCTTAACATAAATTTGCTTGCACTGTTAACTTCGACGTTCTTTATGAGGAATGTCTGCATTTAATATGAGTTTTCAATACTTCAGATAGAAGCGTCTGTACAGGGGATTTGAAACTGTCTAGAGAATACAAGTTCAATATTCGGAAGTTTTCCGGATTTTCAGTATAACAATCAAGAATGCATGAATCATCTGATGGGAAAAATTGATATGTGAACTTTGATGTAAAGAAGGTATCTATGACTATCATAAGTTCATATCCTATGAAGTTGCTCTGCAATGATCAGTGTCCCTTCAACTATAGTCAGCGATTTTGGATGAAGCTAATTATGTGATTTATCAGTATACAAACTAATAATCATCTCATATAAAAATTATATCTGCAAGTCAATATTATCGACGTCTCTCGTTACTGGGACAAACTTGCAGTAGTGAAAACTTCTAATTCCATTGTTTCTCATCAAATCGTTTTAGATTTCAATATATTCTAGATATAATTTATCAATGTCAGTTGAACAATATTAATGGATGCTCCATTTGGTAATCACAAACGTTATACTGTTATCGAAACAATACATCAAATTAACTTGAGAAACAGAATGCGAAATGAAGTAGTAAATTGAATATAACTAAAACGAAAATACTTTTGGATCCAAAATATGAATTTTTTTTATATGAAATGTAAAGACTAATATCCAAACACATTTGATATTCGCTTTACTGAATATCTATCTATTTATTCTGTTGTTTTTTGGCGGAGGGACGTAATAATGTATATTAATTATTAGTGCAGCGTAGTGTATTTATATATTCCCGGATACCTAAAAGAAAAAGAAAATTTCAAGATCATCTTTCAAGAAGCTTGTAAACAACTACGAGCATAGAAACAATATTTACTCATAGCTCTTTCAACAGACTGAATTTTGTAATATTTTTAGCTCGGTTTTAATTAAATGACGTTATAAATATTTCGGATTTATTTTCATTTCTTTCATTTGACATTTACCGTTAATAACGTCAAATAACACTACGTCTAAACGGTTCAATACATGGATGTTTAGTCAAAACTTCGTATTGAGAATACTTAGAAACTGCTTTTTATTCGTCATAATGTTGTAGTATTCGTATTATGCAATAGAAAGGAATATAGCCTCAGAGAGTCTGTTTTAATATTTTGTAATATGGAAACATTGGGAGATGTTGGGACAATATAAGCGCGCTTGGGGAGAGGAAACTGCATTAGTAAAAAACCTAACAAATAGTCATTGAGCATTTGTTTGTCCACACCTTCTGTTCGCACATTGTAATGTAACATTATCAAATTATGGTTTCACTTCTGCTACATTGATATATCTCAACAAAGTTTAATTCCCTATAAAAAGGCATTTTGGGGACATTTGTGGTCCATAACGCAAATTCAGTCTTATATTTATGAAGTAGATGTGGGTATGTAAGCAAATGATAGCGTGCGTAATATGCAGAGAGTATATACTGTACATCGTGATATTGTTACTTTAATGAACGTATATTATAACATTCTGGCTATATATATATTTGCATAGGAAAAGGAGTGGCTTTAAAAAAGAAAACCAAAGGAATTTGTTACTAAATATTTATAGATTGAAGGTATTAGTATATTTCCTATATATATATATATATATATATATATATATATATATATATATATATATATATATATATTATATATATATATATATATACATAACATGCAGTTAAAATATGGTGGCTATTGAACGTTTAAAGTAAGTCACGAGGCATAATACATTGCAATCGATGGACTGAATTTGTAGTACTTTTTCTGAAAGAAATTGATGAAACTCACAGTACAAAGTTAGAGGTAAATCTATGTCCGCTGATTACGCATGGGTTATTTGCATTAGTACTAAGTGTATTATTGCTGGAAAGAAAATTCATAGAATAATTTGGAAAAGGAGCTGAGAATATTTCAGCTTGTACACATACTTCATATTTCAACTTGTATCCTTATGTTGTTTGGTAATATCTCATATACATACAATTAAGTTCTAACCACAGAATGCGTCTTCAAAATTGTAATCTGTTGAACCACAACATGGTTACGTCATACATATAAAATATTATGGTATTCACACTGAACTGGTGTCTCAATATTGGAACTAATATACAGACATTTTACTTTAACTGTAATTTAGTCATTCAAAATATATTATCGTAATAAACTTAGACGTCGCTTTTGAATCTTCATTGGTAGTAAAGTAACGTAATATAATATATTGTTTTCTATTTCATATTATTTATCGACGGGGAAATTTGAATTGTTATATAACCGAGAAATTATAGATATGCTCTCTGAGGATTAGTTGTTGAATTATTCATGTCAACTATCTCATGTGATTATTGCTTGCCAGAGAATGTTACTTTTCTTTCTAGAGATCTATCTTACATTTAGAAATAATGACACAAAATTAAGGAAACCTAAATATACACTTGAATAAGAATTATTCACAGATTTAAGTATGTAGCAAACCTCTTGAATGCGTAAATAAAGCCCGTGATCGAAATGGGAGAAAATCATTAGGAGTGGCTGTGTGGTAACTAGCTTGCTAACCAACCACATGGTTCCGGGTTCAGTCACACTGCGTAGCATCTTGGGCAAGTGTCTTCTGCTATAGCACCGGGCTGACCAATGCCTTGTGAATGGATTTGGTAGACGGAAACTGAAAGAAGCCTGTCGTATATATGTATATATATATATATATATATATATATATGTATGTGTGTGTGTGTGTGTGTGTTGTGTGTCTGTGTTTGTCTCCCTGGCATTGCTTGACAACCGACGCTGGTGTGTTTACGTCCCCGTCACTTAGCGGTTCGGCAAAAGAGACCGATAGAATAAGTACTGGGCTTACAAAGAATAAGTCCCGGGGTCGATTTTCTCGACTAAAGGCGGTGCTCCAGCATGGCCGCAGTCAAATGACTTAAACAATTGAAAGAGTAAAAGAGTAAAATGTCAGAGGTGTCTCGATAGTTGAGAGGCTATACTTAAATATGTATTTTATTTGTGTGTCTTTGTGTACGGTGTGTGTATGAGTGTGTGCATGCGTTTTTCCGTGTGTCCGTTTACCAATGCTGCTGATGCCAGGAAGATCCCTACTTCAAGAAGTACACATAGTATAATTATGCAGAGTCAATGTAATTACGTAGAGTTGATCAGACAGGGATCTCGACCGTTTCTACTGCTAGCTTAAGTTGGTATGTATTATTTCATTATATACAACCTATTCTTGAAAAATACCCAGATTCAGTACTTCATATATAGATACTGTCAGTAAAGATAAAATATAGAATATATAATCTTATTATATCGGGAATGTTAACACGTAGGTGTAAGTAATCTGGAATGTAAAATATAAACTGCCGAAGAGAAACTGATACATAAAATAGAGGGAAATGTTACCGACACCTATCTACTGAAAAAAATCTACATCGGCTCCAATTTTTTTTTTATCCCATGCAATGTAAAAATACCATTTCTTGGTCGTTTATATTATGAACAGCGTCGCGTTACACATCTCCAGAATAATTGAGGACCAGATGGTATGTCAAATTTAAGATTCGAAATACAAATTTCTTTACTACCCACAAGGGGCTAAACACAGAGAGGACAAACAAGGACAGACGAACGGATTAAGTCGATTATATCGACCCCAATGCGTAACTGGTACTTACTTAATCGACCACGAAAGGATGAAAGTCGACCTCGACGGAATTTGAACTCAGAACGTAGCGGCAGACGAATTACTGCTAAGCATTTCGCCCGGCGTGCTAATGATTCTGCCAGCACGCTGCCTTAAGATTCGAGATACAGTAGCTTGCAACATGTATGCTAAACTAGCAGTATCGCCCGGCGTTGCTCGGGTTTGTAAGGGAAATAACTATATAAGCATTTTTAGAGATGTAAAGTATAATAGCCATCTCAATATGGCTAACCACAAGGGGGGGGGTACTGTAGCTTTTTACGTTCTGAGATTTAATAATAAATTTTTAGAGAGTTACTTCCCTTATATATGCCAAAAATGCATTAAATATGGGAAAAATTGATGGTAATTTTTTTTTAAATCGTAGACTCATCGTAGACGCGCGCTAAAACCCAGAAGGGCTCGATTTGAATCACGACTATAAGATACCCGGTTCTGGTTAAACTGCACCGCAAAATGTGGGAGTAGTTAGGAATCTAAATCGTAGGAGACAGACACACAACTTGACTTTTATATATAAAGGAGATATAGGAAATACATTCATGTAGACAATAGTTAAAAAAAAGATTCCTGAAGTTCGTCATGCACACAACTTTTTCTACGCCCACGACTACTTCGCTGCCACGTAGAGTCTTCTCTGCAATTAATCTTGAAATTCTAACCGAGGATTCCGCGCTTCTGGACTGGCGATCCCTGATGACGTTGTCCTCAGTTGACGAACTATGGTCATCCCTCAAAGCATATGTAATCTGTTTGACTGACCAGGCAGTTCCCGTTGGGCTTCCCAAGAGGAAGAAACACAAGTCCTGGGTGACGAAGAGGGTTAAACGAGAACGTCGACTCAGAGATATTGCTTGGGCTGAATTCAAAAATCTGGATTCGACTGCAGCTTTTGAGGTGCACAAAACTCAACGAGACCGAGCCGTGAAAATTGAAAAGAAAGAACGCTTCAGTTACGAATAAAAAATCGCGGCAAATGCCAGTAGCAATCCAAAAACCTTCTTTGCCCATGTCCAGCGGAATTCCCGCTTGAACAACCAGATTGCAACGTTGGTAGACTCAACAGGCGTATCGATTGAGGACCCTTATCAACAGAGTCAATTATTTGCCAAGGCTTTTTCAACTATTTTCAAACAAGATGATGGTCGTGAACCCCCTCCATTTGATAGATCAGTACCTCCAATGCTTCGATTGGTCATCACGCGGGACGAAGTCAAACGTGTTATTCAAGGCCTCGATGTCAACAAAGGTCACGGCCCTGACGGCATACACCCACGGGTTATCAAAGCGTTGGCTCCGGTCATCTGCGAGCCCTTAACACGACTATTCAATATGTCATTGGCGACGGGTGTTATACCTGCTGACTGGAGAACAGCGATAATCTGCCCAATTTTCAAGAAAGGGAGCCGCGAAGACCCGCTTAACTACCGACCGGTTTCCCTTACATCAATTATCAGCAAGATGTTCGAAACCATCCTTAAGAAAAGTATGATGCTCCACCTCCTAAACACAGCCTCTATCTCTGATTCCCAACACGGCTTCGTGCCGAAGAGATCATGCTTGACCAACCTACTAGTAATGGAAGAATTGGTGACGCCCATCCTCGATGATAGTGATGCTGTTGACATCGTTTTACTGGACTTTGCCAAAGCTTTTGACTCGGTAAACAACCGCCTCTTGCTTGTCAAGCTTCAAGCATATAGTTTCCATCAGGATATTGTACGATGGGTTGGTGCCTTCCTCTCAGATCGCTCCTTCCAAGTCCAAGTTAATGGTTCGCGGTCCGACGTCTCCAGTGCGAGCAGTGGAGTGCCTCAAGGTTCAGTGCTTGGGCCCTTGTTGTTCTTAGTCTTCATAAATGACTTGCCCGACGACCTCACGCAACACACCCTTCTATTTGCCGACGATATCAAACTGTTCGCTCCTCGCGGTAATATAGAGGATCTTCGTCGATGCCTCCACCAAATTTGGAAGTGGTCTAACAATTGGGACCTGTGTCTGAACGTGTCAAAGTGCTGTCATCTGCCTGTCGGCTCTACTCCTGCGACTCAACTGGATTTCGAGCCGGGTCGTCTGCTGCTGGAGAGGACCGATCAGGTAAAGGACCTAGGTATCTTGGTGGATTCCTCCTTTTCGCATTCGGCCCAGTGCGTCCATGCTGCCAACAAAGCACGCGGAATTCTGTTCTTCATTCGACGGTCATTCGGAATGCTCACAGCAGCCATATTCCTACCACTCTATGTCACGCTGGTGAGACCCATATTGGAGTATGGGATTCAAGCCTCTTCTCCTTATCTCCTCAAAGACATACAGCATCTCGAAAGAGTCCAGGGGCTGGCTACCCGCATGGTTCATGGTCTCAAAAATTTGTCCTACGAAGAAAGGCTGAGGACGCTCGACCTTTATTCTCTTGAAAAACGCCGCCGCCGTGGTGATCTCATTCTCGCCCACAACATCATAAGAGGAAAGTGTAACCTCTCGAAAGAGCTGTTCTTCACTCCTGCTCCAGAGCGTCGGCTGCGGGGTCATTCCGAAAAGCTCTACCTGCGACGATTTCATCTCAATCGAAGGAGAGGAGCTTTCTCCGTCCGGGTTGCGGATCCGTGGAACAAGCTGCCAGACGAGATGGTGAAGATGCCGACGACCGCTTTGTTCAAAGCCTCCCTTGACCTCAAGTGGCCTGAACTCTTTACTTGAACACCACCCTGTACTTAACTCATGTCCCCTACATGGCCTTGCTATTTGTTTTTGAGCCAAATTAACTAACTAACTAACTAACATACAGTGTAGCAATCAAATAGAGAATAATTTTGTAACTAGGCTCAGACGTGGCTGTGTGGTAAGAAATTTGCTTACCAACCACATGGTTCAATTTCCCGCCGTGGCATTTTAGACATGTTTCTGCTCTAGCCTCGTGAGTGGATATGATACACCAAAATTGAAAGACGCCTGTTTACACGCACCCCCCCCCCACACACACAACAACACAAAACTCTAACTAGTTCGGTCTGAAAGGATATTACAGTGAAGATACTGAAGAAACTAGACCAGTATAATAGCAAAGCTGCAAATGCAACAGTTACTATCATATGTAGTGAAAACACATGTAGGCCAATAATTAAGTGTATTTCAATCAAAATGTAAACTAAAATTCATGATACTCCTTATTATTATATTATATTATATTATTGTGTCTGTGTTTGTCCCCTCCCACCACTTGAAATCCAGTGTTGGTGTGTTATCTTAACTTAACCGTTCGAAAAAGGAGGCCAATAGATTAAGCACCAGATTTTGCAAATAACAACAACAACAACAACAATAACAATAACAATAACAATAATAATAATAATAATAATAATAACAATAATAATAATAACAATAACAACAACAATAAAAATAATAATAATAATAATAATAATAATAATAATGATAATAATAATAATAATAATACTACTAATAATAATAATAAATGCCCTAATGTTGTACCAGGCAGTCGCTCTCTTGGCTCCTGATCACAACTGATTGGAAGTGTTATCATGTGCATTGTTTTGTATTGGCATAAAACTTAGATATGTTTCGACCAGAGATTGGTCCAGGCCATGTCTAACTTAATAGCACCACCTGATAGGATTATTCGAATCCTGTTTAAGTCAAGTTTTGTTCAAGTAGTGAGTTCTTGTTGGGTGAGTTGTATCCAGTTTTGTTCAAGTAGTGAGTTCTTGTTGGGTGAGTTGTATCCAATTACGGGTGGCTTATCTCGTATTCTTTGAAGGAATCTATCCAGACTCTGTTTGAAGTGGATGGGATCCTTTTCCTCTTTGATCTCCCTCGGGACAATGTTAAATAGGGCAGGGCCTGTTGAGGAAAAGAAATTATGTTGCAGTGTACATGTATGTTGTGATCTTGAATTTGGCAGGGGACGTATAGCCCGTGGTCCAAGTCTCGGATGAACCTTGAAGCTGTTTAGGTCGTTTGGGCAAAGGTGGCGGTATATTTTCCACATCGTCAAATGATGTACCGCTCACGGCGACGCTGGAGGGAGTAAAGTTCCAAGGCTTTAAGGCGATCCCAATAATCGAGAGCAGCCATGCCTTCAATTTGTTTAGTGAGAGCCCTCTGGGGTGACTCAATTCTGGAGATGTTTGTTCTTGTGTGAGGAGACCACAGTGGGCAGCAGTATTCAAGGTGTGGCCGTACAAAGGATGAAAAAAGTGGTATGATGACACCTTGTTCTCTGGACCGGAAAGTTCTTAAGATCCAGGAACTCATCCTACGAGCTGTATCGACTTTCTTGTTGATGTGCACTCCAACTGAGATCGTCATCAACAATTACACCCAGGTCTCTGATATTGTTAGAGGTTGTGAGCGGTTCCCCTGAAGGAAGAGAGTATGGTTGTTTTAGTGAGGAATTTCTTCCAAAATGCATCAGCTAAAATTTTCCTCATTCAGTTGCATTTTGTTTCTCGTCTGCCCATTGACTCACAGCATATGGTCAGACTGGAGTTGAGTTCGGTCTGCTTCTTCATGACGATTTGCTGGAGCTTAGTGTCATCAGCGAATATTTTCACTTTGCAGTGATGTGACGACACTGGAAAGGTCGGACATTAAAATTATAGAGTAGCGGACCCAAAACAGTTCCCTGGGGACCACCGGGTGACTTTTGCTGGGTTGAGTGGACTCCATCAACTACAACATGTTGTGTTCTATTCGTAGGAAATACTGAATCCAGTGTAGAACTTTTCCCACGGATTCCACATTTTGCCAATTTTGAGAGTAGGAGTTATGGTCTACCCTGTCGAACGCTTACTGAAGTCAAGGTATATGACGTCAGAGTTCGAACCTGTTCCCAAGGCTTTGAGTACATCTTCAATGTGGTGTAAGAGCTGTGTAGACAGTCCCTGCCACAGCGAAAGCCATGCTGATTTGAATTTAGGAGTTTGTGGGTCTCCAGGAAGTCAGATCCTTGATCTTAACACTCTTTCCAACACTTTAATGATGTGGGAGGTGAGTGAGATTGGGCGATAGTTGACTGCGAGGGATCTGTTTCCCTGTTTGAAAACCGGGATGACCGACTGGGATAGAAACTTTTTCGGTATATAACCTGCGGTCTAACGAGTTTCTCCAGAGGTTGGTCAGAGGGACTGCAAGTTGATATCTACATTCCTTCAGGAGACTGGGGGAAATCTATCAGGGCCTACAGCAGAGTAATGTTTGACCTCATTTATTGCTGCTACGATGTCGGTGGCAGTGAAGGTTATGTCTGCGATTTTGTGTGGGAGTCAGCTTCGTTCGTTTCCCTCACATCAATATCAGTGGGAACACTGAAGACAGAGCAATATTGTTTCTGCAGTATTCTGCCATTCTTTAGCACATCGTGGTGGGGAATGCCGTTTTCATCAATCAATGGCCCAATAGGTGAGACAGTGGTTCTATGCTTATTTGCATAAGAATAGAACATTTTTGGGTTCTGTTTGATGTTTTTGATTACCCATTGTTCCTCCACAGCTCTTTGATTTTCAATGGAGGTGTTCATGTTAGTCTGCAGATGAAGTTTTTTTCCAGCTCTAGTCTTTTCATTGTTGTTGAATTGTGGATGTTGCGTGTGGGAATATTTTAATTGGTTGATTTTTTTTGTTGAGTATTTTGATGCGCCTGATGAGTGTTTTTTCTTTTTTAGGGAGCCGGTTTCTGTTTGTGTTAGTAGATTTCTTGGGAGCGCGTGTTTAGAGCATGTGTCGGTGACAATGGTTTCAAAGTGCTGCCACGCGGTCTCAATATGAGGGGAATTGAGAGTAAAAGACCAGTCGATGGAAGACAGATCCTTTGTGGAAATTTATGTTTGTCAAATGGGTGCTATGGAGTGGGATGGCTGGTTTGGTTTTTATACGTCGGGAATAGAATTAAGATGGCAGAGTACTTGTCGTGGTCTGAGAGGAGAGTTTTTTTCGACTGAAATGCTGTGAACGTAGCTAGAGTGATGTCAGTACCAGATCCAAGATCGTTTTATTCTGTCTCGTTGGTTCAAGCACTAGCTGAGTCAGGAACTTACACATCCATCAGATTAAAGAGCAGTTATGCTGCTGCCCTATCTGATGTAGAGCACTTGCCTAACTTCGGAGTATTTGTGGGCCAGTTCACATGAGGGAGGTTAAAATCAACCATCACTATTATGTTTCGGAGTGGTACTCCGAAAGAAGGACTTGACTTTGCTAAGGCACTCTTCAAAGTACTTTAGAGGTGCCTGGGAGGCCTGTAAAGACCAACAATGGTTATGTCCTTGAAAGAATGGCTACAGCAAATATTCTGCTCAATACCATAGATTTGTTTGTCTGTTGTTTGACCTTAGCCAGTTGAACATGCCCCTTAGTGGCTGACGATATGTGCATGTCTGATCATGAGCATAAGTAGTGGGGGAGCATCATATCCGTGTGTTGAAAAGAATGGGTATACTGGGCTTCGTATATTTTACCCCAGTTTCACTTTGATGGCATGCACTGCTTTCTCACTCAATAATATGTACTGGTGTCGATATGTTGAATTAAAATTCTTCAACGCGGTATGCCAGCATATCTGCAGTCTAATGGCTGATACAAATAAAACATAACACCTATCTAAAGCAAGATGTAATTAAATATTGTTTTCTGTGCTGATGGCTATAATAACCAGCAGGTAATATATCTCAGAGAAAATACTGAAGGTCAAACGTTATCTGCTGAAATAGCATAGGAGAATATTACAATATTTATATTGTATGGGAATGTATATTGGATTGCAATATTTATGTTTCATGTGAATATTACGTTGTATATTCGATAAAGAATGTGATCTTGCAGATATATAAAAACACATACAAAACTACCTAGGTAGCATTTATTTCAAAGTTATAAGTTATAAATGATAACCCAGTTAAAAAAGCAATCACTTAAAATAAGTTACCGTAATACATGCATTATAATGAGCTTAAATCATAACTAAGTAATTGATAATTTATTTCAGCTGATCATAGTGTATGCGATAAAGAACGAGATTTATAGTAAGTAGTTTATAAGTTGAAATTCATTCTTAAATCTCGGAATGATCAAAACTTCTATATAGAAAAAGGGGTCAGGCAGGTATTTGTCCCTTAATTGTATCTTAATTCCATAAAGTGACGTAGCGAAAGTATTAAGAGGATCTAGAAATACTTGCTATTCATAGATGACAATCATCTAAATGCCGAAATATATAAGAGGCATATATGCATTAAAGGATTAACATATGGGATATGAGTTTGGAAACACGTTGTAGGAAGTCAATTAGCAATCGACTAATGTACAAATAGTGTGATATAAACACGTTGAATAAGTAATCATTTCATCTTAATGAGAAAGGCTGCAAGCTCTTCAGAAATGAAACATTATAATTTAAATTGCAAAACCAATGAGAGATTGAAATCATACTCTAAGCTTGATAGGGGCCAGATTACATATTGAGTTGTTGAATGGTAAATGTAGTATGGTAAAATTGCAATGTTATTATCAGTCCGATGCATGTTCGAACTGGGGAACAAGCTACTCACTTCGTTTTGTCAGGGAGAATATATTTGCTTGTTGACAAATGGCGTGTATACATATAGATCAGCTCGCAGTGTCATCTACCTAGGCTGTGAGATACTAGCATTTCGGAGTAATTAACTCCTCATCGGTCACAGACACTAAACAGACGACACTAAGAGTTGAGTTCAGAGATTACATTTCTAATACTTTTTTCAATGAGCGTGCTATGACTGGCAGCGCTATACGGCGGCGGATCACCGTAAGTAAACTGTGGAGTTTGAACGCAAAGCAGTGGCAAGTAAAATTGCAATGCTATCATCAGTCTGAATATGCTTGATGCATATTAATAGCATGGTAAATCTGTAGAGGTTCATTATATCACAACCGAGATACAACGAACTTCAGAACTGTTATGCTTTGGGGTATATTGGGGAAGTATATAATAATACAGCCCAAGGCAAATGAGCAATCATTTTCTGAGTGAATTTACTTGCCGTCTTAACCACACATACACACACACACACTTATATATATATATATATATATATATATATATATATATATGTGTGTGTGTATATATCTGTGGGTTTGTGTGTATGTGCGTGTGTGTGCCTACATGCGCATATGTATAAACATATATATATATATATATATATATATATATATATATATATATATATATATAATATATATGTATATATAAATAAACCCTTATTTATACACATACACACGCTCACGCATGCTTATATATATACATTCGTATATATGTATGTACATATATATATTTACATATATATATATATATACATATATATATATATATATATATATATCTATATATATATATATATATATAATATATATATATATATATATATACATATCTCCATGCCTGTATACCTTGGGTGAGGGACGCTTCTCTTTATCGTCTTCAGTTGTATCTGGAGTCCGACAATATGTTTCCTTCTGATTGATTGGTTGATGACATTAATATTTGCGAAATACAATCATTGATTAAACCGAGTTTTCTCTACGATAGCTTAGCTGGTCATTTAATTTTCTGATTAGAAGATGAAAAGTGTGCGGAGTCTTGTTACTGGAAACTCTTCAGCATTTCTGAACATCAAGACAATAAGTTATGTCTTTATCGCAACTGTGATATAACCATTAAATAACAAAACTTGAAAGATTGGTCCGTGTATGAACGAATGGTCTATGTATATGGATGCTCTCGAGGGAAGAAAACGGGGCCCTAAACCATTGACATACTTTCGATGAGCATTTAATAAAGGGTTTCACCTCCAAAATTTTATTTGTTCGTATATTTTACAAATGAATGTGACATTGCTCCTTTCTAATCGCTGCACTGTTCAGTTTACTCAACAAATCTCTTATTCTAAAATGGACGATTTATTTTTCTAGTACTAAAACCAACGTGTCAACTACAATATAATAATTCTCTCTTTATCTGTGTTTGATGTATGTGCGTCTGTGTGTGTGTGTGTGCGTGTACGCGTGGTGCTGATGCACAAATACATACACATATTTATTGAACGAACACTACCGATATGTAAAAATATCCCACTAAGCGAAGTTGGTCTGAAAAGCTTTTACTTCCATAACACTGAATACATGCATTTAAATTGTATGTGTTTGTGAAATCATTCACAATTTGCATATTTATTGTATTTCTTTACTTTCAACATAATGTCACAAACATTTTCTGCTTATTTTCTTTTCTTCGTAGCATGTTTTAAACAATTCGAATAAAAAATTTGTTTCATTGTAATAAATTGAATGTGAATGGATCTGGAATCTGACTATCAATCCATCAGGATGACAAAAAATTATATATTTTGTTTTATGCATTTCAAAAGGGCCAAACAATAAATTACATGTTTAAAAAATCTTCTCATATCAAAAAAAAAAAATCTGTATATATTCTGAATTGCCCATTACATAAAAACCTTTTTGCGGAAGCAAAAGTGTACTGTTTCAAAAGTGTTCTGTTTCAAAAGTTGCTTGAATGTGAGTGCATATAATCTCTTTTCTTCCCTTTTATACATATAAAATACCTGTCGAAATGAATTACGCATGATTGTTCATATAAAACTATTGCAAACACTAGCAAGTTGTTTCGAAAATATCTTACGTTTGGCTTCATAAAAATTTCTCATACCTCTCCAATGCATAAACGCTAAACACTCCATTTTATATACAGCATATTTTTAAGGGCGGTGGAATAGCAAAATTGTTAGACTAGTGGAAAATGTGTTTGTCTCCGCTTACGTAGCTTCTGACTTCAAATTACCCTCAGGTCAGCTTTGTCTTTCGTCTTTCTTCACTGATTCAATAACAAATACTATTCAAGTACTAGACTCAATATTATTGACCTATTCTTCCTTTCAAAGTGCTGGATGTTTCTAAAGTGGAAAGCCATATAACGTATAATATTTTAGATCTGTGATTTATATTTATATTTGTCTGTGTGTTTATGTGTTTGAATGAGATTTTGTGTGTGTACGCTTGTGTTCGTGAGTGTATGAATGTGTGTGGGTGCGTATGTGCGTGCTTTCCTGTGTGTAGTCACGTTTACCTGCTGAGATAAATATACAAGGTTTCCTCTAAATCGGTCATTGGACTACATAGGTTATATGAGATGTTTAATACATTTTGGCGGAGAAATATATTGCATTCTTATTAATATCATGAATAAATTCACAATGTAGGTGCATGCAACAGTTGTTTATGCATTGCTTGATAATGGATGTATATTTGTTTACATCCTCATAACTTAGAAGCTCTACGAAAAGTGATCAACTAGCGAACTTAATTTATAGTTGTAGTGTCAATCTTACTACACCATTTACGACGGAGCCCCTGAATGGCTGCAGTTCAACGAATAAAGCAACAAAATGTTTAACGAAACAAAATGATACGCAGTGTTGAAATAAATTAAATAACCGTACTACCAAGTGAATGAAGGTTAATAAACGGAAAAGAAAACTTTTCTACAGACAAATGGTAGGCAAATCGTGCCAGAGTTTAAATAATTAAATAATTGTTTGTAGCTATTTACAAGAATTACATCTGTTATATTATTTCTGCACGAAACCTAAATCGCATTTAGCATTCTATTAATCGGATTGTATTTTCCACTCAAATACTTTAAAGGAAAAGGCTTCAGTTGTATTATAGAGCTATGTTTATAGCAGAGTTCACAATCTAAATGTGAAAAGTTCATTTATAATGTACTTCCAAACTTCCGCTTATAAATGAATCCCTTGGGATTGCTTTTAATTACTATGCATGACATGGGAATCTCTTCATATGTCTCTCTGATGTTGTTTACACTCTATAGTAGTTAGTGCACTACAGCAACTTATTTAACTTCCTTCCGTTTCCGAAATAATTGAATTGACTTTTCACTAATGAAAGCATAATTCCCAAGACTACAGCAATTATTGATACGCATCAAGCATTACATTTCTTTGCAATACTATAATCTTGTGTTCATATGCTCAGTTATGAAAACTTGTTTGAGAATTTCAATGTACTAAAATATTGATTTATTTTATCTGACATAATTAATATCGAGACAATGTGGCACTGTTGATATCATCTCCAAAATATTACAGGCACTCATCTTCTCCAAGCACTGCAATTACAAAAGTCTAAGTCTTTTTGCTATAAGACTTTATAACGGTTATTTAAGTTAGAATAGTTGTACATATAAAAAAAAATCTTAAAATATAAACCCAAAATACATTCACATCACAATAAACTAATAGTAATAATACATAGCATAAGCACTAAAATGATAATAATACTGACGTCTTTCATTTCGCAAATAAGAGTTTAAAGAAACACACGTTGTAAAATATGAATGAATGATAGGATCTTGAAGATTCCAAAACTTATATGTCATACAAAACATGCATTTCAGAATGTAGCTGTCACATTGCACAATATCGCATAACATGGTAGGTTGCGACTGTATGTAATTGCTCCCAGCTCTGTTAAAATGTATTTGACGAAATATTGGAAAATATTAATAAAAGATGAAAAGAAATTATTTTGTAAAATATATCATTGGGGGTAGCCTCGCTTTTTGCAGCATAAGAACATATCTGTTCACAGCCTTAGTAATAAAATTTTCAGTGGATATATCTGCTTTACCTATTCAAAGATGTAAAGAAATACCATTGAGGAATTGATCAAGACTCTGTTACACTGTCGAAGAGAACATGTTTAGTAACGTGGAAGCAGTGAATAATAGTCAAATTTGGTTCCATCAATCAATTCACCGCTACAGATTTCCTCCAAGGAGAAGAAGATCTATCTAATGAAATGTTGCAAAAGCGTGGCTGTGTGGTAAGAAACTGTTTTCCCAACCACATGGTTCCGGATTAAGGCGAACTACGTGGCACCTTGGGGAAGTGTTTTCTACTAAAACCTCTGGCCGACCTAAGAATTGTGAGCGTATATTGTTGAAGGAGACAGAGAGAAGGATATTGTGCACACACACATACACATACACACAAACTCTCTCTCTCTCTCTCTCTCTCTCTCCTCTCTCTCTCTCTCTCTGTCACACACATACACACGTATGCAAACATATACATACATTCACACATATATATTGTTAAAATAAGTAACAAATTATACTTGATAGTTTATTAAATATTTCAAAAAATGAATAGAAATGGCTTTTCTGAACTACCTTTTATGCACACGTAATAATTTATAAACATGTAATTGATATATATATATATATATATATATATATATAATATATATATATATATATATATATATATATATATATATATATATATATACATAAATATATATGTATATTATAAAGGGTCGTGGGTAACGCCAAGTCAATACGAAGTAAATGCAAGGTAAATCACAACAAAACAAATATGTGATTTAATGTACACTTACTTTATATTCAATATTTCGAGTTTAGGATTCGATTGTCAAGAAATTGACGAATGTTTCCGATGTGCGTGTGTGGGGGATCGCACACACGCACATCGGCAACATTCGTCAATTTTGTGAATATGGATTGTTTGACTTGTTTCTCCGATGACGGTAGACTCAGCCTATAGGATCATCCCTCGACATGACGTTCCAATAACTGGTACATTTTAGAAATATTTATATAAACGTTTTATAATGTAGATAAATTAAATGCACTGTTTGCCTTTTCTGCTTTGATCTATGCAAACTCACACACATGTATGTATATATATATATATATATATATATATATATATATATATATATATATATATATATATATATATTATATATATATATATACATATATATATATCACCGTGACCGACCAGGCTATCATATGTTGCTACACATCGCTGGTCACAATGCGCTACGCAACATTTTAGCCTTCAAATGATGCCACATGGCTGGCTAAGGAGCAGGCCAACAGAAGAAAGATTGAGAGAAATTTGTGGTACACTTTCGCCACAAATTTCTCGACTAAAAGAAAAGTTTTTCTTTTTAATTAATATGTTACAAGCAATATTTTTCTTATGTCTCAGTTCTTTTGAGTGCTTCTTACTTGCAGTCCTATAAACCACTTTGTGTCCGTAAAAGAGTAAACATTATTTCTTGTCATATATATATATATATATATATATATATATATATATATACATACAAACACACACATATATATATATATATATATTGATATATATATATATATATATTATATATATACATTCTCACACACATACACGCATATATAACCAGATACATTCACACAAATATATCATTGGATTAGAGTCTTCAAAATGCAATATATATATATATATATATGTATATATATATATATATATATATTATATATATGTGTGTGTGTGTGTGTGTGTGTGTGCCTGTGCATATGAAAACTCTTCGCTCTGGGTACTAATAATTTTGCCATAATACAAAATTATGAAACATGTGTTTTAAATCTATAGTGGTGGGGAGAGGAAAAGTCTTCAGTTCAATATATATTACAAATTCAAACAGATTTATATGAATGAGATCGAATATATGAAGACGTTGAAAAGCCAACACGAAAATTTTAGTAACCGGAATGTAATAGATACTGTTCATTAGCGCATTTATGTTTGTAAGCTTTTTTTCGGGTTTGAACCATATACATCGGACAATATACTATTTATAATATTATATTGGTTGGGTTTTTACTTGAGTAACTAGACAGGTTCCAAAGAGAGGAGAATGGATATAATATAAATTAGCATTGGATGAGAAGTAGCTAAATGTATTAGAATATAATTCTAATACATTTAGTTACATTGTATGACTTACCACAGCTGCATGGGATGGAGTACACGCAGTTTTTGATCATATTCTCTTCTATTCGTATACATAAGGAAATGAAACATACAAGAGAAAGGAAATAGAGTTGCTTAACAGAAAGAAGTATGAACTAGTATAAATTTGTATTATATATTATGCATAAAAGCGAAGTGTTAAATTTTACAATGGTTTACATAAGTCGCATTTACAGACAGATATGAAGTATCTATATGTACATAAAAATTAACAAAGTATTCAGAAGTTAAATATATATCTTTTGGGGTAATAAATTTAATATTGCCAGTAGCATTTTTCTGTAGATAACGAATTGAAAACATAGATAGAAAACTACGTAACTTTACGAGAATTTTAAATCTACAGTCGTGGGAAGAGGAACAATCTTCAGTTCAATATATATTACACATAGAAGCAGCTAATGAGATAGAGTGAAAAATGATGTAATGGGATAAGTTATTAAGGCGTATGAATAAATAAATATATAGTGGTAAATAATTAAAATGAGATTTTTCCCCAAACCACAATGATTATCTATAGAGATGTGACATTAGGTTGATATTGGGGACAATTATTATTCAAGTCACTGGTTAGTAAGCCGCGCTATTAACCACTACACTATATGCTCAAGATTCCGAGTTCGATTCCAGGCAGCGACCTGAATGATAATAACAACAACAACAACAACAACAACAATAATAATAATATGCCCTGATGCAGTACCATGCCCTGATGCAATACCGTTGCCCTGATGCACGTGTCTTGTGATCTTAACTGATTGGAAGTGTTATCATGTACATTGTGTTGTCTTGGTATAAAAGATGGGCTACAGAAAATTTTCTGCTCAATACCACAGATTTGCTTGTCAGTTGTTTGACCGTAACCAGTTGAGCATGTCCCTTAGTGGCTAACGATATGTGCATCTCTAATCACGAGCATAAGTAGTGGGAGAGCATCATAGCCATGTGTTGAGAGGGATTCTTTGGGGTTTGAATTATTCACCTCTGGAAACATGGGTGTTTCGTTCAACAACCTTAAACAACCCTTATTCAGGGACCTTTTGAACGGGATGGGTTACTCGACCAGAAGAAAATTCTAACTTGGCCCGACCTGCATGTCATATGCTGTTTATTTTGATATGAGATCACCATGTCGCGCACATATGGTTGTGATGCTTGTGCCTAGTTTACCCTTATAAGACAGGTAGTCATGATGGGTATACTGGGCTTCGTATATTTTACCCCAATGTCACTTTGATGGCATGCACTACTCTCTCGCTCAATAATTATAACAACATCGACAAATACATTAGGAATGAGAACCCAGTTTCGTAATTTCCCCAAGACACCTGATGGAGGGTATATCAGCCGAAACGTTGTGTTAACAACAAACATGAACAACAAAAATATCCATCAAATGTAAATAAAGTACGTAATTTTTCATCTCTTAAAAATAGAAGTGTATTATCTAATTAGACTTCAATGGAGATATAGAGATAAACTCCATCAAAAACTAGCTCGTCTTTCAAACCATCTAACTTTTATGTGTAAAAGTAGACTCAAAGCTAAAGTCACCTGGCTTGAATATAATGATATCAGCGGATTCATATAAAGCTAGAAGAGTGGCGGAAAGGGCAGGATACACCCTCGTCCGTGAGAAGATCCATTACAACCGTTGGAAAAAACAGCAACTAAAAAAAACAAATCAAAGAGAGGTTGTCTTCATTACTTAGGAAAATAAACAGTGATGATGAAGGAAAGAGAATCCAACAAGATAAAGAAAAGTTGTACCTGGAAGAATTTGAAATGGTGAAGACTAGCCAGGTTATGAAGTTTATGAAACTCAAACGTCAGAGAATGAAGACTGAAATCCGTCACCCACCCGTGAAAGCATTAATTAAAGTAGCCGACATCTAGAAAGATCTGAAAAAGCACTACTAAACACAGGTCTCAACATTGCGACAACCATCAAGCCCATTCTATATTTGGATATAATAGCCCCTATTGAAGAGATAACCGTAAAGATACCAAAACCTCAGGGAGATGAACTAAAGTGGAAAGTGAGACAGGTACTAGGAAAAGCGAAACTTCCTAAACCACTAAGGAAGAAAAGTTCCCTATCAAAAGACTACATAGTGACAATTCCATCATAATACTTCCAGCAGACAAGTGAAATGCTACAGTGGTGATAAACAAGGCTGACTACTCGGAAAAATTGGCAAGACTTACAAGTGATGGTAGCTACAGTAAAGTAAAGGAAGACCCAACTCTGAAAACAAAGAGAAAGTTGTCACAGATCTTGACTAAGAACAAGTATACTTTACACCAATGAAGTACAGACAACCGACTCAACTCTACACTAAACTACCACACATGTAGGTTCTCTCTAAGATTCACTAGGATGGTATTCCATTAAGACCTATAGTGAGCCGTAGAGGTTCACCATGTCATCCACTGAGCCGCTTCCTTGTAGATATAATCAGTCCATTAACAGAAAAGTCAACATCGTTCGTGAAGAATTCTACTCACGTCACAGAATTGAATCCAACTAGATTGTAAGTCTAGGTGTGATAAGTATGTTCACCAACGTCCCAATTGGTGAAGCACTATCGGTGATTTATGAGAAAGTAGTGACAGAAACCCATCTAAAAGAACGCACTAGTGTACCAATAAGGAACTTGATGGAAACGTTGACCATCTGGGTAGAAACTATCTACTTCAGTATGGACAGTGATATATATCGACAAAAAGAGTGTTAGGTATGTGTTCGCTATTATGACCGATATTCGCCAATATATACATGGAATACTTTGAGAATTTGACTTTAGGATCAACACTACTAAACCAACCCTATGGCTGCGATATGTTGATGACATCTTTATACTTTGGCCCCACCAGAAAGATGTACAAGTGTTGTTAGATCATGTGAACTCAATAAAGCCATCCACACAGTTCACATTGGAAAAGGAAGAAGACAATCAGCTGCCTTCCTGGATGATAGGTTTACACATGGTGATAAATTTACACAATTGGTCTGCTGGTCAGTTGAAAATTGAACGACCGAAGGATATAAATATTTCTTTCGTCATAGCCAATTCTTTGCATATTTTGTGTAATATCCTTACGTGTGGATTCCGTTTAAGCGGGCGGGGTCGTGCGGGAATTTAATGTTCCTAACTATGTTCCATATATCTTTCCCAAACTCAGAGAGATACGTGTTGAAAGGTGGGAATCCTCTGCTTCAAAATTCATTCTCCCATATGCATACACGTATATACATACAAACGCATAAAATCATTTAGATATCTATATGTATTCTCTCTGTCTGTGTGTCTGTCTATGAATCTGTCTTCTCTCTCTCTCTCTCTCTCTCTCTCTCTATATATATATATTATATATATATATATATTATATATATATATATAGATCAAAATAAAAACATGATGCCAAGGATTCAGCGGTACATATGTTTCGGGCCTTTATTAGACAGATTTATAACAATGCATAATGTATGTCTGTGGCCTTCTTCAGCCGCGCACAACAGCTTCCACAAGGACATGTGTTACATCAAAAATTCTTGGTTGGGGATGCAAATCCTCTCATTCGCGTACGACATAATGCGGCAACAGCATAGAATTGAAGCGTCCATCTCTTTCTTCTCTCGAATGAGAGGATTTGCATCCCCAACCAAGAATTTTTGATGTAACACATGTCCTTGTGGAAGCTGTTGTGCGCGGCTGAAGAAGGCCACAGACATACATTATGCATTGTTATAAATCTGTCTAATAAAGGCCCGAAACATATGTACCGCTGAATCCTTGGCATCATGTTTTTATTTTGATCAATTTACTCCACCACCTACACCACCAAACGGTATACACAGGTGCTTATAATTATCAAGTACTCACTCCGAATTTCTATATATATATATATATACACTTAGAACAGCGAAACTGAGCTGAATGATTTATCGATTCTAAATTTGTAAAGATATAATATAACTTTGAATACGCATTGTACGTTAACAATAGGAGGCCTTTGTGTTTACTTCGCTTTTCTGACACCATTATTCATGGACAACCTCTAGCTATTTTGTAACATGTGACCAAGAATTTGATTTACCGTGACAATACAAGATATTTGATTTAAACGGGTGTCATACACAAGATTCCTGTAGGAAACAATCACTTCTTGCGAAATACAATATTAAAACCATCCTCGTTAAAATGGACAAAGCTTTTTCATCTTTACATTGCAAGTATATTCGTTACTTAAAACAGAAAATAAAAAAAGAAAGGAAACAAATTTAAGCTGAGAAATTTATTCAAAATTTCTATTTGAAAGTGTATATATATTAGCATCAAATTTTGGTACAAAACCAGCAATTTCGTGGGAGGGGTTTAGTCGATTACATCGACCCCAGAGCTCAAATTGTGATTATTTTATCGATTGCGAAATGGTGAAAGTAAAAGTCAACTTCGGCAGCATTTGAATGCATAACGTAAAGTTGCCAAAAATGCATTTTGGCTAGTGTGGTGGAGATTCTGCCAGCGCGCCGCCTAAAGTTGTTTTAGCATAAATAGAGCATTCTATTAAAAACTATTAATTAACAGTCAATTTTCAATAAACATTAGAAACATAGTCAAAAACTTGAAACACATTTGAACAATAAACTATTGATTTGAAATATAATCATTTAATGGTAAATTGATGGTTGGAATATAATATATTAAATAGAAGCCTGTGTTCTACAAAACAGAATTAACAAAAAATTACTATTCAGTGTATGTTAAAGCAACAAGCTTGCGGAAGTGTTAGCACGCGGATAACAGTTTTAGTGGTATGTTGTCCGTCCTCACGTTCTCTAGTTCGAATTCTGCTGAGGTTGACTTTGCCTTTCCTCATTTAGAGGTGGATAAAATAAAAATACCAGTTGAGCACTCGGTAACTCGATGTAATCAACTTACCCTCAAATTGCAAGTCTTGAGCTAAAATAAGAAAAAGCAATTATTATTAGTAATAGTAGTAGAATTGCGATGATCTGGGAAAATTATTGCTGCGTTGGACGAAAAGCTAGGCAGCATTTCTTCTGTCTTTGGGGTCTGCGTTTAAAGGTCCAGGGCATACCTCTGGTGACAGCAAAACCATAAATCGTATTTCTTTTTGGGGGATACTGCCGGTTTGAAGGATATGCAGTTTTCGTGGAGGTCACGGAGTCTGCGGAGAAAGTGAGACAGGAAAGTACAGTTATCTCTGTCCCTGGATCTGAACGAGTGCATATGCTGGGAGTATCTTTCCTGGAAGTCATTAGCTGTCACACTCGTATAGTGCCTGGTAACGCTACCGGATGGTCTAAGGGTGGTTTTGTATACTACAGCCCTTGAGAGGCAGGATATTTCTAGAGGGCACATGGTGGGGATTAGGAAGTTGAAAGTTGGTGTTGGGGTTGGTGCGCGTGTATTTATTCTGATGTTACTGTCTGCATACTGTCTAAGCAGGAGTAGCTCACCATGACATAATGGGGGTTGAAGAATCGAAATACTTGTGGCCTCTGGGGAAGCCTTTCTTAATTAACGACAAGAACCCCCTAGCTAAATAGGTGGGAACTTCTAGATTGCAGGAGGGGTTATATCATATAATTTCCCTGTTCCTAAACCTTTTGATGTGAGTAGAGGGTGTTTGAAGATTGTCTATATACGTTTGCCTCTCAGTAATCTCGCTCCTAGCCAAAACGTTTTTGTAAGACGTTTTTGCTAGGAGCGTAGATATCCATATATATGGTGGTGGACGGATTCTTGTAGAAGGAAGCCTTCCAGCGCATGCATTTGCAGACACTTTCCGTCTTTTCCGTAAGTCGTGTCATGTAGATGTTTCTTGGAGGTATTAGGTGATTGCTCAGAGAGAACGATAGGCATTGTCTCTCCAATGCAAACTGTTGGTCAGACGTTCGCGAATGTCGCTCAACAGAGTATGGAGCAATTTTAAGAGTCAGTGGACAAATGGGAGAAGGTCACTCAACAAATTTATTGGGATAAACAATTTTATATGGATCAAAATATTTGATTCACATTCGTTAGCACTGCGAATTTCAAACCCGCCACGTATGAAAGTCTTTGATTATTTCAAGACTTACCTATGAAACATTGTATATAAGGTAAGCTTACCTATGGAACATTGTATATAAGGTAAGCTTTGGGCATTATTCTAACCCCTTCCTTAAATTCCAAAATGACTATATGACATGCATTAAACAATCACCGAAAATAAATAGCCTTGCAGACAGAACAAAAATCATTTAAGAAATAAACACTTCCCTGCACTCAATACTTCTTAGAAGCGCCATCACCCAAACATACAAGAAAACCTGTGCTCTAAGAGTGAGAGAGGTATCATTAGCACACGTATACTCGATCTCATCAAATCCGATATCATAAGGGCTGCAGGGTTGACTACACATACACACACACACACACACACACACACTCGCACGCATACACACACATACACACACACACACTCCCATGCATACACACACATATATATATATAAATAAATATGTATACACATATATATTGTGTGACCCCCTTCGGTCATGAATGACCATGTGATTGCAACTAGAAAGTTACCCTCCGAGGCATAAGTCTGGGCAAGTTTGTTTATAGAGGACCAGCAGTCGCCCACACATGTCAGCTTCCACTCTCCACGCCACCGATGTTATCCCAGGGAAGGACAAAGGCTGATACAGCTTGGTACTCATTTAATAACGTGCAGGGGCTGAGCACTCCACAGACACGTGTACCCTTAACATAGTTCTCGAAGAGATTCAGCGTGACACGAAGTGTGACAAGGCTGGCCCTTTGAAATACAGGTACAACAGAACCAGGAGGAAAGAGTGACAGAAAGCTGTGGTGAAATAGTACAGCAGAATTCACCACCACCCCGCTGCCGGAGCCTTGTGGAGTTTTAGGTGCTTTCACTCAATAAATGCTCACAATGCCCGGTCAGGGGATCGAAAACGCGATCTTACGACCGCGAGTCTGCTGCCCTAACTACCTCCACACACACAAACATACACACACACACACACACATATATATATTTCTTTACTACCCACAAGGGGCTAAACATAGAGGGGACGAACAAAAACAGACGAAGGGATTAAGTCGATTACATCGATCCCAGTGCGAAACTGGAACTTTATTTATCGACCCCGAATGGATGAAAGGCAAAGTCGACCTCGGCGGAATTTGAACTCAGAACGTAACAATAGACGAAATACCTATTTCATTACTACCCACAAGGGGCTAAACACAGAAGGAACAAACGAGGACAGACAGACGGATTAAGACGATTATATTGATCCCAGTGTGCAACTGGTATTTAATTTATCGACCCCGAAAGGATGAAAGGCAAAGTCGACCTCGACAGAACTTGAACTCTGAACGTAGCGGCAGACGAAATACCGCTAGCTTTTCGCCCGGCGCGCTAACGTTTCTGCCAGCTCGCCACCTTTTACACACACACACACACACACACACACACACACACACACACACACATACACACACACACACACACACACATACACGCACACACACAAACATACACACACACACACACACACACGAACATATATATGAATACTTGGGAATAGGAATATTTTGCAAACAATATATACTAATATGTAAATTGATCATCACCTTTAGCTTTTGCTATTAGTTGATATTTTTTTGTTGGTCTTCTCATGTACACTTTAGTCGTTCCTGGTGGTGCACATCTCTCTTATTACTTGAACAATACATGTATGGAATTTGCAAAACGGTTTCCTCTCATGAGCTATCGAGAAAGGATAGTCATTTAAACAAAGTTTTAACGAATGGCTCACTGTCTGTTAGACAATAAATACATCGGAATATTTACACATATTTCTTAGTGACAGATATGGATATTTCTGCATCTGTTTAGACTCAATCATTATGAAAAATAGTATAATAATTTACGCTATATATAATCATATCTCCAATTGTATTGTAACAAACAAATAGGCATATCAATATTACCATGGAACTAGTTTAAGAACGAATCCCAAACCTGTCAGAGTTAAAGATGTAAATGTGTAATAAAGTGACAACTTATGAAGAATCTATAAACATTTCAATTCAGTCATTTATTCCGACGTTTACAGAATATTGGCATGTAAGTATATATATATACATTGCATCGACGTTGAGGTGTATGCTTGTGCATGTGTGTGTGTGTGTGTGTGTGTAGAATAAGTTCAGTCATTTATTCCGACGTTTACAGAATATTGGCATACATATGCATGCACTTAAGTATATATATATATAATATATATATATATATATATGCATGTAGGTATGTATACATTGTATCCACGATAAGGTGCATGCATGTGCATGTGTGTCTTTGTGTGTGTGTGTGTGTATGTGTGTGTGTATGTGTGTGTGCATCTGTGTGTGTATTCATATATGGATAGCTAGTTTGGATATATATTATTGCTTGGCCGCAGCAGCACTAGTGTGTAGTTCTTTGAACTGAATATAACTATATTAATAGTGCACAGTATCTGCAGGCCCTGGAGGCCTTCTGTAGCATCATTAACGATTTCCAGGAGAACAAGATTTTAAAAACCACCTTCATTAGGTTACAGGAATTTTGGTTTTAAATAGTAGTGTATTTGTGTACCTCTCGTAGATAAATTGTGCACCAATTCATAGTTCTATCGGTCGGTAGAATATACGTATATATATATATATATATATATATATATATATATATATATATATATATATATATATATATATAATATATTATATATATATAATATATATGTATATATATATATGTATATATATATATAGGTGTATATATATATATATATTATATATATGTATATATATATATATGTACATATATATATATATATATATATATATATATATATACATATGTATATATATGTACCTATGTATTTATATCCATATTTGTATTATTTGAATGTTGTATCCTTTTACAGCCAAATTATTTTTATAACCCATAATAAGTTGTAAGACGTAATACAAGTACATAGTTTGTACTTTTACCTTTTATTTCAGTATTTCTGAGTTGGGGATACTTGCTCAGGTATTCTTCGGAAAAGTATGTTATGAACTGAATTCTCTGTTCCCTGGTCACTGCAGTGGTGTTTGACATTCAATTTTAAATACAAACCATCTACTTGTAATATTTTTCCTAACTTACATAAATTGCATTCCGTTCGATATAACAAATCGTACTCAATTATCTATATCATGCAATGAATCAAGGAAACTGTACTAACATACACACACACACACACACAAACACACAGACACACACACACATATATATATATAAATATGAATGTATATATATATATTATATATATATAGAGACATATATTTATAAATATATATATGTACATATATATATATATACATACGTTATATATATATATATAGACATATATATATATATATAAATATATATATATATAAGTGTGTGTGTGTGTTGTGTGTGTGTGTGTGTGTCTGTGTCTGTGTAGAATAAATGCGCGTGGTTATGTGGTTTGTGTATTCGGTTCAAGATCGTAAGGTTGTCAGTTCGTTACATGGTGGCGCGTGGTGTCCTTGTGCAATAAACTTTATTTAACGTTAACCCAGTCCATTTAGCTGGCAAAAATGAGTAGTTCATGTATGTTAAAGTGTCGGTTTTGTTACATTCAGTCGAAGTTGGATCTATCTGAGAACTAAATTAAGGGAACGCGCGTTTGTGCACAGTCACATGCACGTAAATTTCACGAGCAGGCTTTTCTGTAGATCGGATCAATTGGAACCGTCGTCGGCGTGCCAATTTATATATATATATACATATATATATATATACATATATATATATATATATATATGTATATATATGTATGTATATATGTATGTATGTATATCCTTCGAAACGTAGAGTAGATGAAACCTTAGCGACTGAAGAAGGGGATTTTTCGTTGTGCTAATTGTCTTGTATCCCTTTTTTTTGCTTGTCCTGTTCCTTGGTTTGTGTCTATGTCTTTCGTCTCTCTATGTGTTCGACGTCTTTTTGGTGTCCTGTACACATATATGCGTGTATATGTACATGTAGAGGTAGGTACGTACATATATGTTTATATATACGCATATGTTCTATTTTATTAACATATTATACGACTAAACGCACGCACCCTATTAAGTAAGATTGTTCTGTTTATCAAGTTAGCCTTGATATTAACTCTCACGCGACTCTGCATCTTTCTTTCTTTCTATCCCATTCCCTTTTTCGTCTTTTTTCCCTCACTTAACATGTCTCTTCCTCTCTCTCTCATTCTTCATTCTCTCTCTCCCCCTCACCATTCTTCATGGTCTCCTCGCACCATTCCCCTTCTTCTCTCTCTTCCTCTTGCTCCTCCTCCCCCATTCCCGTCGTCCATCTGCGACGATACTTCCGTCGTAACTGCTATCCTGTCTTTTCTCGCCCGCCTTCTAAGGCCACTGGTCGACATTCCTGCTCTCTCGTCGTCCACTATAATCCAGCGTTTGCAATACTTTTTTCGTCTGGCGTAAACAGCCCTTCTTATCTTGTTCTCCTTGTCCTGTCTCTCACTGTTATATATTTATTTTTCCACTGTTTATATATATTTTTTTACTGTTTATATGTTTGTACTGTCGTTACCGTCTTGCTTGTTTTTTTTATTTACCATTTTTTTACCATTTTTTACCCCTCTGCGAAAAGATCTGAGAATTTTAATTGATTTGCTTTTCGCAGGAAGGAAGTTTCTTCGAAGATACGTCTCGCTTTTATCCTTCGAAACGTAGAGTAGATGAAACCTTAGCGACTGAAGAAGGGGATTTTTCGTTGTGCTAATTGTCTTGTATCCCTTTTTTTTGCTTGTCCTGTTCCTTGGTTTGTGTCTATGTTTTTCGTCTCTCTATGTGTTCGACGTCTTTTTGGTGTCCTGTACACATATATGCGTGTATATGTACATGTAGAGGTAGGTACGTACATATATGTTTATATATACGCATATGTTCTATTTTATTAACATATATATATATATATATATATATATATATATATAATATATATATATACACGCATGCGGTTGCATTGCGTGACCCTGTTTGTGTTTAATTCAATGTGACGTATGTAGAATGTCAGCAATTTTTAAGCATGAGTGTGATTCAAAGAGAGTGGAGCAGATCGAACGTAGACCTTGAATGTCATTTTATTCCGTTGACTCGTTACGGTAAAATGGATTGGGCTGCATGGCAATGTTGGTGGAGGAAGAGGCTGGTGTTGCCAAACCTTTCCCTCCTGTTGTTTGATTTCTTCACTTTTCTTGTACACACACACATACACGCACACACACACACATATATATATATTCACGTTTGTATATGTATGCATTAATGTATTCACGCATGTAGGAATAAACCACCATTATGGAATATTTGTATGTACAGAAATATGAATGATGTCGTTGAAATTAGGCGATGTGGAGAATATCTATTTCAGAAGAGTAAATAATTTTCAAAAGAGGGAAAAGTCAGGCAACTTGTTGGTCATAGAAACCTATTTAAGGAAAAATACTTGATGCAATAGGGTATACAGAAGACGGTATATATATTTACAGAAGTATGTTAAAGAAACTACTCGGATTTCGTATGGCAGCCATATTCGATAGAAATGTGGAATATGTTAATGATAGTATACGTTAGATAAAGGTGAGATGTAAACTAAAAATGTGCTAAAATGTATGAAAAGAATAGATGATTATAACGATTGTGTAAATATAAATTGGAAGGGATCGAAAATGCGTGGCAAGGCGAATTGCAGAGATCTAAGAAGATGAATATAAGGAGTCTGCAATAAGGGAAATGTACAACAAACTAGTTGCAGAAGGAAGGCTAACTGCAAATTTTAGTAATGCAAAGATCTTAGATGAACGTGGATAAAGTATGAAAGAAGGTGATCAAATGAATTAAACGGGTTAGTAACAGAAGAGTCAAAATATTTAATTAAAACATAATTGGATCTGGGCGTACAATATTTAGTCAGCAGAGGAGGCTTAAAGAAAACTTAGAGGTCAGGGTATTGACATAGGTAAGAGTTTATATACGTACAAGCATATGTAAATTTATATATATATATATATATATATATATATATATATATATATATATATATATATATATATTATATATATATATATATATATATATATATATATATATATACAGCAACAAAAAATGATCAGAGAATCTTAAGTGCTGAGAAGGCAACGAGTTATAGTGAAATAAAAAAGTGAAAACACTTGTAGTTTAAGTGGGACAGAGGTAAGAGAAATATAGAAAGTCTTATTAACGATGGAAAAGAATAGGATAGAAATAATTACAGGGTCTGCAAATTCATTGTGTCTGAGAATCATTGTTGAAGAATAATTATAAGCTGGTAATGCAAGTTCTTAAAATTTACTTCTTTAAGTTCTTTAAGACAAGTTCTTAAAATTTAAATTAAACCATCTGAATTTTTTTCTTTTCCAAATCAAACAGGCAACTGTAATCTGGTTGGAGAAGTCTGGGTTCTGTTGAAATTTAACTAAAGTATAATTGTATTAATATATTTTTCTTTAACTCCTTTCCTCGGTGGTCACCCGCCTACTCTTATACGTTTCTTTAGTCTTAATATATCCCTATCTATTTTTCAACGTTTTTAAAATATACTCAGTTTTCACCTACATATATATCTATTTATTTCCTTACCATTTATGTAGTTCTATATTCAAGCAGCATTTTTCATCTTTTCAACTATCGATTAACTTATGTATTGTAAGTATACAATTATTCAGTACATGTCCATTAAATGTGTATTCACATAAAGTATCCCGAAAGGGGAATTATTATCACTTTTCACTTTTCTTCCATCTCAGCTCTTACACCTGCTACACTTACCACGATTTTTTAAAGCAAAGATTTTCTGTTTTCTTTCTTTTTATTTAAAAAAAATGTTTCCATGTTAGATCTCCATGTTTCCCCCTGCGACCGCACAGCATTATTTATTTAACTCAATTGCTTACTTACTCTGAAAATTCGATTTGTATGCGATCAAAGAAACGACCTACTTAGAAGTATAGATACATACATGCACTCATGAATACCCACACACACAGACACACACACAATGCACAAACAGTCAAATACACTCGCATACTCATACACACATTCATACTCAAACCCACATAATCCCCTGTGCAAATATATAATTTTTTTGCGTGCGTATATATATATACATATATATCTTCTTTATTAGATCATAATCAGAAAAAGAGTATAGATCAGATTTATATTTTTGTATGTGTAATGTAAAAGTTTTAGAAAAAAATCACCAATTGGTTTCAAATCAGCATGAACTAGACATCTTCAGTTTCTCTAAACGATAACTATTCTCTGCAAAGAATGTTTTCTTTTAAAAAATAACACAAGAACGCCCGTGATAGTTGAAGAAATGTTCCTCTTAAAAAATTATGGCTGGGCCAGTTGTCTTCCTTCGCTTGATAGCTAGGTTTTTCAATTGTGAAGTAAAAATTTCCGAAAATGTGGACAGCGCCCCACGGCTTCCGTCTTGGAGTTCGGGTAGCCTCCTGGCTCATGTGATTTCATAAGGATTATATATTTTTCTGCCATACACAATTTACATATTCTTGTTCCATTGCGATAGGGTCCACAAGTTTCTAGCAATTTACACCTGATGTTAATGGGCATATGATCGTCCTTTAGGCGCCATATGTTTACTGCGATTTCCGTGGTGTTGCATCTCTCTGAGACCCTGAAGGAAGGTCTGTGGTTGTTCAGGCGAATTTTAAATTTAGATTCACAAGATCCGACATAAATTTTAGTGTGTCTCCCTGTGTTGGCATTGCTTTTACTGATATTGCTGCTGCTACTGTTTGAGGCTACCTTTGCTTGGTACAATCTAGCCTCGGTGTTACATCGGCCGTCCACATGGAAGAAGACTATGTAAATTGTATATGGCAGAAAAATATATAATCTTTACGGACTAACATGACAAAAGCCGTGAGGAGTTGTCCACATTTTCGGAAATTTTTACTTCAAAATTGGAAAACCTAGCTATCAAGCGAAGGAAGACAAATATTTTAAGACGAATGTTTCTTCAACTATCACCGGGTTTCCTGTGTTTAAAAAAAAAATTCTTTGCAGAGAACAGTTATCGTTTAGAGAAACTGAAGATATTTCTAGTACACGCAAGATATGAAACCTATTTTTTCTAAGACTGTCACTTTACACTTACGAATAGAAATATATATATATATATATATATATATATATATATATATATATATATATATATATATATATATATGTATGTATATATTGGCAGGGCAAGACTGCTAGGTAGTCGGCAGTATGCTAGAAATAGATCATCAACGATCAAACATATAACTGTTCATCTGTCCTGCTCGCCACATTTGGTTCTGGTGTTCGCTGAATTTTTCCTCTAGAGAACTTTCCTTGTAGTTTGATCGTTGATGACCTATTTCTAGCATACGGCCGACTACCTAGCAGTCTTGCCCTGCCAATATGCACACATATTAGAATTTTCTCTGATTTCTCAAATTTTGTGTATGCTAGACTACTGGTTTTAAATTGATATTGAAACTAATATTAATTTATCTCCCTCATTATTTAAATATATATATATATGGCGGTGCCCCAGCATGGCCACAGCTCATTAGCTGAAACTGGAAAAATCAATCAAAATCATATATATATATATATAAAAGGAGCACTCCGTCGGTTATGATCAACATTTATATACACATACATATATGATCAATATTTATGTACACATACATATATTCATACATTTTGTTTGAATTTGTTGACTGCATAGTATAGTAGAGTCAGTTGGACACCGTCTCTGAGAAGAAAAACACCCATTCGCAACAACGCAATCTACTCTGCCAGAAATTTGGAAAGAACATGCTGTACCGCTTGGCATTCACGCCGAAGCTCCAATACAAACATTTCACAGTGTTAGGGTGCCAATCTGAGGACCGTGCATATACTGAGAATAATAAAAATCAATCATCAATTGAACATCATGGTGTTTGGAGTGATCACTATTGATGGCGACGCTATGCCTCCCTTCGTCTTCTCACACGGCCTCACACTCAACACGGAAGCTTAAATCAGGTGCTTGGAGGAAGGTGTACTACTCTGAGTCAAGAGGGTGGCTACTGGAAAAGCCTATGTCTAACAATAGGACTCTGCACCATGCCACAGAAGCAGGAGAACCCAGTCATGGCTGTCAGACAATTTCTGCGACCATTTCGCCACTGGCTACCTAAATACCCAGACTACAATGCATTTGATTCTAATGTGTGTGGCGCAGTTGAGTTAGAGGCCAACAAAACTCCTTTTAACACTAAAGATGAACTGAAGGCAAGGATTACATTAGCATTCACCAACAGAAGATTCCGAAGTCGTTTGGCGATCGGGGTTAAAGCGAATGGTTATTTTACTGAATAAGTTTACACTTTAGTAATTAATGCAATGTATTTTTATGTAATTTTAGTAAATTCATCTGTTAAAATGAGATGTCAGTGTTATTTTCATTCTTGCGTAATTTAGACGACAGTTAATTTACTATACCCTGTATATATCTCTCTATATATAAACGGCAGTTTGTCTGTGCGTGCTTCTGTGTGTCTGTTTTCTCGTACCCTCACCCTGACCACGGCTTTCAACCGATTCTGATGAAACTTGACACACACATAGCCCAATGTCATAATTCAAAACTAACGAAGCGAAAATTTTGAAAAGTTCCCCCAGTTCTGAAAAAAATTGATAAATTCGACATGGGGTCGAGAATCATAAACATGAACCACAGACTGTCTAGGGGACGCAACTCGAGAATCTAAGCTTTTTTTTGCAACGCATAACTATGGTAGTTTTCACAACTTGCAATCGATTTTCACCAAACTCATGGTGAAGCTTAATGTTACCCTAAGAAACTCAATTCTGACGTTAGTTTTCCATGCAATACCTTACCATCAGAAACAATCGATAAAATCATGCCATTTTGGGAAATCGCGTTCAAATTCAAGATGACATATTTTCGACAATATCTTTCACAAATTGGCAGGAATCTTTTTTTTTTTCACAACGAGCATCATGTCTGCTCCAAGGAGCTATATAGCCCTTTTTATTCCAATAGGATACATTATTGGAAAAAATCGGTTAATTTAATCATATGTGGCACACATAGCAAACAAATTTGTGTATTAAACACAAACCAGACTGTCTAGGGGACGCAACTTGACCTTTTTAGAGC
Source organism: Octopus sinensis (assembly GCF_006345805.1). Taxonomy (NCBI): domain Eukaryota; kingdom Metazoa; phylum Mollusca; class Cephalopoda; order Octopoda; family Octopodidae; genus Octopus; species Octopus sinensis. The sequence continues at coordinate 33,677,291 of NC_042999.1, read as the reverse complement.
TATCGATAATTCGATCCAACCAATTCCTACCACGAAGAAATTACATTCGAGACTTTACCCCCAACACCGCCACTTCTGCTAATAGCTGCTGCAGCCGCAAGTTATTCGAATACTTTTTGGGTTTAAACTTTCTTTATAACTACCACCCCAAACGTTTTACCTTCAAATTTTGACGTACCCTAACGGTCCTCGGACGCTACTTGCAAACTCTTGGTTTATTATAAACCACTTTTGTCGTGTGCATCAAAAAACTTTTCCTTTCGTTTGTTCAGTTTGATCACTTTTGACTTTTTCGTTGTTGTCACTCACATTGCTGCCAGCTTTTTGGCCGTTTTTGTACATTTTTATACATTTTCGGATACTTACCCCACGAGCTCCTTTTTATTACACCTTTACCAAACACATTGCTATCCACCAAAATACTTACCCCACGTGTTCCTTTTTATTACACCTTTGCCAAACACATTGCTATCCACCAAAATGCCACCCAAGAAGAGAAGGACCCTCCTCATCAGCCCTCGGACGGCCAAGGCATCGGCTGCTAGGCTAGAAGGGCACGCGAGACCCACGAGGAAACCGCCTTGCGCCTCTCGCAACCAGCTTCCCGTTATGCCGCTGCTCAGGCATCTGAAACTACTAGCGACCGTTCTACCCGACTTGCAAGGGTCGCAGCGTACAGATCTTCCCTCCGCTTGAGGTTGACGAAAGAGCAACAGTCCAGCCAAAACATGCGGGCTTCTTACTGTGCTTCCATCCGCAGAGCTCGCGAGAACCCCGAACAAAGGGCCATTCGGAATGCGGCTAACGCCACTAGCACTGCCAGGACACGATCTGTCGAAACCTCACAGCAGAGGAGAACTCGCCAAGATGCTGACGCCGCAAACAAAGCCATGGCCAAAGCTGCCGAAACACCTCAACAGAGGAGAGCTCGCCAAGCTGCTAACGCCGCAAACACAGCCAGGGCTCGATCTGCCGAAACTCCACACCAACGGACTATTCGGACATCCAGACATGCCATTAACCTGCTTCTGCTAGGGCTTCAGAGGGTGCTGAGGCGAGAGCTGAAATGCTTTCAAGGGATGCCACTGCTACCGCTGTCGCACGTGCATCTGAATCTGCTGAGGCACGGTGCACTCGACTTGAGAGTATCAACAAACGTCGGGATATCATTCGTGGTGTACGTACCCCTGCCCCCGCTTTCTGGTTGTCACTAGCATTCAACTACGACGCCACAATTAACTTTTCCTTGCGTGACGACATCAAGATAGGGTCAATGACAATTGTATGCCAGTTTTGCAAAGCCAAGAAATGGCCCGGAGAGCCACCTGGTTTGTGCTGCTCTGGTGGCAAAGGTGGACCTGCCACCCCTACGGGAACCACCTCAACCACTGAAGGATCTCGCGGCGGGTTTAACCCCCGATTCGTCACAATTCCTTGAAATAATTCGAAAGTACAACTGCTCATTCAAATGACCTCTTTCGGGGCCAAAATTCCCCCCAGAGAAGGCTGGATGCCTACTTTCAAAGTGCAGGGACAGGTCTACCATCTTATTGGGTCACTTCTGCCAGACGAGATTCAGCAGTCTTCTTTCCTCCAAATATACTTCATTGCCGACTACAACCACCAGGTTGATGCACGCCTTGGAATAATACCGGGTACAAGCTATGTTCCCCGCAAAGACATTCTTCTCCGTCTCCAAACCATGCTTCATGATATCAACAGCTACGTCTGCAGCTTCAGATATGCTTGGACAGTGCTCCTTCTCCAAACTTCACCGTTGTCATTGATGCTGATAAACGACCCCACGGGGAGCACGAACGCCGTTTCAACGCACCTGCGTGCAACGAAATTGCCGCAGTTATACACGGAGAGCAACACAACAGCCGTGACATAATCATCTCCTCCCGTGGTAACAACCTACACAGGATCAGCGAGACTCACAGATCTTATGACGCGCTTCAGTATCCATTGCTTTTCCCTTATGGGGAAGATGGCTACCACTTCGGAATTCCTTTAGGGCAGCCCTCAATCAAACTACTGCGGCATCAAAGACGGTTTCCTGCAGGGCGTTCTACTCATACCGGTTCATGGTCAGGGAGGGTGAGTTCAACTTATTGCCCCGTTGTCGTCAGCTATTCAACCAGTTCGCCGTCCGACATGGCCGCAAAAATGGAATCGGAAAGGCTGCTATACATTAAACTTAATCAGACCAAACTTCGCTCCGACTCCTACATTCATCTCCGTGACGGTTTGCAACAAGAAAATGACCCTCGCAACATCGGCAAGCCATGCATTCTACCCTCCACCTTCACGGGAGGACCGCGATATATGCGTGAAAGGACCCAAGACGCCTTGACCTACGTGCGCATTTACGGCCGGCCGGACCTCTTTATCACGTACACGTGCAATCCCAGCTGCGACGAAATCACTCGCGAAATCCTCCCGGGTCAATCTCACACCCATCGACACGACATCGTTGCTAGGGTTTTCCGTCTGAATTTGGGCAAAATGAAGGATTTGATAGTTAAGGGTCAGATTTTCGGGCATGTCAGGTGCCACATGTTTTCGGTCGAGTGGCAAAAGAGGGGCTTGCCACATGCTCACATCTTAATTTTGGCTCACTCATAAAATGAGACTAATGACATTGACAATTCATTTCCGCCGAGATTCCTGACCCCGATGAGGACCCCGGACTCTACGAAATTGTCCGCACTACCATGGTACACGGGCCCTGTGGACCCAAATTACGCCAACACACCATGCTACAAAACCGGATTAGCCTGCTCAAAGGGATTCCCTAAACGGTTCACTTTGGAGACTCAAACAGGCGGCGATGGTATCCGCTGTACAAACGAAGGAGTCCAGCCAATGGAGGCCGCACGATTACGGTTGGGCGACATCAAGTGGACAACAGCTACATTGTCCCCTACTGTCCTCTCCTGTCGAAGATATTCAAAGCCCACGTCAACGTTGAGTTCTGCAGCTCCATCAGGTCAATACAATATGTCTGCAAATATATCAACAAAGGCAGCGATGCTGCCATGTTCAGCATCCAGAGGACCACCAGTCGCGACGAAGTGTCCAACTACTTGGCTGGCCGGTACCTCAGCAGCAACGAAGCGTTTTGGCGCATTTACGGCTTCCTGCTCCATCAGAGACACCGGCTGTGGTGCAGCTTGCTGTACACTTGGAAAATGGACAGCGGATTTACTTCACAGAGCAAAGTGCTGTGCAGATAGCCACCAGCCCTAAAGACACAACGTTGATTGGTTTCTTCAAATTATGCCAACGTGATGACTTCGCTCGAACGCTTTTGTACCCACAGGTCCCATCGTACTTCGTGTGGTCTAAAAACACCTGGGTTCGACGGAAATCCGGCAAAAACGTCGAAAGCTTCCCAGGCGTCAAGTTTGACTCCTGCCTGGGTCGAGTTTACAACATCCCGCCAAACCAGCAAGAATGCTTCTACCTCCGTCTCCTTCTACATGAGGTCACTGGTCCAACAGGTTTCGCCAATATAAGTACCGTCAATGGGGTTCTGTGCGACACCTTCAGGAAGCATGTATGAGACTTGGCCTTCTAGAGGATGACTCCCAGTGGGACGCCACGATGGCAGAGGTGCTTTACTGCAAACGCATTCGCCCTGCGACATCTTTTCGCAATCCTTCTTCAAAAATGTCAGCTTAGTCATCCACTAGTCTCTGGATGAAATACAGGGATGACATGTCGCACGACTTCTTACGTACGGCTCAGCAACACTGCCCTTCCGCCGAGATCACGTTCACCAACTTCATTTACAATTTTGCGCTCATTCAACTCGAAGACGCTGTCATCGATATGGGTGGGTCTGCTTTAACAGAGTACGGCCTTCCACCACCCACACGTGAACACGCCAATGTTATGTCTGCTGAATTGTTACGCGAAACTTCCTACTGCATTGAGGAACTGCACCAGTACGTCCAAGATAATGAACCACGGCTGCTTCCAGACCAGCGCATAGCCTACAACACCATCGTAGACTCTGTCAGACAGCAACGTGGGGGGATTTTCTTCCTTGATGCACCCGGCGGCACAGGCAAAACCTTCGTCACTAAACTAATTCTGGAGAGGTCAGACGCAACACGGACATTGCCCTGGCTGTAGTTTCCTCTGGTATCGCGGCCACGTTGCTTCCGGGTGGCAAAACCGCCCACTCTGCCTTCAGACTCCCGCTCGATCTGGCAAGTCCGAGTCACCTATCTGCAACATCGCCAAGAACTCAGAACAGGCCGACATTCTTCGCAGATGCAAACTCATCGTATGGGACGAGTGCACTATGGCACCACAAAGGCGCCTTTGAGGCACTGGACAGGTCCCTGCAAGACATCAGAGACTCTACGGCCCCCATGGGAGGATTAACTTTACTTCTTTCAGGAGACTTCAGGCAGACTCTACCTGTTATTCCAAAAGGAACCCGTGCCGATGCCGTGCGCGCGTGCCTTAAGTCGTCAGCTCTTTGGGCACATGTGCGGCCCTTGCACCTCCAAACTAACATGCGCGCGCAGTTAATTGGTGACAGCGGATCCGCTGCATTCTCCAGGGACCTCTTATCGCTCGGTGAAAATAGGATGCTGTCTGATGCGGATGGCTACGTTCAATTGGACTCACTTTGCACCATTGTCGACACCCCTGCTAGCCTCCGGGACGCTGTCTTCCACGACCTACAAAACAATTTACGCGACCTAAAATGGCTGGCAGGCAGAGCTATTCTCGCACCCAAAAATACAACCGTCAACTCCATCAATATCCAGCTACTTGAAGCTATTCCTGGTGATGTCCACGTCTACAAATCTATAGATAGGACAGCAGACCCCGCCCAGCTTGCCGATTATCCTGTTGAATTCCTGAATTCACTTGAACCGCCAGGCCTGCCACCACACATCCTGAAGTTAAAAGTCGGTGCGCCCATTATGCGCATCAGGAATTTGGTTCCACCTAAACAGTGCAACGGCACACGTTTGTTGTGAAACTTTGGCACCACATTTAATAACGGCCACAATACTTACCGGTTGTGGAAGGGAGAGGACGTCTTCATTCCACGGATGCACCTTCAACCGTCGGGCGCTGACCTACCAATCCACTTCAGGCGTTCTCAGTTTCCTGTTAAACTCTGCTTCGCAATGTCCATCAATAAATCCCAAGGCCAAACGCTACAAGTCGCTGGTTACATTTGGGCGAACAGTGCTTCGCCCACGGTCAACTCTACGTGGGCTGTTCACGCGTTGGGAGGCGCAATGATGTTTTCATGTTTTCGCCCAACGGACAGCTAGGAACATCGTATATACAGAAGTATTCCAGTGAAGACAAGACATTGCAACGTCCACATGCACCTTCGTTCCCTGGAGGGAAGGACTACATTGGGATTAGTCGTTGCCTACTAGGGGCTCTTACATACCCGGGCAACGCCGGGCTATGCTGCTAGTATATATATATATATATATATATATATATACATATACAAGCATACACAGACACATACATATATATATATGTATATATATACATATACATACGCACACACACACACACACATATATATATATATATATATATATATACACACACACACATTTATGCATATCTTGGCGTGTCGCATGCCAAAGGCAAGCAAAATCTCTGACCCACCCAATCTATGCGTTAATCGTTAAGAAATATAAGTAATAGAGACAGCAATTAACAGTGATCTCTCTCTCTCTCTCACTTCCCTCCACTTTCTCCTGAATGAGTAGCAGTACAGCTTCCACTGGTACTCTACCTTTGTTTGTCACTCACGTGTGTTTTATTGCTTTTCAGTTATTTAATGAAAAGCACATTTTTTACCAAGACATCTGTAAAGAATCCCACCGTGATTCCGATGCAAAATATCCAAACTTCACTCCAACGAGCTACACTCATCCCCTATATCTTAGATTGATACCGTCCAATGAAATCGTAACATTAAGAGCTGTATTAATGTAGATATTCTTGTCCCACTCTCGGTGAACTGTGTTGTGTTCACACTCGATTTTGTCTACCATTCTCTTGCTTCTATATATATTAATAAGCTATTGCCATTACATCCAGTAGCGTCCGCTATTATGCAATTGAAAAATTATTTATTCCTGTAGAATGTTCCTCGCCGCCAGATATCAACCCACGTTAGTGTTATCTAAACTTAGGCACTGAGAACATTATATAGGCGACGCATATCAGCCCTGTCTTTTAACAACAAAAAGTATCAAACTACATTCATATGTAAAATCCCCATCGAACACCAACCCCACTAAACATGAGAGACACTCAGTCGAACTCACATTGTTTGGCCAAATGCTATGTTATATCCTCACCGAATCTGCCTTGGCAAAAGACTTACTCTGCATAGCGAATATGACAGTACATAAACTAGTACTTCCCATCGGAGCCAGAAATTATTTCAGCCTCCAACAACTACAATCATTCTATACGGCTCGAGTGACATTATCAGCTACTTCGAATTGAGATATCGTTGAGCACATAAAGAGAAGTGCTACTCAGCTCACTGGAATCTTATCGTTATTGGATATGATTCAACTTCTAGGTTACAAGCAGGTTTAAATCCTTTTTGTTTTTTCTCTCACCACTATATAGGTTAGCTTTTCTCGGAGATGGTTGGTCTCCTACGTCAACCCTTGAACCATATTATTTAACTTTGTCTCGAGGATTTTCGCCAGGATCGTTTGATTCGGATCGGACCTACTAAGCAGTAGGTCAAAATATTTCTGTCCAAGCAGCAGCCGTCTCGAATTTTCTGCCTGATGAAGTGTTCCGTGCAGCCGTTGATATGAAGCAGTTTAAACTAAAAACGAAACGTTAGAGTATTCGATTTCACTGATCTCGTGTAGCATTGGTGCGCGCTGCAAGAGCCATGGGAAATGCACCATCCTCAAGGTACTATAAGCACCAGCAACACACACCAATAACCTTCGGAAAACAACAGACTGCGCCAGAGAAACCTAAGTTTACTTAATTCCTTTCAACATACAACTAAAAAAGAGAGGAGGGATTTTATTTACATATACCATTTTCACAAGCAGATTTTCTTTACTATCACTCTTCTCATATGCAACTTTTAACTACAGTTACTATTATTAAATGCAGATTTTAAAACCTCATTGGTATATTTATTCTAAATGTACACTACGGTATTTATGTCTGCGCGAGTAGAAGTTATTTTTCTGTGTCATGTTTTTATAAGCATTTAAAGTATGTATGTATTGGAAGCACTCCGTCGGTTACGACGATGAGGGCTCCGGTTGATCCGAATCAACGGAACAACCTGCTCGTGAAATTAACGTGTAAGTGGCTGAGCACTCCACAGACACGTGTACCCTTAACGTAGTTCTCGTTGATATTCAGCGTGGAGCTTTTAGGTGTTTTCGCTCAATAAACACTCACAACGCCCGGTCTGGGAATCGAAACCGCGATCCTATGACCACGAGTCCGATGCCCTAGCCACTGGGCCATTGCGCCTCCATTTATGTATTGTCGTATATAAGACAATATAGGATCGTCGCTATACTTCCTCGTATAAGTATTTTCTTTTACACACATGAGGATGTATGTATGCATGGATGCATGTATGTATACATATGTCAGATATACATGTATGTATATGTATTTATATATATATATAACATATATTCCTATATATGTACACGTATATATATATATAAATGTGTGTATATATGCGTATATATATATGTGTGTGTATCTATATCTATCATTGTATATGTATTTATATACATACACACACATATATGTATGTATATATATATATGTGTGTGTGTGTGTATATACATATATACATAAATAATTTTCAGATGGTAAACAGCATCTTCACTTTTTCATCGTTTGCATATGCACATGTAGTAGAGGAGACAGTAATTTCTGCAAGTGTGTACTGAAGTTTCCGCGTTTTTATGTTGATCAATACAAATATTTCTATATGTATAGACAATTCCAGAGTCTTGGAGGGCGGTTTAAGTAGAAATAGTTCTTATTATATCAAAAAAATGTACTCAACTATATAAGATATTAAGAGCAAGGATTGTAATCAATGTTTCGCTGAAACTGGTTGTTGGTGAGGTAAACTTAATCTTTACCACATAGCCTATAAGTCGGCAATGACGTTCTCGTTCTCTTTCATTGCCTCACTCTCTGTCACTTTCTCTCACTCACTGTATATATATATATATATATATATATATATATATAATATATATATATATATATATATATGCATGTATATATGTATCTCTCTCTCTCTCTCTCTCTTTATATATATATATATATTATATATATATATATATGTGTATATGTTTATATATACAGACACATACATATATATATATATCAGCCAGGGAGTACCCACTAGGGGTATAGTTATAAATAGGGGTGTTGTGGTTGACGGTAACAATGGGAGTAGGGTAGAGAGCCCCATTAGCATCCCCAGCATCATTTCCCGCAATAGCAGTACCACGGGCAGTAGCAATGACAGCACCCTGATAGATAGTGGAGAATCAGGGGTTATTCCTATAGTTAATAGTGACGTAGTGGAAAATAGAGTAGTAAGCGGCTGCAGGTCTCGGAACGAATATAGTGACAGGAACGCAGTTCTAATTTCAGAAACTAATCCTAGCAGATTAAGATTCACGTCGGCGAACTCCAAGATCAAAAACGCCGTCTACCAATGCAAGGTTTACACGGACTCAGATGCCTTCACTTATGTAGGGGCATCATCCTCAAGATTGTCTTTGCGTGTCTCCAACCATTACGCAACTTTTCGGGACGTGAACAAGCGCCAGACCACGGGACTCAGTAAGCTAATATGGCGACTGAAGGATGCGAACTTAAGCTATAGGCTGGAATGGTCAATTTTGTCGGTGGCCCTCCCATTTGATAGGTGCAGAAGACAGTGCAACCTTTGTGTCTCCGAACTCTTCCATATTTTGTTTACCAGAGGCCGGATGGTAAACGGGCTCTTACAGTCGGCTTTTCGATGCCCCCATTGGCGGCGTTACACTTATCTGGCCTTTAAATAGCGTTTATAAATAATACCGGCACCCATAGCCCTTGGTATCAAATTCTGAAATAGCCTTTAAGATATCTACGATTAACCACTGCAAGGGGAATTACTCCTGTAAGACAAACGGGGCTTGGTTTTTTCACAGCGAGGGGTTTCCTTGACAAGGCAGGCTTAGATGAACACACACACACATAAAACATAATATATATATATTTTTTTAATTTTTTTCTTTCTGCCACCCAACGGTTATCACGGCAGTAGCCACTGACAGCCGAACGATCAAACGCACACACGTACACAAAAAATGTTTTCTACCCCTACGCCAACACACACATATATAGAACAGTATACACACACACACGTCTCTAAGTAGATTTTTTCTCGCCCCTTATAAAACATCCAATATTCCTTAAATAGTCAGAACTTTATTCTCGGTCACAAAGAACATCTATACACCCTCACCCACATGATTTACCGATGCCTGACCCGTTGAATTCTTCAGCCACCGGTTCTCAACATACACTGATAAACACTTTCGCCATGGGCTCTTAGGAGCACAGTTCGATTTGTTTTTTGCTCCGCCTCTGTTCTGTTTTTGTTTTTCCAACGGATTTCCTTTTTTCTTCCTGAAGAGAAAGACACAATATGGTCCCATTATTCAATCGGATTTTGGTAATTTGTGCCTTTCGAAACACGTGTAGAATGAAATAAAACGATTTCTGTTCAATCTGCGTTCAGCTCCATTTCTTCAATTCACCAATAATGTTTTAATTTCAATTATCCGCACCAACGCACGGTTGCAACGCCAGATGGTTGTACCTCCAACCGTGCTGTTTACTGCTGTGATTTTTGCTACTAAGGTATCGGTTAAACTTTTGATTAATCTACTACAAGATTATTCATCTTTCTATTTCACATAATATATATACATACATATATTTATGTTTATATGTGTTTATGTATGTATGCATGCATACATGTATGTACGCATGTATATATGCTTCTTGGTGTTTATTTCTTTAGTAGAACGAAATTTTAATTCTGGAAGCATTGCACAAGTATTTCCAGCAGTTCGTCTTCAAAAGCCTTAATTTTGTTCCGAGAATACCAACTATTAATATATTCAATTACGAGACCCGAAATTGTTTTTGAGAGAACACTGCCATTACAGCTGACGCGCTGGTTCTATTTCGTTTTCCTTTTATTAATATTATTCAAATTATTAAGGTGGAGAGCTGACAGAATCGTAAGCATTTCGGAGAAATGCGTTAAGTCATATCACCTGTTCTAGATTCAAATTTGGGCGCGATCCTCTTTGCCTTTCTTCCTTTCCGGGTTGATAAAATAAATACCAGTTCAGCAATTGGATCGATGTAATCGATTAAACACCTTAACCGAAATTGCTGGCACCGTGCCAAAATTTGAAATTAATATTATTCGAATAATTTACCAATTATTTAATAGGTGTAGGTTTTGCTGTGTCGTAAAAGTTTACTTTGAGACAGTTTTCCGTGTTCAGTCCCACTGTGTGGTACCTTCGGCAAATGTTTTCTACTGTAGCCTCAGACGACCAACCTGAATGAAACCTGTCGGATATAAGCAAAACTTCAGAATGGGCGGACGAATGCATACAGAACGGTTTCTGGATCAGATCCGTCTAACTGCCCTTCTATACCTGTAGAGCTTATCTTTTATAGCAACACCACCACCCCCATCCTAGTAAGCCCTGTTATGACCCGAAAGTCTTCCTGAAAAGACCAGATGATTGTTTTTTCCGGAGGCCCTGTGATTCCCGAGGACGTAGTCGCTCTCTTCAGCCATTAATGCCCTAGCGAACTCCAATGTGGAGCTCTCACCGACCGCATTGGCCGAGTGGTGGAGGGCTGCAAGTGCTTGCCGATGCACCATGGACCAAGTTTGATCAAGAATGCAGCTCTGTCAATGAGACGAAATGCGGAAAATCCTGTCT
>NC_042999.1:33596240-33658740 GCF_006345805.1 Octopus sinensis | reverse complement strand
ACGTTAATTGATTTACTTTCGTGGAAGATATATCTTCGAACTAGGATCTTAGAGAAATTCTGAAAATTACACATGCATGCATACATGTATTCATGCATACATACATACATACATACATACATACATACATACATACATACATACATACATACATACATACATACATACATGCATATATACATACATACATACATACTGACATACTGACATACATGCATACATATTAGTTAGAGCTCCATAGATATTATCAATATTCAGTTGACTTCCAGTTTAATGGTTGTATATACAAATGCACAAGTAACACCCAATGATGAGCGGTAAATAGCTACAAATAGTTGCCTGCATATATATGTATCTGCGTATATATATGCATGTGTGTGTCTGTATGAATGCTTGTATGTATGTTAGCATATAACTATGAACGCATTTGTTATTTATGTTTTCCTTTTTCCTTTGTAGAATTCAAGACAATCACTTACAAAATGGTAAGTTCCAATTTCTTAATTTATGGACGCTTTTTTTGTTTGGACAATATGTCTATCAGTGTATTCATATACTAGGCACATGTGTTGATAAGCATGCATTTACATACTATGCTTGTCGCAAGTATTTTCTTTAATACTGAATATGTCTACTTGTGTAATTTTCTCAGTATGTCATGAGTATTATGCATATATGATTCGTGTGCGTTTGTTCAATTCCCGTAGTATCGTCGTCATGGGAAATAACTAGAAATGTTGAAACATTTTCATTATATCAATAATTATATATATATTTTTCGTCTTTTAAAAGAAACTTTTGTTGTATAATCTACTACCTGTGATGATAAAAATATAAATATATCATCGGTATATTACAGTTGTTAGTTTCTCGTTAGCTTTCCATAGATGGTCCCCTTTGATAGGAACATTTACATCCGCCAAGCAGATGATATCTCGAGTAGTGTACAAATTTTAATTCCTGTTTAGTAGAATCTCATCTGGCTTATTTGGATAGATATTCTCTCTACATGAATGACACATGGTATTCTTTAGTTTAAAAGGTGTTATTACTTTTTTTGAGAATAGGAAGCTGAGCAATAATTTCTATAGAAAGCATTGCAGATAACTTTTGATATAACGTCATATCTAATGAGAAGTATGTTGCAAATATTGTTGGACAGCTGCAGAACATAGGGCTGATTTTCTACTCATCTAATTGTCAGAAATCAAATTCTCTGTCACAGTTTACAAGTATAGAGAAACAATTTCCTCATTAACTGATCCGTATCTCTTTTCTTTCCTTGGATAGAAAATATAAGCTTTCCAGGTGTAAAGCGTCTATAGTTGTGTTTCATGTTCTTTGTTCTTCGCGCATTTCTTTTTGCCCATAAGCACTCGCTGCTTATCCATTTAATGGTGGCAGTTCCAATTCCGTTTTATTAATATTTTCCTTGTTGCTCGTATATTTTACTATTTTCTCAGTAAAAAGAATACACTAATCTGTTCGAGCATTTACTATTTTGCGAATTTTATGGTCAGTAGGAAGAACATAAAGATTTTAATTTCATTTACATCATCGCTAATATATATATATATTTAATGCCATATTGATCGCCAAGTTTCAGTTAAAATGGCTACCACGACAACTCGTTAATAACACGGCATAACATGTGTTTACTAAAATAACTACTTATGAAAGTGTTCACCCTCGAAGAATTGCTTGTGATGGCATCTGAAAGAACAGCAGTCATTTCAAGTTCATTATTTCCGACAAGGAATTAAAAGCGCCGCTTATTAGTACAGTTGGAACGGAATTACAGGACTTTTTCTCAAATGATCCAACCGTATAGTTTCATGTTACAAAGTACGAAATATTTTTAAGCTGTTGGTTATATGCAACACGATATAAACTAAAATGTTAGAAACACCCTATTGGTCACATTCTGCCATAGCTCACTGCAAAAGATTAAATTATAAAATTATTATTATTATTATTATTATTCAAAGAAGAAAAGAAGGGTTTAGAGCAGATTAGTTCTCAGATCTACCGAGGCACATACAATATCTGTGGGAATATAGAGTTTCAGAACACCATATTTTCGGAAACGTCATCGGTAACCTCTTCCGGAAAAAGATCTGGTTACTCCCATTACTCGGGTTACATCAAAGGATTTCAGTTTGGATTTCAGTCTAATTAGCCAAGCACAGTACACACGATTTGCCTATTCAATGATTCCACTAGAACAGATTTTAGTTCTTTCCAACATTCAAATAAAGAAAAACATGACAAAACTGCCGGGATGAAGATAACCGGATACATAGCAATCATACATGTTCAAAGATGTGAATCTGTCGGAAAAGGAGTATTACAATGTATAAATGCTGGCACAACTAGACATTAAGTACTCATGCTCAAAATTACTAGCTATTCTGCTCATACAAGAAGAGCAAGACATCAACAAGTATCCGAATGTACATTCAATTATAACATCTGGAAGACACATGTGCAACGTTTTCTCTGCTATAGACAAACAGATAAGTACGAGGTTCATTAACCATTTGTCATGTAGTGCAGCGATTATTGTTCTGGGAGCAAATTCAATGTTAAGGTCTACGTATGAACAAAGATCATAAGGATAGACATTAGCGTGGGATAATGGTTTCAACATTTATTTACCATAGCTGACGTTTCCCAGTCTACCGTACAATTATTTTCCTTTTAAAGATTCAGTCCAGGGACTGAATTTCTTATAACATTTTTATTTAGCGTTCGGTGCTAAAAATTCATCATGTTTTTCGTCACATAACATTACATCATTCCGAATAATTCCGTCTATGATAACGTTTTAATAAGATATCCACACACACATCCGACGATGAACGTGATGATCTGAGAGATCACATGTGAGATGATCAAAGGTGTAATCGAAGTTGAGCAGGTTTACGTCGAAAATATATACGTACATTTCCAATTGAGATGAGGCAATGATGAGAGATAAAATTTCCAAGCTGTAAATAAAACTGTCGTGGTAGATAAGATTCGAAGAAAAGGATAAAATGTTTATAAAATCTTGTTTGGAATGTGTATTTGTGTGTCTGGCTGTTTATCTATCTATCTATCTATCTATCTATCTATCTATCTACCTATTGATCGTTCCTTTTTTTTTCTTCCTCTTCCCCTTTTTTTCCCCCTTTTTCTTCTTTTTTCATTTCTCTTTTCTTTTGTTCCTTTCCCTTTCTTTTTTGTTCTTTTATTCTTTTTATTTTTTATTCTTTTTTTTCTTCCCTTTTACGATCCCTCTTGATCGAAAACCTACGCCACCCCCTTTTTTTCATCCCCCAAAAGAAAAGCTCTACCTTGTAACTTGTCCCATCTGTGTGCAGCCCTGTGTGGCCAATAAAGAAACTTATCTATCTATCTATCTATCTATTTATCTATCTATCTATCTATCTGTCTGTCTGTCTCTGTCTGTATGTATGTATGTCTGTATATCTATCGATCTATATTTTACTACAGACATACACACGCACATACATACAAAGAGGGAGAGAGAGAGAAAGGTAGATAGATATATATCTGTGTATATATGCATATTGCTATATGCATGTGGATATTTGCATGTGTGTGTGTTTGTCTGTGCTCGAGCGTGTGCGTGTTTGTGTGTGTACGCGTATGTGCGTATTGTGTGTATTCAAATATATGGCATCAATATTAAAATTTTTTTTAATATATTAAATGTTTGAACATTTTAAAATAGTGACTCTAGAAATACACTGTGACTTATAAAGAAACCTTTGAAATAGCATGGCAGAAATATATTTCCATTATAAGTATAAAAGGATATGTTTATGAAAAATATACATTTCAACTGGGAAAATGTATATCAAGCCGTTTTCCCAGTAGAGACGAAATATGTAAAAAAAAAAAGAGAAAAAAAATCAATTATACATCAACATGATAATGTCTTGTGTTTTGTCTGCCGTTACGTTGTGAGTTCAAATTCCGTCGAGGTCGACTTTGCCTTTCATCCTTTCGGGGTCGATAAATTAAGTGCCAGTTCCACACTGGGGTCGATGTAATCGACGTAATCCGTTTGTCTGTCCTTGTTTGTACCTGCTGTGTATAGCCCCTTGCGGGCAGTAAAGAGATAGGTATTTTGTCCCTCTTTACATTCTGAGTTCAAAAGTTATTTCGTCTGCCCTTACCTTGTGGATTCAAATTCCGGCGAGGTCGATTTTGCCTTTTTTCCTTTCGGGGTCGATAAAGTATGTTCTAGTTGTGTACTGGGGTCGATCTCATCGGCTGGACCCCTCCCACAAAATTTAGGGCCTTGTGCCTAGAGTAGAAAAGAATATTCATCTCAAATGCTTGACAGATTTATTCTATTGGATACAAAAATGTTACTGGATTCCTACTAAAAATATAGTTAACAGAAATAAGAAAAACATATGTGAAAATATTTTATTAATGCTTAAAAACCATTAAATGTTAAATGATATAAATATAGAAACTCCGGTATACTAAAAAAAATAATGTCTATGAAGAAAGTAATTTTAACAAAATCATCACGGTATGTTAGTTTAATAACCTAGTTATAAGTTACTTCTCAATGAAAACATCTATTCAAGAGACTAAAATAGTAGTATCAAATATAATAACGTATTTTACTAAGTGTAAAGGTATAATCGAAGTTGAGCAGTTTTACGTCGAAAATATATACGTACATTTCCAATTGAGATGAGGAAATGATGAGAGATAAAATTTCCAAGCTGTAAATAAAACTGTCGTGGTAGATAAGATTCGAAGAAAAGGATAAAATGTTTATAAAATCTTGTTTGGAATGTGTATTTGTGTGTCTGGCTGTTTATCTATCTATCTATCTATCTATCTATCTATCTATCTATCTATCTATCTATTTATCTATCTATCTATATCTATCTATCTATCTACCTACCTATTGATAGTTCCTTTTTATTTCTTCCTCTTCCCCTTTTTTTCCCCTTTTTCTTCTTTTTTCATTTCTCTCTTCTTTTGTTCCTTTCCCTTTCTTTCTTTTCTTTTATTCTTTTTATTCTTTTTTTTCTTCCCTTTTACGATCCCTCTTGATCGAAAACCTACGCCACCCCTTTTTTTCATCCCCCAAAAGAAAAGCTCTACCTTGTAACTTGTCCCATCTGTGTGCAGCCCTGTGTGGCCAATAAAGAAACTTATCTATCTATCTATCTATCTATCTATCTATCTATCTATCTATCTATCTATCTATCTATCTGTATGTCTGTCTCTGTCTGTATGTATGTATGTCTGTATATCTATCGATCTATATTTTACTACAGACACACACACGCACATACATACAAAGAGGGAGAGAGAGAGAAAGGTAGATAGATATATATCTGTGTATATATGCATATTTCTATATGCATGTGGATATTTGCATGTGTGTGTGTTTGTCTGTGCTCGAGCGTGTGCGTGTTTGTGTGTGTACGCGTATGTGCGTATTGTGTGTATTCAAATATATGGCATCAATATTAAAATTTTTTTAAATATATTAAATGTGTGAACATTTTAAAATAGTGACTCTAGAAATACACTGTGACTTATAAAGAAACCTTTGAAATAGCATGGCAGAAATATATTTCCATTATAAGTATAAAAGGATATGTTTATGAAAAATATACATTTCAACTGGGAAAATGTATATCAAGCCGTTTTCCCAGTAGAGACGAAATATGTAAAAAAAAAAGAGAAAAAAAATCAATTATACATCAACATGATAATGTCTTGTGTTTTGTCTGCCGTTACGTTGTGAGTTCAAATTCCGTCGAGGTCGACTTTGCCTTTCATCCTTTCGGGGTCGATAAATTAAGTGCCAGTTCCACACTGGGGTCGATGTAATCGACGTAATCCGTTTGTCTGTCCTTGTTTGTCCCTTCTGTGTTTAGCCCCTTGTGGGTAGTAAAGAAATAGGTATTTCGTCTACCGTTACGTTCTGAGTTCAAATTCCGCAAAATTCGACTTTGCCTTTCATCCTTTCGGGGTCGATTAAATAAGTACCAGTTACGCACTGGGGTAGATATAATCGACTTAGTCCGTTTGTTTGTCCTTGTTTGTACCTGCTGTGTATAGCCCCTTGCGGGCAGTAAAGAGATAGGTGTTTTGTCCCTCTTTACATTCTGAGTTCAAAAGTTATTTCGTCTGCCCTTACCGTGTGGATTCAAATTCCGGCGAGGTCGATTTTGCCTTTTTTCCTTTCGGGGTCGATAAAGTATGTTCTAGTTGTGTACTGGGGTCGATCTCATCGGCTGGACCCCTCCCACAAAATTTAGGGCCTTGTGCCTAGAGTAGAAAAGAATATTCATCTCAAATGCTTGACAGATTTATTCTATTGGATACAAAAATGTTACTGGATTCCTACTAAAAATATAGTTAACAGAAATAAGAAAAATATATGTAAAAATATTTTATTAATGCTTAAAAACCATTAAATGTTAAATGATACAAATATAGAAACTCCGGTATACTAAAAAAAATAATGTCTATGAAGAAAGTAATTTTAACAAAATCATCACGGTATGTTAGTTTAATAACCTAGTTATAAGTTACTTCTCAATGAAAACATCTATTCAAGAGACTAAAATAGTAATATCAAATATAATAACGTATTTTACTAAGTGTAAAGGTATAATCGAAGTTGAGCAGTTTTACGTCGAAAATATATACGTACATTTCCAATTGAGATGAGGCAATGATGAGAGATAAAATTTCCAAGCTGTAAATAAAACTGTCGTGGTAGATAAGATTCGAAGAAAAGGATAAAATGTTTATAAAATCTTGTTTGGAATGTGTATTTGTGTGTCTGGCTGTTTATCTATCTATCTATCTATCTATCTATCTATCTATCTATCTATCTATCTATCTATCTATCTATCTATCTATCTATCTATCTATCTATCTATCTATCTACCTACCTATTGATCGTTCCTTTTTTCTTCTTCCTCTTCCCCTTTTTTTCCCCCTTTTTCTTCTTTTTTCATTTCTCTTTTCTTTTGTTCCTTTCCCTTTCTTTTTTTTTCTTTTATTCTTTTTATTTTTTATTCTTTTTTTTTTCTTCCCTTTTACGATCCCTCTTGATCGAAAACCTACTCCACCCCCTTTTTTTAATCCCCCAAAAGAAAAGCTCTACCTTGTAACTTGTCCCATCTGTGTGCAGCCCTGTGTGGCCAATAAAGAAACTTATCTATCTATCTATCTTCTATCTATCTATCCATCTATCTATCTATCTATCTATCTATCTATCTATCTATCTATCTATCTATCTATCTATCTGTATGTCTGTCTCTGTCTGTATGTATGTATGTCTGTATATCTATCGATCTATATTTTACTACAGACACACACACGCACATACATACAAAGAGGGAGAGAGAGAGAAAGGTAGATAGATATATATCTGTGTATATATGCATATTTCTATATGCATGTGGATATTTGCATGTGTGTGTGTTTGTCTGTGCTCGAGCGTGTGCGTGTTTGTGTGTGTACGCGTATGTGCGTATTGTGTGTATTCAAATATATGGCATCAATATTAAAATTTTTTTAAATATATTAAATGTATTCTATTGGATACAAAAATGTTACTGGATTCCTACTAAAAATATAGTTAACAGAAATAAGAAAAATATATGTAAAAATATTTTATTAATGCTTAAAAACCATTAAATGTTAAATGATATAAATATAGAAACTCCGGTATACTAAAAAAAATAAGGTCTATGAAGAAAGTAATTTTAACAAAATCATCACGGTATGTTAGTTTAATAACCTAGTTATAAGTTACTTCTCAATGAAAACATCTATTGAAGAGACTAAAATAGTAATATCAAATATAATAACGTATTTTACTAAGTGTACATACTTCTCATAAAAATTAGCTTTTTTTTTACGCTATCATAAATATAATGAGATAATTTTGAGAACAAATTTTTATAGAGCTGATAATTAAGATTATAAGATAGATATATTGAAAAAATATCACAAGTCAATAATTGTGAAAATAGATTGAATTATGTTTTCGGGTTTTATATATTTACATTTAGCATTTACTTACTTGGATTAACAGAATATATAACCTCAATTCACCTTTCTGCAAAATTGCCACTATAATGGCTATATACATTTTAATTTGTAATATACCCAATTACACAAATTCGTTTTTAAATAAAAATTATTCTTAATGTGAATAAAATGTAAACATCATTTATGTTGACACTTAAAGGATTAAGCAGATGTAACAATTAGTATTTCAAAAGGGAAGGTATTTTGATACCTGATTATTTTCAAATTAATTACCTAAATACATTTTAGAAAAAAAAACTACGTATTCGAATGTATAATTCGTACGAATCAAGTCAAATCGCTAACAACTATTTAGTATAAGACAATAGTTTATTTTAATAATTAAGCAGCTGCCATATTTTATTATGTGGGAATGAGTAAATATTCCAGGAGAAAATGTTGAGACGCCATTGATTTTGACAGAACGGATAGATAACGGATTGTATGAAATATTAATTGTATGAAATCATAAAATTTTAAAAATACTAACGTGATAAGTACAACATTAAATTTTGTATTCATATTAGACATTTGTAATAATGATATAAATAATTAAATTTGTATCTGTAATTAATACAAATAAAGAAATTAAGCACATGTGCACATATATATGATAACATTAATACATGTGTATTTCTGTATCCAAATGAAACCATTATACTTACGTAGCGAAATCAAAGCGAGTTATATTCAATTATATGATTAGACGCTGAAACAAATTACAATTTATAATATCAAACATTTTGTATAGTTGAAAAGAAATAAGCTAATAAAATAGATTAATTTAATTGTAGGAAATAATAAATGAATTATATTTCAAAGAAAACACGGATTAAGAATAATAGGAAGGAAACTCTACAACGAAAATGATGTCTAGAGAAAATTATTTAAAAAAAAATTCAAAAATATACGTAATACATGCAGACGTATATTTCCCTATGAATCACGATATGATATTGGAAAAAATGCTATTAATGGATATATAATTGCAAAGAGTTCAGATTATATAAAGAAATAAATACGCATTTTAAAAGGTAGACACATTTTGTACACAGCATAGATAAATGTCCTCATTAATACATTGCAAACTATATCATAACATTGCATACAAATATATCACACTGGATGGTTTTGCACACTATTTTCGCAATATGTGCAAAGAGGCTTTATACTGAAATACATCATCTATTTGAATATTTTTAACGTTATCGGTTACTCGCCTTATTACTTAACTTTACTTAACGATAGTTGGTAGCAATTTTCCTTTTTCTTTGTCAGCATGTTTACTTGGCCCTTAATATTAATCCACGTGCAGTCAAAACGTTGCTGGAATAAATAATACATTTTATATAAAAATAAAATATTTTCTATGGTATGTGTGTAAATGTTGTTTCCGTATTTTCAAATATGCTTCACTCTTTGCACGACATATCTATATTTTCTCACATAAATTATTTGCATGATGAAGTGTTTAATTTGAAGAGAAAACACTTACGTTATTTTACCATAGAAATCTATTTGTTTTACTGTTAGTAATTTCTAATTGGAAGAACATGACAACTAAAACCGACATGTTTTCCCCACCGCAGGTTAAACGTCCCTAGAGAATCATATCCCTCTATAACCGTTAGCTTCCTGTGTCATCTCATTTATCTTTATGAACTATTTTTGAGCTCCTTCTTGACGATTGTCATTCATGCTGTTTGTAGTTTTCTTGAGTTTACAACCAGCCTCACTTGTAATTATTTATGAATATGACTATACAGATTAACTTTTGTCTGTAATCCCAGAAAAGTGTTCGGGATCGTTTTGAAATATTTAAAGATTTTTTCCTACCTCTTTTGTTCTGACACATGCCTTTACATTACGCGAATTGTTGATATGAGGCATTGGTTGAAATTCATTGGTCAATGTTGAAATGAATATTTCTCACATTAAGACATTTCAGCAAGAGCAAATGTAAATAGTTCTCTCTCTTAAACTTGCCGTGCATTAGTAACTTTGTTAAATTTGAGATGTTTCAAACAAATTTCAAAATGTAAGTTAGTAATTAAAATTGCATGATACGGTCAATGACAAATATAGATAATCTCAAGTATATATTTTGAATTATTTTGAATATGAGATTGAAAGTTTGGGGTTTACATTCATGTTGTAGAAATAGTAATGCAGAAATACATATAAAGCAAACTTTAACTTTAATGTATTAATGTAGCATGTATGCTCAAAATACCTCCAAATAAAATTTTCGTTACAAAGATTGCGTATTTTTACACTTGTGTGAAATATAATTTAAATGAAGCAAATCCATTTCCAACAAAAATATTCTAAATGGTATTAATCAGTGAAATATAATTTGTATAGTTTATCATAATACGTTGAGCATAAATGTATAAGATATAAAAATAACATTTCATTATTTCATATGCTGTTAAAAGTATCTTTCATAGATCTAATCACAATAAATATTTAATTGTTGAAAAAAACATATATAGTATAAATTTAAAATCAAATGCACAATAGATTATATTTAGTACAGAAGAGACGAAAATGCAAATAAGATAAATATTTCACTGCTCCCAATATAGCGAATACCATACATTAAGTGATGTAACATCGTATTGTTCGATCATTTGTTAATAGATGCTGCAATTTCGGCACATTATCTAGATTGGCAAAAATATTGCAATTATGTAGAATTTGATAAATTGCTGAAAGTAGGAAAATTAAACCATAAAGAATTAAAGCAGACATAATTTGACTATAATTTGAAAAAGAAATTATTATTATTACTAACAAGATATTAAAAACAAAGATATTATCAACTAAGTAAGAAATGCAAATAAATTAACGAAACATTTGCACACAGCGAGACAGAAACACTCGTGTACACAAATACAGTTTGATCACTAATGCACCAAATTACTGAAGTATATATTTCTTTATATCGAAGTGTATACACATAGAGTAATTAGATGAGGAAATAAATTAAAATTCATAAGTATAAAACATTTTGAAACATATACAAAGTTAATACATCAAATAATTTAAAAGCAGGAAGCAAAAATGAATTACATACTAAAACACGTTTGAGAGAGAGATAAGAAAACCAAAACAAAACAACACACTCAAAATGAAATGGTATGAAGCAGTAACGCAACATTATAAATGCTAAGAATAAAATGAATTAAAAACAATAAATAATGATGTATATCTTACAGGCCTTCTTGCATAATTGACAATATTTGAACTAAAAAATGTGATACATGTGCGTGTGTATATATGTGCGTGTGTGTATGCGTATGTATATGCATATATGTACATATATATATATTTACATATATATGTATAAATCTATATATATCTATATCTGTATAAGTATATGTATATATATATATATATATCTGTATAAGTATATATATATATATATATATATATATATCTGTATAAGTATATATATATATATATAATATATATATATATATATATATATATATATATATATATATACATATATATATAAATGTACATGTATACACACACACACACACACACATATATATATATATATATATATATATATATATAACAAACTCACAGACACACACGTACTTCTGTACGTCTCTGTCTTTTCGATGTGTGTATATGTATATATAAATATAGAGAGTGCCATTTACATATGTTAGTAATAATACGAAATTATAAAGAAAGGTTTGTATATATTTGAAAATGAAAAAAATACACCATCGATTAATGATAATGGCAATATGTTGCGATAAATAAAAAAGAAACGGATGTGAAACAGAAATGAAAATACTTCATTATAAAGACACACTAGTGTGTAAACATACATTGATATAATTGTATTTAAATCTGTTGAGTGGATATACACACATCAAACACAAATGAAAATCTAGAAATAACTTTTACCTATCTGTATTATAGAATATTTATTTCCATTAAAATTTAATGCCATTTCAGTATATTGTAGTGAACAAGAATGAAATCAAAAGCACAAGATAAATCTGGAATAGAAGGTGAAAAAGCTATTTTACACAACTACTGATATCGTAACAAAAGAAGTTATGTGCCATGAGAATGAAAGATCAACATTATAAATCTCGCTGTATTAAAACGTAATGAAGCAGCTTTTTTTAGAAAATTGTATTGCTATATCACAATCCAGGATCGAAAATAGTTGGTAAAATTATTAAGAAGCTTTCTTTTCAATCACATAGCTCCGAGTTCTGTTCCACTGCGTGACACCTTGCGCATGTGAATTCTGCTTTAGCGACGGGCAGACTAAAGTCTTGTGAGCATATTTGGAGGACGGAAACTGAAAGAAGCCCGTCACAAACACACACACATATACATACATATATGTGTATATATGAATCCTCCTTTATTCTTTCCTTTCCTGAGCGTCCAATAACACTATACTTGTTCCATGTCCTCGCGTTGTTGTGTTTTCTCTTTGTGTTTTCATGTTTGGATTAACTTTATAGACATATATATATATGTGTGTGTGTGCGTGTGTGTGTTTCTTTGTGTATGTTTTTTGTCCCCTCACCACAGTTTGATAATCGGCGTTGGAGTATTTACATCCTCATAAAAATATCGATGGAACAAATACCAGGTGTCTAATAGAAGTACTGGGATCAATTCATCGACTAATAATTAAAGGTGGTGTTTCAGCACGAATCGGTCAAATAATTGAAGCAGGTAAAATATAAAAGAAATAACCACTGCTACCGTAGCATAAAGGAAGTTATGCGCCGAAAGGCTTAGTCATCAGCAAAATAATCTCGGCAATATTAAATCATTATGAAGCGCCCTTTATGAAATATTTCATTACTATGTCAAAATTCAGGGTCTAAGATATTTGATGAAATTATAATTAAATAATTACGTTCATTATTACACGGAATTACAAAATTAACATTTTAATTACACTTAATCACGCACATCAATTAATCGCTCGATACATTCTTCAAAATTCAATGTTGACCTTTTTTGATATACAGATGTTTCTCAACGCCATACATATTTTATCTAGTAAATGGAAAACTCGATGATAATGATAACACAGTAATATTCCCATTAATCGCTGCTACGTGCAAATGTGATTATCTTATAAAACTTTATTTAAAATTTGATAAACTATTTAATAAATTTATCATTAATTTCAATAACGATAAATGTGTATCTATATTTACATTAATATGAAATCGAATGTATGTAATTTCCATTTTTTCAGATGTTTATTGAGATTTATATATACAATTTCTCAATATAAGAGTTTCCTTGTTACAAAATTAGTACTCTATGACACTGCAATTTCTATATATTGAGCCAGTGAGAGGATGTGAATCAAACGATTTTGTTGTCGATGAAGGATGAGTAGAAGTAGAGATCCGACTGCTGAGTGGGAGGTCCGCCAGCCGCAGTATGCTGGCTAGATCGAGTTGCCGTGTCCGATGTTTATCCCACCTTTTCTAGGGGCTCCTTCTCAAAGTTTGGGCTGCGCTAATCCTAAAAAGGCCAGCCTAATCACGAGTCTAGCTGCCGAACTCCAATACCAGGGTTATTTACTGGTGGTCGACCATCTAAAATTCGCCGCAAATGTGTGGTCATGAAATAGAGGCTTCAAGCTTTTCAGACCTCTCTCAGGCGCCCGCGATACCGTCGGCACTGGGTTTTGTTTTGAGACTCAACGTGTAGAACGAAGAAGCCCGTCACTCAGTATATTTCATGAGGTAATAGTGACTGCTTGACGGCCACGCGCAAGCACTTGGCCAGGAACTTCTGCACTGCGACTCACTGCGACTGTGGTCAATCCATGGAGGCCTGATTGCTCTCCTCTACTTTCTCCGCTGTTGGGGTCATGGTATATGTCTTGGTCATGATTTGTCTGGGATCTCATTCCCCACATTGCCGCCATGAGTGGCTCTGCCAGGAGTCTAGACTCCAGACGGCATCGCTCTCGAAATTACTAGAGCACAGCAGCTCTTGCACAAGCAAGACACGACCATCAGAGGAGATATATGTATGTACATATATATATATATATATATTATATATATATATATATATATACCTATGTATGCATGTATGTATATATATATATATATATATATATAATATATATATATATATATGTGTGTGTGTGTGTGTGTGTGTATGCTTATGTATATATATATATATATATATATATATATATATATATATATCCCCAGACCGATCAAAGCCTTGTGAATGGATTTCTTACTCGGAAACTGAAGGAAGACTGTCGTTCATATGCGTATATTTGTGTGTGTTTGTGTTTGTACTCCCACCATCTCTTGATGACCGATGCTGCTATGTTTACTTCCTCGTAACTTAGTGGTTCGGAAAAAAACACCGATAGAATAAGTACTTGGTTTACAATAAATAAGTCCTGGGGTCGATTCTTCGACTAAAAGTGGTGCTCCAGCATGGCCGCAATCACATGACTGAAACAAGTAAAACAATAAAAGCTATGCCATTTTCATTTCGGGCGACGCCGTGTAACTCTGCTTCTATCATACAGAATCTGATTCTTATGAAAATATATTATTAACAAACTCAATACTCACACGCACACACACATGCATGCATGCACAGACTCCTGCATACACACAGACACACACAATTTATTTTCAAAACAACGTGTATCAGAATGGGAAGCACGCAAAAGGAGAGAGCAGTAAGTATTAAAACATAGTTAAAGTCTGATCATAGAGTGACCAATGGTTTTGTATCCACGAAAGCTACAGACCAGTGGATAGTTTATCAGATGTGGGGGCGCAATGGCCCAGTGGTTAGGGCAGCGGACTCGCGGTCGTAGGATCGCGGTTTCGATTCCCAGACCGGGCGTTGTGAGTGTTTATTGAGCGAAAACACCTAAAGCTCCACGAGGCTCCGGCAGGGGATGGTGGTGATCCCTGCTGTACTCTTTCACCACAACTTTCTCTCACTCTTACTTCCTGTTTCTGTTGTACCTGTATTTCAAAGGGCCGGCCTTGTCACTCTCTGTGTCACGCTGAATATCCCCGAGAACTACGTTAAGGGTACACGTGTCTGTGGAGTGCTCAGCCACTTACACGTTAATTTCATGAGCAGGCTGTTCCGTTGATCGGATCAACCGAAACCCTCGTTGTCATAACCGACGGAGTGCTTCCACCACAGTTTATCAGACTCTATACAAAAAACTATCTTTTCACCTCGCGGAGGCGGGGAAACTCTAGGACAGATTGATCAAACGGCTAGCAGTAAAGAAAATTAAAGGACACCTTAACGCCCCTGAACCAGAGGATTAACGGAAGCTATGGTCTATTTCGCTCAGGTCTCTTTTTCAATGAAACAGTAATTTTCCAGTAGGTAGCGCTTGATCTTTGAGGTGCCACACATGGCTGTCCAGAGACGAGGTCGACCGTCTTTCTTTGACTGAAGTATGATCGTTCGTTGCAGAAGCAACGCTTAACTGCTGCATTGGCCTGTCCGATATATTTACATGCGTCGATATGTTGGAGGGAGAATGGCTGAAAATGTGACTGGGTGTGTGACAAAAGATTTGCAGACAAAGAGCATAAAATAAGAACAAGAATAAATCTGAAATGAAGAACATACAAAATATATATGGCAGAATATATAAAATATATATGGCAAAAAATTACCATATATATATATATATATATATATATATATATATATAATCAAAATAAGTAACAAGGATATCTAAAGGTAATGTAGAACGATCGTTTCATGTATTACAGTTGGATATCCTTGTTGCTTATTTTGATTATAATCACCCCATTTTCAATTATATGGATAATACTATACCAAATTCTGGTACCTTTTATTTAAGTACCATATTCAACTGAATCTCTCGCTCTCTCCCTCTCTCTCTCTCTCTCTCTCTCTCTCTCTCTGTATATATATATATATATATATAATGAAATAAGAATTCACTTAGAATTTTTTGATTCACATTAGCTGTTTCAGCAGAATTATTTATTGATAAATAGTTCGATTACTACAATTATTTCATGTAATCAATCCTCTATCGTCAGGTGTCATTAAATAACGATAAGAAGGGAAAAGTAAAATCAACTCGATTTGCTAAGCTATTAAACACAGTTCATGAGTAAATATTGCGGCCTAGATAGCTGTTCTAAATCTTTAAACTGTACTTCTGTTTTTTTTAGGGAACCGGGAACCACCCCTATGTTTTATCTATGACTTGCCTTCAATATTCATTATAGGTACATTAATAATAAGTTTAATGAATTCGTCTATTGATCATCTAAGGAAAATTGAACGGCCTAAGAAAGTTATGGCTACTTTCATCAGTGACATTTCTAGTTATAAGATTCAGTTGAATTACGTACTTAATTGAGGCACCTCGTTAGGACGAACGCATTTGCGCTCACAAATAATATTGAGTATCAAACTCTACATAATATTTCTTTCCACCCGATATTCATGCAGTGCATGTAGATGACACGATCCAACTTAGTGAATAAATCCGCTCTTGTTTGTTTATATATATACATTATTCAAGGACAGTTTCCTAATGCTTCCGAAGTGCAAATTCCAAGGTAGGTGAGTAAAATATCAATGAGTAGCAAAGATGTATAACTGTCAATTCATTACGGCTGTTCCGAGCGACTCCTTTAAATGATGAATGAAATTGTCTCATCAAAACAGAGAAAACTGCTCACGTCAGATGACCGACTTTTTATATATCTTAGTATAACATCTTTTATAACCTTACTTTTGTAATTGTTTTTAAAAACAGAACTTTTTTCGTATATCTTTTTTAAAATGTTTTATCATAGCTTTTATTATATATAATTCTTCTCTCAGATATTTTTCTCCTATTTTCTCGTATATTTTATACATCTTATATCCTTATATCTTATCTTAATGTTTTTTTATATGTATATTTTCACATATTTTTCATAATTTTTGTATGTTTTAATAATACTTTGACAGTTCTAAATTTTTTTTATATATCTCACTGTGTACTGTGAACCAAATATAATAAAATTATATTTCTTGTACATTATACTTTTTATACACACACACAGACACACACACACACACACACATATATATATATATATATATATCCGTTGAATATTATAAAAATATTTTTTGTATTATAATATTTTGTATTTATATTTTGTTACATTTTTATGTATAATTGTTATTTCTTTATTTTTAAAAAATTTTCATAGCATAAATATTTTGGTGGCAATTTATAATTTTAACTTTATTATAAAATTTGTTATTTACTGCAACCTATATATTATCATATATCAAATTATATATTATTGCCTTTATATGTCTACATATTTACCTTTTTCTTTAACGATATAAGTAAATTAAGGTTAAAATTTATTCCTTCAATTTATATCCTTTCTTTCTATTGTCACCACTCACCCATCAGACATTCTCGTTTACCACCCAATGACCTACTTCTTGGTGTTAATATAGCCGGATATAAAGTTCCATTTTCTTAGATAGTCGAACGGTCTGTCATGATACTAATTCATTTATAATTCCTCAAACAAATAAATTTAGAAGTTTCGAGAACTACGTTCTTCCTATTGTCTTCGATGTGTAGATAACGAGGTCACTACCCTCATTCATCACTCACCATCACTTTATTCTATGCTAATATCTGGCCTGTCTGTCGATATACCGCTTTTTTAATTCTGCCCACAAATCTAGCAGCGGGATCATAGTAAATATTTGCTCTCATTAGACGATATTAAGATGTTTTATTATCTAACTTATCCGATACGCATGAAGTCTATACAGTCAACTGATATAGGGTGGGTGAATAAAATGTCGTATGAACTGCGCAAAAAGGAAAATAACACTGGCATCTTATTTTATTGGATATATTTGCCAAAATTACATAAAGCTATACCGAAATACTAGACAGTAAATTTATTCAGTAAAATAGGCATTGGCTCTAACCACGGTCTTCAGACGACTTCAGAATCTCCTGCAACACTTCTAGAAGGTCGCCTTGCTTGAGTTGGTGAATGCTGCCATAATACTTGCCTTTAATTTATCTTTGGTGTTACAAAGAACTTTTGTAGTTGCTCGTTCAGTTGTGCACCACACATAACACTCAAGGGGGTTAAGTTCTGGAGAATTAGGTGGCCAGATGTTAGGGGCGGTATAGTCGCAGAAATTAACTGACAGCTTTGACTGCTTTCTTCTGCTCGTGTGGCATGGTGCAGAGTCCTGTTGCCAGAAATAGAGTATTGCAGGAGACAACCTCTTGAATCAGGGCGGCACTACCTCTTCCAGGTACTTGATGTAGGCCTTCTTGTTGAGTCTGAGGCTGTGTGGGAAGATGAAGGGAGGCATAACGTCGCCATCACTGGTGATCACTCCAAACAATGATTTTATGTGTGTTCACCATCCGATGCTGGTAGAATATTTTTCGTCTGAGTAAAACGAAAGCATGTTCGGTTGGAGGGGATGCTTGAGTTTGTTGAAAAGCTTCATAGCGAAGACTTTCCTCTTGCCCTTGATGGCTTGCGATAAAAATTGGCCCTCTGTCATTTTGTATGAGAAATACCGAATTTCTTGATGAAGTGCCTGTCTGATAAGAAACTCAGAAGCTCCCATGTCCCTGGTGATGAACCTGATTGACTCGGAGGTGTCGTTGTGAACCATGGCCTGGATCTCACCAACAAATTCTGGAATTCTTTTCTCATCAGAACGACCACAGTGAGTTTACCGAGCTGCCGTGCCTTCGTAATCACCATTAGACTCATCCAACTCTTTCAGAATCCTCTGCACTCTCCTCAGGTTGACACACAAACACTCTGAAATGTTCGTATTGGACATTACAGCGCGATGGCCAAGTAGTACATCATGCTCTTTCCAAATTCCTGGCAGAATCATGGTGTTGTTGTTCGCACGGATGGGGCCCAACTGATCCTACTATTCTGTAGTCGAAAAATCAAAAGAAACAATGCACTATAATATGACGACAATTAAGCTACCGCACATGTATACGTACATACATATATTCATACATACATACATACACACACACATACATACATACTTATATACGTTGAGGGATGAATAAAATCTTAGCACTTACCTTACTAGGACATCCTTTCGAATCCGCGCGAGAGTAGTATACCAAACTCAAATGGAAATCCGTAAGACATCGATTGAAATAATTGTGAGTATTTACACAACTCCATGGTAAGAGAGTGTAGGATTAAAATAGGATCCGCGAATTGTATAGTAAAAGTAATATTTTAATTGACGGGAGGATAAATCATATTGATATTGCAATCTACTCCGTAAATTGCAATGTTTTATTCCATGTCTCATAAAGTATAAATCAATTCATACAACGTTTTGTAATACAAGACGTAATATATGTAAATATGTAATAAGTCTATTGTCTATTAATTTCCTCAAATGTCATGATTTGAAGTTACAACTGAACTAGTAAATCTCAGCCGAGATTTATTTGGACGATGGTGCCTTCAATTCTTGAGATCTGAGGAAATGAACAGACGATAGCATTATTACGTATTTCCATATGTTACGTTTTGTATTACATAACGTTGCATCAATTGCCTAGCACTGCATGCAATATGGAATAATAATAATACCTGTCGTTCTACGGAAGCAATTGTAAGTTCAATTTCATTTTACCATTTCTCTGTTCCTCATTTAAATTGTGAATATATATATATATATGTGCGTGCGTGTTTGTTTGTTTGTATGTATATACATACATACGTATATACATACATACACACACATACACACATATATATATGTGTGTATATATGTTTACACACACAAGCACACACACGCACACATATGTGTAGGTACCCAGTATAGATAGAAGCGTACAAAAAATATATAACATCCAGTAAGCTATAAATATCTATTTGATACACAACCAAAAGAGCTACTAGTAATTTTATGCCTTGCGATTCTTTAACTAGGCTTTTTTATAAAATACGCCTTGTCACTCTAGGCAAGTCTGTTTATGCGTTACATGTATCGTAAAAACAAGGATGCTTGACAGTTAGAAAATAAGAAGAAATAAAACACTCCGTCATATACGAGGCAGCAGTAATATCAACGCTTCAAGATAAATCGATTAGAAGGAAGAGTTACATTCTGTTATGTGAAGGTGATTTAAAAAACAAAAACTTATGCAAGCCACCTATCTTTTTTCGGGCTCATATGGAGTTTGAGGAGCAGCTCCACACCATTTAAAATCATGTGGAAGATCGTGGAGCACCCCAAGTCATATGTTAATGGGTCTAAGGAATACAGCTCATGCGTAACAGAAAAATTTCATATTCTTCTTAGATTCATGATTCTGCTTAATTCCAGATCTGATATATTTAGCATATACATACACGCAGACACAGACACACGCACACGCGCACTCACACATCCACACACGTATGATAAACAATAATTACAGAAGAATGTTTGTACAAAATTACACAAATATACAAATGACAAAACACTGAATATATTTAAAAGCTATAATGTCGTGAACTGAGTAACTATTTTGTATTCCCTTCTGGTCTTCTAAATAAAATTAATTGCACACAGATATAAAAAAAAACGCTGTTTCAGACATTTCTTCTTTTTAAATTTAGAAATAATATTTATAACAAAATATTAGCGCACTATCTATACATACCTCGCATCAAATATAAATGTTTTCTGAATAAATATATATTCGACTATTTATTATCTTATGAACAACATGTAAGGATTTTTACACGAATTTTATGACGACTAAATAATTAAGATTGCATGATACGTCTATGAGAAATGTCGCAAGTTAGTAATTGTGGGGTTATGTTGAATTAGGTATATATAGGAGTTTTTAGGATATAGAAAACCTATTAAACTAGAATTCATCACAATGGATTATCGAGATATATAATTTTTTTCACTAACTAATATAAGAACCTGAAGAACGTTTATTTCCATTCCATTATTTATCTTAAATTTTCCTTTTATTTATTTATCTATAAGCGCAAGTGCGGCAGGTTGTAAGCAGTTTGCTTCCAAACCACATGTTTCCGGTATCAGTTCCACTCCTTGGCACCTTGGGCAAGTGTTTTCTTCTATAGCCTCGGGTCGACAAGTGTGGATTTGGTCGACGGAAACTCAATGACACCCGACGGACATGCATATATACGCGTCTTTGTATCTGTGTTTGTACCGCACCACCTCTTGATAATCAATGCTGATGTTTTTACGTCCTCCTATCTTAGCGGTTCAGCAAAAGAAACCGATAGAATAAGTACCATAGTTAAAAAGACAGTTACTGGGATAAATTCATTCGGCTAAAATTCTCTGAGGCTGTACCCCTAGTGTGGTCGCAAGTATAATGATTGAGAAAAATATGAGATAAATACTCTTGCAAAATCGATCTAACTTGCAATGGAATTAAAATGTAAACACATTTTAATGTATGATACTTGTAAAATTTCAACTAAAAGTAAAATAAATGTACTGTTCATGGCTTCAAGCATTTCAATATATTCTAAGAAGATCTAATAACATTTAATATACAAGCCAATAAGTAAGATACGAATTTTAAAAAGTCATATAGTGAAGAGAATAATAAATCAGTGTGCTTTCTATACGACGGAAGAGCAATACAAATAGTATACAAGAATTTTTTTTTAAAATTCAGAATATAATTATAGAAAACATCAGTAAATTTCTATGAAGCTTTTAATGCACCAGAGGAAGCTGCTGCTATATCTTGAAAAACACAACATTGTTAAGGGAGACAGCATTATTGATATCATGTAAACATTTGATAATCATTAAGGAGATAAATACGATAACAAAACATACAACAAATAAGAAAGTGACAATGAAAAACTTGTGAATTAAATGTATGTATATATATATATATATATATATATATATATATATATACATACATTTAATTCACATATATATATATATATATATATACATATGCATATACTATGCATATATACATTACATATATATATATATAATATATATATATATATATATATATATATATATATATATATATATATATAATATATATATATATATATATATATATATACGTAAATATAATTTAATATATATAAGGGTAAAAATTATAAAATAATTGTTTACCAGTGGTTAGCATGCGTAATAAGTGTCAGAAGACATGAATATTTTTAAATTTAAAAAATGTATCAAACATATACGAGTCGGTGCCTGACCTGGGGGTTCTCATTAGCAATGATGCAACATTCCAGGTGAATATTACCAAGATAGCAACACTGTGCAGGCGAGTGGCTGGCTGGATTCCGAGGACATGAAGAACCAGAAAAATGGAAGCCCTGCTATTCCTATTCCTATGGAAAATAAAACCCAAAACCAAACCCCTTTCCTTCTCAGCCGCTTGGACTACTGCTCCCAACTATGGTCCCCAGAGAGTGTAAAACAAGCTGTAGGACTCGAAACCATCCAACTCCAGCACACAGAGAAGATTGACTCGATGAAAAAGATGAGCACCTGGAGGAGCCTAAAGGAGCTGAGTCTCTATTCCTTGGAGAGAAGATGAGAGAGATATACGGTGATATATACTTGGAAAGTCTTGGAGAGTTTAGCTCCTCATTTTGGAACAGCAATGTCAATCCTCGAACTGGACATCACTGCATCATAGCAAAGATCCCGTCTTCCCCATCTAAAATAAGGAAACATTAGTGCAATAGTCTGGATTCCAAGGGCCTGCAATTGTTCAACATCACTACAAGCAATCTTAAAGATCTACATGGTTTTGATGTTCGAGTTTTCAAGAAAAGTCCGGACAGGTTTCGATCTGAGATACCGGATGAACCACATCGCGGCAGGAGACGCAAAGACGCGCAACTCTATTCAAATCGCTATTTCACCAAAAACGATATCGGGAACAACACCGATGAACTACAAGCGGTACACCAGCGTGTCCTCAGCCCTGGGCTGAAACCAGTAGTAGATACACACACACACACACACACATATGTATATATATATATATATATATATATATTATATATATATATAGAGAGAGAGAGAGAGATAGGGTCATTCCATAATGATGGAAGAACATCTTTCGTCTTGAACCCAAAGATGGTCGTTTTTCTTCTTGCACAGACTTAAGCCGCTCAAACTGCTCGCAGTCATTATCATTTGTTATCGTTTGGTTGGGGTTTAAAAGTTTGAGGAGGACTAAAACTTTCATATCCCACCAAACAAATAACAACACCTTACGTGAGTGAAGACCTTCTCTAGCCTGGGGTGCCGATGTATCTCCTTCCCATATCCATTGTCGTCGGCGCTTGACATTTTTATAGAGAACCTTTTTTCTCGTCACGAGTCATCATTCGGTACAAACAAGGTTCATTCGCGAGACATGATAGCAAAGAAGAGTGCACATTCACTCTGCGCGTGATTAAACTCGGAAGGTTTGTGAGGATGTCATTGACCCAATTTACAGACGTTTCCCATGGCATGTAAATGTCCATTAATGGAGGAATGACCAAATCTAATCTTCTCTGCTAGTTCCCCAACAGTTACAATGGGATTTTGGTCGACCAGTGTTTTCAGGATGTTCTCGTGGAGCTATCCTGATTTTCCAGTATGAGACTCGTCTTATTTCCCGGCTCAGAATTTCTGTAACTATCATTAACACTGGCTTACGCAAATTGTCCGATCCTCAACCATGTCGTTGTGTTGTTGCTTTTATTGAACTCATAAAGCAAAATGTGCCAAATATGCTCTTTTGTCACTTCCGTTATAACTTCGAAAAAAAACTGTTAAAATCGAACTACATTCTTCAAAATTTGCACTAAGAATTAGGACAAGGTAAAATCACTACCTGTTTTTATAGCAAGCTGATGCAGGTAGTTTGTCTCGGCTCACTCCGACTTCATGCAATAGAAAACATCGCATTATGTATAGAATGACCCAATATATACACCTCTGTGTGTGGTGTGTGTGTGTGTGTGTGTGTGTGTGTGTGTGTGTGCGTGCGTGCGCGCGTGGGTGTACACCTCGTATTTGCAATAATATAAAATACGTAATTTAAAAAATAACGAATTCATATGAAGAAACCGAGCACAGTCTCGGCATACATATTCCGCCACATACACACTCGCGCCTGCGAGCACACAAATACACACACAGAGATACATACAATCTCTCTTAATACACCGAATGCAATGAAAAATAAAAGCATTCGAATTATTACTTAAAAGCAGTATATACTTACATCGTAAAATAATACCGGTTTTAAAGCGATATTATATACATATATATATATATATATATATATAAAAATATATATATTGGTTTAGAGATATTATATACATATATATATATATATATATATATATATATATATATATATATATATATATATATATAGAATAGGTTCGCCTATTTAGACACACATATGTCTGTAACAATGGCTATTGAACAGAATAATATGTCGTGGTTAATATCAAGGCCTTACCTTGAAATTTAATTACTTTTATGGCGACATACTGTGCCGGAATAATTTCACTTTATACATCGAATAAACTAATTTTATTAAATAATCACATTCAGAAAACGGACATTAGATTTGAAGGTAAAATTGTGAAAAATATATATCCTTGCTCCATTTTTTTCTGTTCTAGTCTGCCATTATGAAGTAATTACAAATTGCGTTGCAATGATTATATCATTCATATCTCCAAAATACTTTCCAGGTTTCTACACTGTAGATTTTGATACATTTATATGAATTGTATTGAAGATTCCGTCGCTCTTCTCGTGTTCAAGAAATACTAATGCTATCAAGTGTCTCCTTAATCTCTCCCGAACGAGAAATGTCTTTTTTTTATAGTTATTTGTCCCGGAAGTATAACTGGTGTGTGACGTTTTGTCCAATTTGTGGGATTAGGTTTTAAAATTTTATTTCGTATACTTCGTATACTTACCAACAATAATGCAGGGTGCTTCATTATTTGAGAACTGAATATGAGAAAATGGCCAGATAGATGGTGACAAACACACACTCACACACACGCACACAAACATATAGATATGAATGGATTACGTCGGATATGATGTGGGTTTAATTTTGTTCGAAACCTATCAAAGATTATCTCAGTAAATGTATGCAGACACACTCATATGTTCACACTATGTACGCATGTTTTAAATGCATGTATTAACTGTGATAGGTTTCGGCCAGTATAGGTTTAGGCTATGTCTAACGTAATAGCACCACCTGGTGCAGTTTCTAGTCATATATGGGGTACCGTCGGCCACTCTAGCAAAGAGTTATTATTGTCGGGGACAGGTACGGGTCTAAGAGATTGGTCCAGGATTTTTTCGAGATTTTATCAGGGGCACCAAATGTTATGTCAGATATCATTAGCTGAGGGTTTACGTCACTGATATTAGGCAGATCAACCGATTTAGCGTTACTGACAACAGAACAGTATTGTTTGTGCAGTATCTCGCACATGGATTTTGCATCGTCATGTAGAATGTTTTTCTTATTAACCAGAGGACCAACAGTGGAAACGGCGACTGTTTTTTTTTTTTGCAAATTGAAAGAACAGCTTGGGTTTGGATTTTATTTTCTCAATGGTCCAATTCTCCTTAGCTGCTCTTTGTTTGTTAATGATGGCCGTCATGCTTTTTGGAGGTTGTGTTTTTTTCTATTCGTGTGATTCAATGGCAGTCGAATGGATGCGTTGCTGCTGGCAAAATTCAAGTTGGTTAATTTTATTTTTATTGTTAATTCTTTTTATTTTTCTGATAATTGCTCTTCTATTTCTAGGGAATGTGTGCTTAGATTTGTTTACTGATCTTAATGGTGTGTGTATTGCGCATATATTTGTTACTGTATCTACAAATGTCTGCCATGATGCTTTTATGCTGTTGGGAGTTTTTGCGTGCCTGAAGGCCCAGTCAACTTGTGAAAGATCATGATTGATCGCTTAGCATTCTTGGTTATGAAGATCCATAGTCTCAAATGGATGAGCTGGAAAGATATCATTGGGTTTAATCTTCAGATAGTAGAATCTCAGATCACAAAGAACCATGTCATGGTCTGAGAGTAGTGGTGTTCTTTTCCTCTGCATTATTGAGGATAGTGTCAATGCGGTTATTGAACGCTAGGTTCAAGAGGTTTTTCTGAGACCTTGTTGATTTGAGAACAAGTTGGATCAGGAAAAAGTCATCCATGAAATCAAACGGCAATTCGATTGCTTCCTTATAGGGTTAGTAGTGGAAAAACCTGGCTTCAAATTGTTTGTGGATAAATAAACCCTAGGAGGTTTGAGTCCTCCATAATTAATATGGTTTCAGCATGACACTGATGGATGAAACACTTTATACTGTTGAGGGTTTCCTCGAAGCGTAGCAAAGGCGTTAGGGTGGCCTATAGAGCCCAACTACTATTAAATTGTTGGTTTTATTGTACACAGAATCTGCTTCACAGTAGCCATTCGTACATACGTCCATTGCTTCAGCTGAAAAAGGTATCGTGCACGAAATTAGCGGTCCAACTCTATGCCTATTGCTATTTTAGTGGTGGTTGTTGTAGTGGTAATTGTTGTGATTCTTGTAGCTATAATTGTTGCTGTTGTTGTGGATTTGATGGGTGGGTAACAAACTCAGGTTGAATGGGTTGTGAACGGCTGGAAACTGAAAAGTTGATCGTTTCATTAAGTAGGTCACCAACTGTGGATGAAGTAAGGGGTGTTAAAGATAAAGGCTGAGTCAATTGTTGTTCCTGCTGTGATGGTTGCTGATTTTTGTTGTTGCTGTGGTGGCTGTAGTTGCTGCGGTGGTGGTCGGTGTTGTTGAGGTGGGGGCGGTAATAGTTTTTGCTGTTTAACAGCATTTGAAGAGAAAAGACTTTGGAGTTTTTCAAAATGTCAATTAATTTAAATGCCACTTAAATTTGTTTTGAAACTGCTTCGCAGAGCGATTTCTTATGAGTTGAACTCTGTGTCTGTCTATTAGGCTTCGACAAATTGTGTCTATGATCTCCGTTTGGGCAAGACATTGGCATGAATTTATTAGAAGGTCTATTTCATTCTCACACCATTTTAAAGTTGTATTATCAGCTTCTTTATAACTATAATTTTGTCCTTTTTTAAATGTCACCCGTGATCGTTTTTCTTTGATTTCAGTGGTCATTTAAAAACTTTTTCCGTTGTTTCAAGAGGAAATTTTGAGACATTCTTAGAATACACTTAAACGGCAGAGTTTTTACTTGTCTATATCCCTAAAGGTTCATCGTCACTTTCCTTGTTAAAAAAACTTCTATGGCTGTGTGACGTCTATAGACTTTCGCAATATAATTTTTAATTGTTAGTATACAGATTTTTAAGGGTGATTTAAGTGTACATTTCAATACTGTACTGAGTGGAACTTTTGTAAAGCAGTAATGGCTGCTTTCTCTGTGATAGTCTGGCTAGCTTGTTTTATTACAAGGACTCGACATGAATCTCTGTAATTCGGAGTTTGTTGTAAGTAGAAAAATAAAATCAATTAGTTTTTTGTGTGAGTCAGTTTCTTTATTCCTAATAAAGTTTTTAATAACATTGCTCTTGTGGTCCTTCTGTACTTTTATGCTATCTGATTCATTTACAGTTTGTCCTTGTAGTATGAATTTGATTTCGTCTAAAATTGCATCTGCACTCGATTTTAGAACGTGTTCCTATATTGAGAACCATCATTTTAGTTGCGTCTACAATTTCTTGTGTTCCCCTTAATTTGGATGTTGTTTCTCCTAAGCTTCGACCTCCTCTCATATCTACAGGTTTATGAATGTGTATAAGGGTTTCTAATTATGACTTTTAAAAAATTCTATTTAGCTTGGTTTGACTTTATCTTTGATATTTTGAGCCCTTCGCAGACATATTTCATCAACGATTTAAGCATAACATTTACAATTTTTGATTTCCTTTGAAACTGGGTTTCAGAAATATATTTTAAAATTGTTCCTGTGAGTCGAGAAGACACTTTCACTTTTCTATCATTTTGATATGATGTCATTTCGTGGTTTGTGCTCTCTCACCTCCATAATTTGTATTGATTTTTTCTGTAATATATATAGGAATTGGTTAAACAACGTTTGTAAATTTCAGATTTTTTTCACTTTTACATTAAGTTGATGAATAGTTTCAATCCCTTTCCAATTCTTTACATTTATATTTACTTATTGCAGTTTGCACATATAACTTCTCAGTATACCGTGTGCTATATTCAAATTTTCAAAACATCGTTCCAAAAGTAAATGTTCATGAGATTTTTTTGCGTATATGTTTTGTTTAGTATTATAGAAGAGTAGCAGATCTGTGCGTATTATCAGGTACATTCCTTAGCTTTTGAGTGCGGAAGAATTATTTGGTATGGATTTGCTAATGTTCTTTCAGATTTTCTTCATCTAAATACTTAAAATATTCTTTTCGTTTCCGGCTGCATTTTCGCAAATTTGAATGACACGATACATTGAAAAATTTAAATGGGCCACATGATAAACAAAATTTCATGGCCATATTTCATTAAGTAAATATAAAAGTAAAGAATCGAAAGCAAGCTGAACGTTTTTATCAACATTCAAGTTATGTCTTTTAATGTCTCTCCATAATTTCAAATATTAATGCATAGCAACACATAAATGTTTTTCCCTAAGACACTCAATAATATATTGGTTTCATTCCATACTCGCCGTATTCACAATATCATCAAATCATTTTTTGTAATTTATTTAAGTTGATTTTTTTTTTCAAATTAAAAAGCAAAGAAATGTATACAGAACTAGAATATTTACATCTTATTCCGATAACGAGAATTAAATCATAATTTAAAAAACATATATGCATTGATGTAAAAGGCACTAACAGTTTCTTTTAAATATAGTTTTAATAACTCTACAAAGCAAATATATCAAAACTCTAAGTTTTGCTTTGTTTTTTAATAACTATTTTGCCTGCATGAAAACGAATGCAAATGCATTTTTAGTGAACCCATCACAAGTTTGTACTTAAATAAAGGGATTTCAGGAGACATTAGAAAGACTTGTCCATACAAAATACAGGCTTAATACACTTATTTCAATTAAATGAGATTATTTTATTTTGGCTAATATTTGCATTATGAAATATATTTTTTAGATATTTGAAAGTAAAATAGAAGAGAATTTTGAATGAATGTCATACTCTATGGAAATGTTCGCGCAAATGAACAAGTTTAAAAAGTTTGTAAACGGTATTAGCACTGATATCTCATGCACTATGGACTAAAGTAATAGCAAACTTCAGTTCTACAATATATAAGGAATAACAATAAATAAATTAAGAATTGTCTTGTCATTTACACTTACTGACACCTGACAATACCTACTACACGTATCAGATCATTCGAAAGATACTCCATTTAATATTTCATAAGACACTGTGAAACGAATGTAGAAGATTCTCTTGGGCTCCCAAATATAGATGCTTTACATTCTAACAACAAATGAATTGAAACATTGGAAAAAATTTGACATTCAACAGCTTCTGGAATATTCAAATAGTGCTATAACATATATCTCAACATATAACAAATATTGCTGACGTCTTTACCATTAAACCTCAAATCGTATCGGCGTTACTTCGAAAACAGGAAAGGCCAGGTGTCGGCATACATCCATTTTCTAAAAGTAAAACTGAGTCAATATTTTAAATGTATTTGGGGCCCTTCACAGACATATTTCATCAACGATTTATGCATAACATTTACCGTCCTTGATTTCCTTTGAAACTGGGTTTCAGGAATGTATTTCTAAAGCGCAGGATGTTAGGATGAAAATATGCAACCGTCTGGACTGTGACGTATGTAATTATTTATTCAAGAGGGAGGATTTTCAGAATTAAGTATGTTATGCTGTTACGGAACTTTCATCGATATTTAAAATTCAAAAGAATACAGCCAGCGTTACGTTAACCAAAATGGTGAAGCACTGTGAAAAAAATTATTGACAGAAGATGCTTTACAAACATGCAGAATAAAATATTCTTGAAATTCATAAACAAAACTTAGCCCAAATTGGGTAACTTGTTTTAAACTGATACAGCAATACTATATTACATCTGCATTAATGCACATGATACATCTTTAATATATTCTCTAAAACACTATGCTATATTCAATTCCATTTGTTTACATTGAACTTCACCTTAGGCATTATTGCTGATTGTCATGAGAATAATTTGGAGCAAATATTCTTTTCTTATTATTAATATTTATTCGAAATTACATTTATTAAAATGATGAGTGTGACTGAGTGTATACTCAGATCCAATCCTATTTGTATATATATATATATATATATATATATATATATATATATGTATATGCATATGTGTATATATATATATATATATATATATATATATATATATATATGTATATGCATATGTGTATATATATATATATATATACACAGTGCAGCAATGGCGATACTATTTGTGACAGCTGTTTCAGCAGTATTATATATATATATTGATATGTTTATAGATTGCATCATAACATTTATCCATCAGGTAAAATTTCAAACATAAAATGTCAAATAGAAGGGATTTCTTACTTCGAACATCACGAATCCAACAGCGTTTGATTAGTGGTTCTTTAAAATTAGCGTTCACATTTATAGTAAAATTAGAAGCTTTGGCTTGAATAGGCATGCGAGAAGCAAAGAAATCAAATGACTATATTATTTAAATTCACGTACCTAAATATATTTACAGCTAGTATTGGCATTGAGAACATGCAATTGTCACAGATATGCTGAAGCTTTTAGTTGACATGAATGTTCATGAAAACCATGCAGGTATTTTATCATTTAAGTGAGATAAAAGAGAAAAATCTCACAGCAACTGCAAGCAAAAGAAAAGAAACAGAAACTGTTATCAACTATTTGTCTCAATCTCTTCAACTTAAACTCAATAGGTACACATATAATCCCACTCACATGCCGTGACACGCAGACACACGCACACCCACATATATACACAAAAAAAAATATATATATACACATACGTGCATACACTTAGCTACACTCACACACACACACACACACACACACACACATATATATATAGGTGCAGGCGTGGCTGTATGATAAGAAGCTTGCTTCCCAACCACATGATTCTGGGTTCAGTCCCACTATATTGCACCAAGTGACCGCTTCTACAGCCTCGAGTGGACCAAAGATATGCAAGTGGATTTGGTAGACGGAAACTGAAAGAAGACCGTCGTATACAGATGTGTATATATATATATATTATATATATATATATATATATAATATATATATATATATATATATATATATATATATATATATATATGCGTGTGCCATTGTATCTGTGCTTTTTCTCACAACACCCCATGTTGGTGG
Source organism: Octopus sinensis (assembly GCF_006345805.1). Classification (NCBI taxonomy): domain Eukaryota; kingdom Metazoa; phylum Mollusca; class Cephalopoda; order Octopoda; family Octopodidae; genus Octopus; species Octopus sinensis. The sequence goes on along the minus strand of NC_042999.1, from coordinate 33,627,125 downwards.
GTTTATGGTCACGTAACCCAGCGCTTCGCAAAAAGAGTACTGGGGTCGATCCATTTAACTGTGAATTCAACTAAAAATTCAAGTCCGAATTCAAGGTGGTGCACCACCATGGTCACAGTCTAATATGTATAGAATACACACAGACGCACACGTGCACGCACACACACACACATTCACAGACACAGACGCACACACACAGACACACACATATAACAAAAGAGGGGGTGTATTGTCGCGCAGGAAAAAATATATGTTAATTTGTTGTTGAAAATGCTCCTAAATTTGAGAAACTGGGAATTGTTTTTAAATATACCAAGTTTGTTTCAACATTTTTTGTTTATCAATGGTAAAAATTTAGAATTATGAATTAGAAAAACATGTTTAAAAGTTTCAATGTTGACAAGTTTAAGTGTTCATAACAGTCAATAATATAAAAACTGATGATCAACTTGTTTAATGTACAAAAAATAAGTATCATCAAAGTTTCAGTCATACTGAGATAAAAGGGAGAAAAGAAGGCAGAAATGAAGATAGAAGTAAAATTTTGTACATTTAAACAAGTTGATCAACAGTTTTTTTATATTATTGACAGTTTTGAATATTTAAACTCGTCAACGTTAAAACCTGTTTTTCTAAAGTTTTTCTAATGTTTTTCTAATTCATGATTCTAGATATTTAGCATTGACAAACAAAAAAATATTGTCAAATCTAGTTTGGTATATATGTAAATAAACTTAGTGTAAAACAATTGCAAGTGTTTTTTTTCAAATTTAGGTGCATTTGCAACAAAACTTTACATACATACATACATATATATATATATCTATATATATATAACCACAGATACATATACGCGCATATATACACACATACACACTCACATACGGTGTGCGTTTGAAAAATATGCGACTCAATTTTTTCCTCTCAAAATTAATGCCGAGGGAGTAGCCGGGAAATGTTGCGCCCTACCGACACGAAATCTTCGCTCTTCTACAGGAAGTGTGGGGTCGAATACATTTTGAATGCGCCTTCCATACATGTATACATATTCACGCACACACACATATATAGAGGCAAACACACACACAAACACAAATACACACACACATACCCTTTCATCAAATACATAAAGGTATAAAATAATAGGTAAAAATAAAGATATAGAATAAGATATATATAAAAGCGTATACAATGGGTAGAGAATCTATCAAATCATACTTTGTGTAATCAAATATTTTGCAATTTATTGATTATAAAAATTGCAAACAAATATAACGAATATACATATCCAGAAGGCGAATGAGACAATGAGACACATAGTTTGAAATAATATTTAAATAGGATGCGTATACTTAGCTATTTTACGTATGATTAGATATGCGCTAGAAAGTTAACGATATGGTTAAGCGGTTAACGATATGAGATAAGCGGTTTAAATTATGAAAATATTTCCCCACTGTAGGATGAACATTTCCCACTAAGTTCACTACTTTTGTTAAGGCTGTTACCTGATCATATAGTTATTTCCCGTGATTCAAGGCAACAAACATGTCAGCCATACAAGTAAATTCAATAGGGTAATGCATATCTTATTAGAGTCGATGTAATTTATAATCTAATTTTTTGTCTCCTGCGATATATGTAACATTAGCCTCCTTTAGTCTATTAAAGAAGAAATATTTTACGATCGCCGTTTGAATTTTCAAGAAGTTGAAGCAATGTCGGAAAATACGGCTGGATTAGTTATTACATCATATTTGTTGCTGATATTCTTGGTGAGGCAGCTGAGTTTTCTGTATTGAATTCAATGCAGCTATATATTGGTTTTAAAGGTGATACATGACTAAGTTTTCCTAGTGCACAAATGATAGTACCTGATCTACAATGACACATACATTACTTCTATATAAATGCATTTACAGCATTTTTTTTCTTTGATTTCGTGACATAATCGTGGTTGTTCTGTAATACACCAAACTTTATTTCTTTACCAGCTCGAAAAGAGGAATGCACATAAATAAATATATGTTATTCGTATTCTGTTTCGTATATGTAATTTTGCATCAAATCATAAATTCTCTGAGTAAATTATCTCATTCTTCCAGTAACTGCATCCAATAGATAAGATATATTTCCTACATTCAATAATGTATTTCTTTTTCTACAGTGAATGATTATTTTACTGCATTAACGCAATCCATGGATTTTCTATAGCCGGTAATTTACCAAGGAAATGCCAATTATCAGTTACCATATATTATTATATATCCTGTAAGGCGTGAATTAAGTATATTTTATAGTTAAAATAAAGAGGAAAGTAAAGAAGAAATGATAAAATAATTATCGGTTTCTAATTGAAATGTTACTGCACTAAGAGTTTAATTAATGAAATTAGAAGTCTTCATAGAGAACAACTTTTGTCTTATTCAGATTTTATTTCGTTCTGTTCAAATAGTCATTACCGAAAGCTGATAGTTTTCAACGTATCATCGTAATTGGCAGTTTCTGTGTGTGTGTGTGTGTGTGTATGTGTATTAATTTTCGGTTTAATGTTCAATTATAGTAAAAACAATTTTACATTAATCTCAAAGTCTGGTAGTTTACTCTATACATTCGCAGAATGTAAATTTATTATTCTTATATGAAGATATTGTTGTCAATGATTCGAAATTTCGGCCAGTTAGGCCATCGTCGGGCTGTCCGACGATGAATTAGCTGCCTGAAAGTTCGAAGTCACTGACAACATACTTGTGTAGGATATATATATATATATATATATATATATATAATAATAATAATTTGAGGGAATATTATTGCTAACTTACAGGGAAAAATTCAATTTAGAAATATTAAATCAATTTCACAAAATACAATATATATATAAAAATTAGTAAAAAACACATTTTATCAATTCAAAATAAAGAATTATATTACACCATATAGAAGATTACGTATAATAGAAATATTAAATATAAAATAGCAATAATATACCGATGATTAAGTAATGTGCGAAATAATGAAGAAATATGTGTTTTATTTATTATTTTGCCCATTACTTAATCATCGGTATATTATTGTTAAAGGCGGTGCTCCAGCATGGCCGCAGCCAAAAATGACTGAAATAAGTAAAAGAGTAAAAGGGTAAAAGAGTAAGTGTCAGACTAATATAAATAAATTAAATGACAGAAATAAGTCTTTGTGTATCAGCGCTTTTGCAATACTAGCTCCAATTACAATACCAACAATACAAGTTAAATGAATCGAATATTCTAGAAAAGAAAATTTGAAAGTTCCTCTTCTGCAGCCGATATCCATGTCCGATGCCTACTTGAAACACGTGCAGCGCGACAGTGCCTCACAAAATAGAAAGTCAATATAAAAGAACGAGAGGCAGTATAAAAGAATACTTATGTGCAAGCAAAGGAAGAATGAATAATTTAATGAAAGGAATACGAGTAAATAAAATCTAAGTCATCTCAATATAAAGAAAGCCATAAAGTTTGTAATAAAAGATTACTGCACCGAAGAAAATGTTGTAGGTTGTTATAGGAAAAGATAACATAAAAATCAAAGACAAGACGTAAAAACCAAAATGGAGTTACAACATATAAGAAACAAATAGGAGAGAGCAAATGCTCTCAATGGCCAATATTCTATAATAATTGACACAGAAGAATAAATTAAGTATGAAAGCCAACAAAGCGCTGTATTGCAACAGAAATGGATGTTCTTATTTTAGCTTCACTTGATCAATATCTAGTCGTTAGTAAAGTGCATAAATGATATAACAGCAGAAGCTAAAATCGCCCGCAGACACGGCAGTCAGCAGAAACATATTTTGACATTATTTCCGGCTGCCCACTTTGTAGGAGAGACAAAATTTATCCACGCATGAGTTATTGCTTATGTTCATTCTACAACGTACTGCCATTTTAATATGAAAAGATGGACAATGCCGTATAAGCACTACATCACAATGTCTGAACGGTGACAACCTGGATTTCATATCATAGTTGACCGAGAGACAAATAATAATCTTTCAGGTCTAAAAATCATAGTTACGAATCCGTAATTGTTACGTCAACTGGGAAATATATCGATTTTTTCTGAACGAAAGATGGCGCAAAACGACAGCAAGAAACTATAAAATTTCAAGTCATGCAATGAATATTATGAAATTAAAGAGAGATAAAAGTAAAAACTATATCAAATATAATTAAGATGCTGGAACTTATAAAGAACAAGAGCAAATACAGAACATAAGTAACTTTGAAACCAACTATGAACACGTTTTATTTGACACAATTTATATTATATCGTTTGGCAATGCTTCTCTGTTATAATTTCTCCTGTGCTTTGTGACGTGCTTTTACAAACTAACACTGCATATATAAATATGTATGATTCTGTTTACCTAAGTGTGTCTCTGTTTACAAACACCCGCACACACACACACTCAGGCATATATATGTGTGTATTTATAAATATGTATATTTTATATTTATATCTATAAAGATATATATATATATATCTTTATAGATATACATATACAAGTATATGTATATCACTATATATGAATATATATATATATATATTATACACACACACACACACACGCACACACACACACACACACACACACATATATATATATAGATATATATATCCGTTACAATTTGAATCGAATTGCATAGTTTAAGTCCCACTGCGTCCCCGGTGTCTTCTATTATAACCTCGGGATGACCAAAGACATGTCTATGGATTTGGTAGAGCGCAACTGAAAGAAGAATCTAGTACACATACACACACATACAGATAATACATACATACACAGATATATGTAAATATATTGATCTAAAAGTGTATGTGTTTCTGTGTTTGTGTTTGCCACCCACCCAATACTTCTTGACTACCGATGTTGGTGTATTGATAGGAAGGTAATTATATGTATGTGTGTGCACGTTTAGATACAGTGATCTCGTTCACTAATTCCTCGTGTACACGAGCTGTAAGGCAGCGCCTTGCTTAATGAACTAATAATATAACTGAACGCATGTTTTTGAGTATTAGCATTTCTTCTATTTATAGATATATTTTACACATGGCCTACGCTCACCACAGCTGAATGATTTGGTATAAAACCTGGTCACCTTAAAAATTAAAAAAAAATATTCCGACTCAATTTTTGTTCTATATAAACATAAATGATATATGTATATATAATCAGAATCAGTAGTAGGATATCAAGTAGTAATGTAATTCGACCGTTCCAAGAGAGTCCATTTAATTGAACAATGCAATCATTACATCAGTTTAAATACAGCACTTTCTTCAGCTGTAGAAATATAGATTTTCAACAGACAATCTATATTAATATAATATTTCTTAAATATTTTAACAGATAAAGAGGACTGGAGAATTTCATGTCACTATTGTAGCAAGAATAGCTAAGTGAAGAACAAAAGTACAATTTTTAGAGTGGCATGGGTTGTAATTCATTTTCAATTTCTCTATCTCCTTATCATCAAGCAAAATCTAAGACTAGAAGCCTGCGTATATTTAGATTAAAGAACAAAGTGAGTCGACAGCTCATAGCTGACTGTTGGTTACAAATATCATGCTATCACAAGTATTTCCAAACGTACAAGAAAAAGAAACAAAACTTTAGAAAGATTCAATTAGAAATAAATGTCTATAAATGTTTTAGTATTCCTATTACTGAGGCACTTCTTCATCTATAACTGTGCAAATATCAGTGTGAGTTTCGTTATAATTTTTGCTAATTTACCTACCCTGATTATTCCAAAACCATACTATTTGGAGCTACTAAAATTGGAGGATTGGTGTATTTCTAATTCCTCCTATTGCCATGATTATAAAGAAGTCTACAAGTTACAAGTGGTGAAATTGCTAAGAAAACAAAGAAATTCATATGATTGAAAAACTAAATAGCAAGCACAAAATCGATACTGGCACAGACCAAGATTGTGCTTTCCCCGAATACTACAAAATTTAAAATAAACCGAGATTTGCTATCACCGAATGAACAGCAAATATTATCATTTTGTACAAGAAGTTTGAAGATAGCCCCCCCCCCCAAAAAAAAAACACATTTCTGGCTCATCAGGCAACAACAGAAAATTTTAGAGTGAAATGGAATCTATTTTGGAAATTTAGACTGAGATGTATCCCATTAAGTCAATAAAGCACACACACTAATGCACATTATGTACACCCCTATATATATATATATATAATATATATATATATATATATATATAACAACAACAACAACACACATTATATATACTGTGCTGATCTGTGGAGAAAATTCTATAAAAAGTACTGTATCTGGTGAGAGATAAATATTATTTACTTAAGGCCACATGTATTAAAGCGCCACGAATAGTTTCATACCACCAAACCCATAAACTTACGGTGTGCAAATTTATAGACCCAGTTCTCTATAACTGCTGGATGTTTAGATCAGATTGGTTTCTTGATCAAACGAATAAGTTTCAAAGTTCATAGATGCTCTTCATATTTTTTTGGGTTTTTAATCTCGTAGAAATAGTTAAATGTATCCAAACAAATAGGATATATATATATATATATATATATATATATATATATCTATATATATATATATATATATATATAACAACAACAACAACACACATTATATATACTGTGCTGATCTGTGGAGAAAATTCTATAAAAAGTACTGTATCTGGTGAGAGATAAATATTATTTACTTAAGGCCACATGTATTAAAGCGCCACGAATAGTTTCATACCACCAAACCCATAAACTTACGGTGTGCAAATTTATAGACCCAGTTCTCTATAACTGCTGGATGTTTAGATCAGATTGGTTTCTTGATCAAACGAATAAGTTTCAAAGTTCATAGATGCTCTTCATATTTTTTTGGGTTTTTAATCTCGTAGAAATAGTTAAATGTATCCAAACAAATAGGATATATATATATATATACATTAATGATGATAAAGAGAACGTGGATATTCCACATTTATAATTTTATCAAATAGTTATAGCAATTTTCAACTGTGTTTCAACTGCATCGACTTAACCCCTTTCGCAGCGAAACTGAAGGAAACTATATATATATATATATATAGCTTATGTTTATACATACATATCTATATATAACATCAGAACATTAATTAGCCAATACCAGGGCTCCTTCAAAGCAAAGAGAAAATATTTATGCAACTCCATAATCAAAGAGAGAAATCTCTACGGATTGCCTAAAATCCACAAAAGCTCCGAGATACAGAAGGCAATAAGTAAACAGAGCATAGAATACATAAAACTACAAAGACCCACACACCTCCAAATGAAACTGATAGTTGCTGGGCTCTGAATCCTAACACAACAACTGAGTCGCCTTTTGGACATACTTCTCAAACCCTTAGTACCCACCTGTATACGGGATGACATGGACTTTCTCAAACACACCCCAACTACTGTCTCAGAAGACACTATACTTTCAGGTTTCTACGTCACTAATCTCTATACCAGTATACCTTGGACCTGAATTTAGTCGAACAATGGGTAGAGAAACACAGAAGACGTATAGATGAACGTTTCAAAACAGACTTCATTTCCAAAGCAACTCGTCTAGTACTAAAAGAAAACACCTTCAGATTTGATAATAGGATATACTGATAGATAAAGAGCACGGCTATAATTCCGAAATTGGCACCCTGATATGCCAACTTAGTCATAGGTTACCTAGAAGGTAAACTTTACGAGGAAGTAGGGAAATCTTTGATCACAACTTCAAGGAAGACATCGTGAAGAATTGGAAGGGCTACCTCGATGACTGTTTCATGTTTTGGGATAGATCAAAAGAAGACAGCTCACAACATCCTCAAAACACGGCACCCATCTATCAAATTCCCAACAGAAACAAGCTACAATGAACTACAATTCCTAGGTATTTACTTCAGTTAGTACAGACATATTTTACACATAAAAGAACACACACCAATATTTGAATTTCACTTCCTCACTCCTAAAAAATTTTCAGATTGTATTTAAGATCATACTTATACTTCCTTTAAAATGACTCTTTCAAAAACGTAGCCAAACACGTCTAAATAAAAAACAACATCTGGAATTTTAATCAAACTACTTGACCATATCCACTCAAACTTTCTCACTTATTACATTAATGAATACAAAAGAATTTTGTAAAGCAAGACCTTACTAGAGAAAATCAAAAACAACATCTGGTCGTTCAATTAAAAACCTCCATCACTTGAATACAAAACAATTCTTTCCTTCCCCACTAAAAAGGAAAAAAAAAAGACATATTGAATCTTAACCAAACAAGTTTGACAACACCGATACAAAGGGCACGCTTCGGTTATCTCCCACTCCCTCTCAAACATTTTTCTTATTTACTCTCCCTTCCACCGCAAACCCCAAATCCACTTCTGCTACTTTCCTTTCTCTTCCCTATTTTCACCATTTCTCACTCTCTCTTCCTCTCTATCCCCTGAAACTTCCTTTCTAATTTGTTGCTCTCTTCCCCTCTCTCTCTATCTAAACCATCATAAGTTTCAATTGTATATAAAAAAAGGCGAAACAAACTTACTATAGACCACTTTTCTAATAAATCCGATAAAGAAAGAAATCGCTAGAAATGTAAATGAAATATATATATATATATAAATATATATATATGTGTAGGGGGTTACCTGCGACCCTTTCCCTCTCAGTGGTCACAGTATACTCTATGTGGGCGTTTTTTCTTTTTTTCTTTTTTCTTCTTCTCCGTTTTCTTTTTTCTTTTTTTTTCTTTCTTTTTTTCTTTCTTTTCTTTTCTTTTATTTGCTCCACAAAATTCCTTCTGCCTTTAGAAATTCTAACATAGCAGTTTTGTGAAGAGAACAGTAGTGTGACAAGTATCTTATCATATAGCATGAAATTATACCCAACTCATTGTGGATTAACCATGGATAGATTCATCGTCTGTGAATATGAAATACCTCCTCATATCTCTGGAAACTTGCACCTACACTATGGATTGATTCACCTTCTCTGTGAAGCTAATAAGCTTTTTTAAAACCTGTGATAGGAGTGTGCATCATCATTAAAGAACTTTGGAAGTCTGTTTACAACCTGAATTTGCTTTTTATGAAATTATCTCCGATACTTCATGAGTGTAGCCTCACCCACTAAGATGTTTGGAGAACTCATATGTGTTTTAGCTGATGAGTACGGGACACCTTTATCTGCTGCAATATTTGCAACTTTTAATAAAGCCTGTCTTTGTATGAAACAATTGTACTAAAAACTAATCCATTCTTGTTGCTTCTTTCTCGTATATATATATATATATATATATATATATATTATATATATATATATATTATATATATATATATATACATATATGTATATGTAAATAATCTTCCAGCATTCTGATTACCTTATTATTTTCGTGTGTGTATATATATATATATATATATATATATATATAAATATATATATGTATATACATATACATATATATATATATATTCTACTCATTAGTGCACTATCTGGAGTTGATACTTGCTGGCTATTTCATAAAATCAGATAAGCAATCTATGCTTGATTATATATATATATACACACACATGGTTCCGGGTTCAGTCCCACTGCATGTCACCTTGGGCAAGTGTCTTCTACTATAGCCTCGGCCAACCAAAGCCGTGTGAGTGCAATTGGTAGACGGAAACTGAAAGAAGCCCGTCGTATATATGTATATATATTTGTATGAGTGTATATATGTTTGTGTGTGTGTTTGTCCCCCATCATCGCTTGACAACCGATTCTGGTGTGTTTACGTCCCCGTAACTTAGAGGTTCGGCATAAGAAACCGACAGAATAAGTACTAGGCTTACATAAGTTCTTGGGTCGATTTGCTCGATTAAAGGCGGTGCTCCAGGATGGCCACAATCACATGACTGAAACAAGTAAAAAAGTAAAAGAATCTGCACGTCTAATTGAATAGATCCGAAAAGGATGAAAGGCAAAATCGACCTTGGCGGAATTTGAACTCAGAATTTGAACGTAAAGACAGACGAAATATCTATTTCTTTAATACCTACAAGGAACTAAAAATAGAGGGGACAAACAAGGACAGACATAGGTATTAAGTCGATAACATCGACCCCAGTGCGGAACTGGTACTTAATTTATTGACCCCAAAATGTTGAAAGGCAAAGTCAACCTCGGCGAAATTTGAACTCACAACGTAACGACAGATGAAATACTGTGGAGCATTTCGCCCGTCGCTATAACGTTTCTGCCAGCTGGCAGCCTTATGATATAAGCATTCATTTTAGAAATATATTCTTTATTCTTATATTCTTATTTCTGAAGCATTACTCCCTTACTTCCTTACTTTCTGACATGAAATTTCGTAACATTTTACCTCATAACTCTTTTTGTACTAATTTTTGTTCAATGCGACTAGCAATTCTGAATTCCCCGTGCATTTTTCTATCATTTAAGCCTAAGAAAAGTTTTTGATTTGAAATGAAAACGTTTATGATACTTGAAGATGAATATCTGCATTACTGCCTCACTTGAGGTTGCAGATATTTTGATGTAACTTTTTTTTTTCTACTGAACCAGAGGTCAAACTATTTATGCCAAAGTATAGCCGAGGCAATGTCCTCCTTAAAACTATTAACAGATTGCAATTTATTTCAGAGTTGAAGTAGTGATGAAGCTTAGAATCTGCAGCGATTGACGAAATGGTGGACTTAAGAATGTATTCAACAACTACCGTGGTTGAATGATTCATGGAAACCTGCGTGCCATCGGAAAAGTCTGTAAATTGGGTCAAGAGATTCCTCAAAATTTTCGAGTCTAATTGCGTTCTTCTTTGCTATCTCAGCTCAAGAATGAACATTTTTGGACCGAATAATGACTGGTAACGAGAAGTGGATTCTATATAAAAATGTCACGTGCCGATAACAGTGGGTAGAGAAAAGATAAACACCGGCACCTCAGGCTAAACATGGCCTACATTCACGTAAGGTGTTGTTATCTCTCTTCTGGGGTAGTAAAGGGTTAGTCCACTTTGAAATTTTAAACCCAAACAAAGCAATAACTAAGGAGATCTACTACTAGCAGCTTGAGTGGTCTAAGTCAGTGCTAGAAGAAAAACGACCATCTTTGGTTTAAAGACGAAAGGTGTTCTTCTATCAGAATAATGCTCTGCCACATACAGTGATGATGGCATTCCAAAGGCTGGAGCAGTCTGAATTGGAATCGATGCCCCTCCCACTATATTCGCCTGACATTGCCCCATCTGATTATCATTTATTCCACAATATTCAAAATCATTTGGACTGAAACAATATGAATTTATTTTGTAGACTACGTCAGAACAGTATTGGAGGAGTATTTTTTGTCACGGAGAAGTGAATTTTGAAAGAGTGGCCTTGCAAGTGTACCAGATAGATGGAAGATCATTGTAAAAGATGAAGGACAGCAGTTTTGAAATTAAAAAGCGCTATGTTTATCTTAATTCTGAAAAATAAAAGAAGTGTAAAAACCGTAATATTTATGAGATGACTCAACATATATATGTGTGTGTGTATGTATATATATATATAAACATGTGTGTGTGTGTGTGTGTGTGTGTATGTGTGTGTGTGTGTGTGTTTGTATGTGTGCCCATGTATAAAGATTTTTTTAGGTGAATCAGTGAGAATCAGGTGCAGAGCGATGAAAAGTCTAACGTTTATTAACGATCAGTTTGCAAATGCAATTTCTGCTATATTTGAGAATATCACTAAATAGATTTTGAAGAATACGTCATATTTAAATATGTTCGTTAATTGCTGATGATTAAGCAACCAATACGTTGGATACATTTGTAAAGAAAATAATAATTAGAGAACTTTTAATCGTGATAGAAATCTCATTCGCTAATTAAGTAAAATATCAAGACTGCTTCATATGCAAATCCTCTAACGCTTCATTTTTTGTTCTGCGTTCAGTTTGCTATACGTTCATACTTTAAACACTGATGGATTGAGAACAATTATTATTCGGTTATTTACAACACATAATCTTAGATATATTTACATTCAATCCTATTGATATCGGCGTTGGTTTTTGATTCACCGTCATTGTACAAGATATCAAAGATATTATCTATGTATTGAATATATGGATTTCAGATTTGCTAACTTCACACTGAAAAACCTAGCGATTCTGTCATTACGAGAAATAAATATTCAGAGAGTTGACGTGACGACAGTAAACTTGCAAAGTGTTCTTAGTTCATGCAAGTTCACGACGTATAAAACTATTGAAACACGCAATCACAAGAAAAACTGTTTCTCTCAAACAGATAATCTTTAATATTTCTTCGTCTTTTATTGTTCTTTTTGAGATAGATTATTAGTTTGTCACATTCACATACTCGTTGTCGTTATTGTTGTTTTAGTTCCAGCTCGATTTCGATCGGACAAATTTATAACGAAGTTATTGCAATCGCCTGTACCGTAGTAGGATTTTTATTTCGAAATGATTCCAGGATCCATCCCACTCTGCGGAACGTCGTGGACGTGCATCACACTACACTACCGGGCCAATCAAAGGTTTGAGTGGACGTTGTAACGGAAACTAATAGAATTCAGTTGTATATATATGTATATATTTATGTGTGTGTCTTTGTGCCTGTGTTTGTCCTCTCCACCTATCGCTTGATTAATCAAAGTTGGTGTGTTTACATCTCCTTAATACAGCAGTCATGGGGTCGATCTCTTCGACCGACTAAAAGGCAGTGCTTCAGCATGGCTCCAGTCAAATGACTGAAACAACTGAAAGAATAAAAGAATTATAGGTTATTATATATATATATATATATACACATATATATCTTTATACATATATATATATATATATATATATTATATATATATATATCTTTATATATATATATATATATATATATATATATATATATATAGATATATATATATATATGGAGAGAGAGGGTAAGAGGCTATTATGTTATATATATATATATATCTTATATATATATATATATATATATATATATATATATATCTATATATATATATATATATATATATATATATATTATATATATATATATGGAGAGAGAGGGTAAGAGGCTATTATGTTAAACTGCCGTACGTCCAAGTTTGACCAATTGCTTTTTTCAATATTTATTTTTACTTGCACTAGCCAGTTCTTTTGGCCAAGTTATCTTATCTCCAGCTGCTTCTCAAAGTGTAGGACACCGGTTCCGCTAGGGAATGGTGAAGCTCTTTTTACTCTTTTTTTTACTTGTTTCAGTCATTTGACTGCGGCCATGATGAAGCACCGCCTTTAATCGAGCAACTCGACCCCGGGACTTATTCTTTTGTAAGCCCAGTACTTATTCTATCGGTCTCTTTTGTCAAACCGCTAAGTTACGGGGACATAAGCACACCAGCATCGGTTGTCAAGCAATACTAGGGGGAGAAACACAGACACACAAACACACATATACACATATATATATATATATATATATATATACATATATACGACGGGCTTATTTCAGTTTCCGTCTACCAAATCCACTCACAAGGCTTTGGTCGGCCCGAGTCTATAGTAGAAGACACTTGCGCAAGATGCCACGCAGTGGGACTGAACCCGGAACCATGTGGTTGGTAAACAAGCTACTTACCACGCAGCCACTCCTGCGTCTATTTTGTTTTCTGAAAAAACAATATTTTGAACTTAAGCAAAGATATATATCTATGGATATATATGACTGAGTGGACAAACAAAAGGAAGAACACTCAACACATTTTGTGGGGAATTACATGTATTAGACAAAACAGTTTGGTTCAGATTCCATGCTAGTTCAAGTTTCGAAGCCCCTATCGGAGCCTTTTCATCAGACTGGTAATAATCCGAAACAACGCTTATTGCCAATCTGACGAGATAGGTTCCTTTAAGGCCCTCGAAATTTGAATCAGCAGGGAATAGGAATCAATGGTCTATCTATCTATCTATCTATCTATCTATCTATCTATCTATCTATCTATCTATCTATCTATCTATCTATCTATCTATCTATCAATCTATCTATCTATCTATCTATCTATCTATCTATCTATCTATCTATCTATCTATCTATCTATCTATCTATTTGTTTAACTGCCTGTCTGTGTATCTATCTATCTATCTATCTATCCATCCATCTATCCACCCATTCAACCATCTATCTATCTATCTATCTATCTATCCATCTATCTATATATATATATATCCATCTATCTATCTATCTATCTATCCATCTATCTATATATATATATCCATCTATCTATCTATCTATCTATCTATCTATCTATCTATCTATCTATCTATCTATCTATCTATCTATCTATCTATCTATCTATCTATCCATCCATCTATCCATCCATCCATCCATCCATCCATCCATCCATCTATCTATATATCTATCTATCTATCTATTTATCTATCTATCTATCTATCTATCTATCTATCTATCTATCTATCTATCTATCTATCGAGAAAGAGAGAGAGGGAGAGAGAGAGAGTTATAAACTGTTCAATAACGATTGTGATACATGTTATGTATAAATATACATTTATATATATTTACATATATATGTAAATGCATACACTGCATTCAAACACGCAACGCAAACTTATATTGTGTGTGTGTGTGTGTGTGTGTGTGTGTGTGTGTGTTTTGAAGCGTTTTATTGTGTTCAATAAAACTGATTTCATAAGATGATGTACTTGAATCTTCAGAAATTATGGTAATCAAAGTTTGCATATTTATGTAGATATAAATTTGTAACATACATACTTGAGTCGTTTAGAATATTCTAACAAGCAGAAATTAATTATTTTCACGGTTGTCTTCAAAATGTTTTTTCGCGTAAGTTATCATAAATTTTATCTGAAATGTCTAACTTAAGCACAATTCTATCTCATTTTTATCTTTATTTTGCATAAGGGTATTAGTGAAATTTTATCTCCAATTTCTATTGCTAGAAAGATGGATAACACTTTAAAGAAAGTTTTGTAAATACAATTTAAATATAATACGAAGCTCTGCTGAAATCACCATACACCGAATAAGATACTTTCATGTAAGTGGACCAAAATGTTTTGCATTGCTCTTGCAATGCTTGGATCCCACTGTTGAATGTGCTTTCATCATGTTCGTGAAAATTTATCAACATAAGATTTGACGTCATCTGGCTCCTAGCCAAAACCTTTTTCATGTCAGGCCATAAATCATAGCTATAAAAGGCAAAATAAGAGGAATAGGGAGAGTGATCAACTTCTTCAAAGCTACAGTCACAGTCAGCAGCCACTGAAAGCAAGTACCGTATTCAAAAAAGTAGTCTTTCGTCAGTTTTCATGAGCGTATAGTCTTGATAAATTTTCGTAACTGCCTCAGCAAATTGGTATATTATTTTCCATTGTTGGTATGGCCCTTTTGAAAATATTCTATAAACAATGCATTTTGCATCCCCAAAATCTGAGGCTGTCACCTTCTCTGCACATAAATAGGACTAGATCGTCATTGGAGCATGTAGTGAGGAGGCGTGCTTCTATTTCATGGATTGTCTCGTTATCTCTGGCTGAAGAAAAGGCTCAAAGAAGCCAGCTGCCTCCAGAAATGTCAGATTTCTCTGTGATGTGGTCAACCAGGTGCGCTTTTGATCAGGTGTCAGACGACATGCAGCCCACCGAGGAAAAACGTTTTTCAAGCCTAGTTCATTGTGTAGAATATCCACAACCCTCTCACGCAATACACAAATGACATTAGCTATGTGATTTATAGTGGATGGCTTGTCATCATTCACCATGTATGAATACGATCAATGCTTTCTTCAGTGGTATTCATATGTGTCTATATGTGTCTATGTATATATGTATATATATATATATATGTGTCTATATGTATGTGTCTATATATATATGCATACAGTTGTTTTTAATAGATTTATTCACATACAAAACTAGTTTCAACAATTTTTTTGTTCATCATTGGTAGAAAGATATATAAAATAAGGGCCATTTTTTAAAACACAGTTTAAAATGTCGAGGTAAAAATCGGAAAAACGTGTTTAAACGATCAAATTTGCACAGAAGTTTCCATGAGTTGACAGAGATAGATAATATCAAAATAAATGTTCGGCGAAGTTGAAAGTTATAGAATACATGGAGAGAGAGAGAGAGAGAGAGAGAGAGAGAGAGAGAGAAAGAAAACTTTATTTCTTTTTACAATTTCTGCCGTGGTGTGTGTAGTTCTTTTTTCCTTCGTGCACTTTTCTCTTCGCTGTTCAGGCTATTTTGGGAATCGGAAGATATATTTTGTTTATATATTGTTTTTACGGAAAAGAATCTAATTTTTGATTGCTTATAATTTTGATGATGTCATACTTTTTCGCAGATGTTTTTCGTCAAAAATTACATTTTGTTTTGGCATTAGCGTTTTGGTCAGTCGGTTGGTTCCCTGTACAAGTTTTAGCTGAGTGCAGATTTCGTGAGGTCATTTTATTTTGATAAAGAATATTTACTGTTTTCGAGGAACCTGCTTTTGTTTCGGTCAAGTTCAGCATTCTGCTTGGTTGACTTCCCTATTTATAGACCCATGCGTGTCTGTGGTGAGAAGTTTGCTTCTCCGCCGCATGGTTTCGGGTTCTGTCCAACTGCGTGTGACATCTGGCAGTTTTCTGTTACTATAGCCACGGCCTACCAAAGTACTGTGAGCGAATTCGTTGTGTGTATGAGTGTGTCTCACAGATTTTGCAGCTGTACTTGTCCCATATTTCCCACTTGACAACCAGAGTTTTATGCAGTTCTATAGTTAAGAGATGGTGAATTATGTACATTATTTATATCATTTACGTTTGACGGATATTTGTCCTCATCTTGATTGTTGTTAACACGTTTCGGCTGATATACCCTCCAGCCTTCATCGGGTGTGTTACAGAAATTTCGAAACCTGGGTTCTCATTCCTAAGGTATTTTTTGATGCTGTTATTATTGTTATTATTATTATTATTATTATTATTATTATTAATATTATTATGATTATTATTATTATTATATTATTATTATTATTATTATTATATTATTATTATTATTATTATTATTATAATATTATTATGATTATTATTATTATTATTATCATTATTATTATTATTATTATTATTAATAATAATAATAATAATAAATAATAATAATAATAATAATAACAATAATAATAATGATAATAATAATAACAACATCGAAAAATACCTTAGGAATGAGAACCCAGGTTGGAAGTTTTCCCAAGACATATATGTATATATATATATATATATATATTATATATATATATATATAATATATATATATATATGAAAAACCAAGGTTCATAGAGAACACTAGTAATTTTTTATAAAATCCTTTCAGAAACTTGACGTCGTAGAACGAGAGAGGAAAATAAAGAGAGAGAAAGACAATTATATTATTAACGAAGGTATAATCAAATCGGTGAATGGATAGGAATGAGAAAGGAAAGAATGGGATGTATAGTATGAAAAGAGCAAAATGTAAGTTGTAGATATTATTAGGTAAGGAGACAAAAATTATCTGAAATAGCTGAAAGTGTGTTTTTCCTATGTAAACACCTATAAACACGCTCCTTATAAGTGTTGACTAGTGTGTTTGGTAAATAGTATAAATAATTGTTTTTTTTCCGTATAAAGAGAACAAAATGATTTCCCTTTATCATAAGGAGACAATCTTCAAAAATTTTTTCCATCCAAAGAAAATTGTTTATTGTTGCCTTTGAGGTGCTAAATTAGTTTACTAAGTCCTGTAGTATTACTTTTATTAATATATTTAAATGTAGAAAGATGGTTGTCAATACGCTTTTTTAAAATTTATGTTCAGGCAAGACGGATTTAAAAACATTCTTTTGTTCCTAAAGATGCTCTACATTGATAAACAGCACTTTAATTTCTGTTGAGAACGGAGGTTTTATTCGGACTGCAATTACAAGCATTATTACTATTGATATTATTTTTTAAGAAGTGATTATCTTTATTAATATGATTGTTATTAGAGTGAGTTATTAAACGAAGCCATTTTGCCGTTAAGAATATAGTCGTTATGCGAGGATATAACGTACAGGAGATTATTAGTGTTGGAAAAACCGGTTCTGATACCATGTGAGTTGAAAATTAAGCGGTACCTGGAATTTTAGGGGAAGTTCCTCTCGATGGGTTTACGAAACAGGTAAGGAAGGTTATTAATGATTTTCTTTCCATATGGAGTAATAAACCAAATAGTTTTACTAGGATCATGCGATTTATAGCGAAACTTCCCATTAACAGTACAGAAAAAGAGTGGGGAAGTATAGTTACCTATCTTAGACTGTTTATTTTAAATTTACCAAGATTAGGTTTTTGATTATTTCGATTTAAGGAATTATCCTAATCATTACCTATGTAAGAAACGTTATAAATAATATTATTATTATTAGTAGTAGAACTACTATCAACCACATAATTACATGTTAAACAGGGGTCAAAAAGTTTATAATACTTAATTTGCTCCTTATAGCCTGCCTTCCATAAGGACGCATTATAAAATCAGCATTTCTATTGAAAAGTTTAACATTGGCGGATAATTTAGAGAGTCTGAGTGGTATATCCTTCACCAGGTGTTTTTGTTATATCTGAAGGATGATTGCTAAGAAAGCTAATATATTTCAGATCTGTTGAAGCTTTATGGTATAGGAAATAAAAAGCTGAATTTCAGTTGCGTGTAAAGACAAGGAAATAACTTATGTTCTATCATCCTCAAAGGTAATACTCAGGCACATATTACTAAAGAATTTAACTACCTTAGTTTTAATATTTTGTGATTTTTGATTACTGATATTCTAAGGCAGGATATAAAGAGATATGTAAGGCAGGATATATGTTTCTTTATTACCCACAAGGGGCTAAACATAGAGGGGAGAAACAAGGACAGACAAAGGGATTAAGTCGATTACATCGACCCCAGTGCGTAAATGGTACTTAATGTATCGACCCCGAAAGGATGAAAGGCAAAGTCGACCTCGGCGGAATTGAACTCAGAACGTCAAGACAGACGAAATACGGCTACTCATTTCTCCCGGCGTGCTAACGATTCTGCCAGCTCGCCGCCTATGTAAGGCAGGATATAAGGAGTAAATTAAATATTATAAAAATTTACGTTCCCGTTCGTCGGACAATTTTGATTCTCAATTTATTTAAAGATTTTTGTTTAGAAATTGATCCTTTGCACTGATAGGCAGGGAAAACTTGGAAGTTTGGTTGGATATTACCTGCATAACTCACTATGTATTAACTCAAAAGAATCTGTCTGTCTTGCGGGAACCGGATCTGTTCCTTATGTTGGTTGGTTTCGGTCTCAGTGTCATACTTGTCTGCCCTAGATATGTCAACAACCTGAACAGTTTATAACATAAATTAGACTCTCGAAAGCACAAGTGAAGTTGGGTATAAATGTGAAACTCTTTTCTTGTCTGAATAGGTATTCCGTGCTTTCCAGGAGGTTTGGGCAGGTCCACAGTTTGAGCGTCCATATGCTTTAACCGTAGGTTTCGTGGTTGTTGTGTAAAGATTCGTATTTGTCAGAAGTCTTTTCAGCGATTTGTGTGGCTTTTTGCATTTGATGAATTTAGGTGTTTACAGAGGTTGTTCATTTTTGGATCTTTAGTAAGCACAAGTAGATTTTGTATAATAGCGTTGTATGCCTCATTGTATGGTTGTGGGTTGATATATACGGTAGTGATTTGAGATGAGGTGTGGTATTACGTTTTGCTACCGTAAGTGTTTTAATGCCCAATTTCTTATCATGCTTAATTCCATCGTCTATTAGTGAGGTTGGATTTTGTCTTTCCCGTAGTATTGCTTTTAGGTTTCGAAGACGAATGTTCGGAGTATTTCCATCCGACACTATTGTGGAAATACTTTTTGCTAAATTAAAGGGGATATTGCTTTTTATGCATTTCAGGTGGCATGAGCTAAACAGGAAATATCACTTCGATACCGTTGGTATATGATAAATGTCAGTTACGAGCTGGTTGTTGACATTTTTATCATAATACCCAAGAAAGTGAGCTCATGCCACCGGAAACACATACAAAGCAATATTCCCTTTAATTTACCAAAAAGGATTTCCACAATAGTGTCGGATGTATGTTAGGGGTTATTTTATCTAGTATTAATTTAAATTCCAAAAGTTTATCAATGGTTATCTTCCAAATGATTAAGTATTCACCCATGTATCTTCAGTTCCATCATACATAATGGTGCAATGGATATTCATATTTTTGAAGTGGCACTTCATATATGTTGAAATCAGAATATCCCACTATTAGGTTCGAAAGAACAGGAGCTAATTTCGAGCCCATCGCAATTTTGCATTTTGGAAAATAGTAGATATCAGGAAATAGGAAATATTTGTTCTGAAGTATAAATTTAAAAAATTCAATAATAAAAACCATGTTTATGCGTTCCGGAATACATGCGCTCAGGATATATTTCCATCCAGGCATTTATTTCTTTTATTCCATAGTGATGTGGAATGTGTGTAAAGATTAATATAATCGACGGAAACCAATAATGTCTCTTTATTACTTGTTTTTGGTAGGTGCTGAAGCATGTCAAGTACGTCTCTAATGAGACTTTTGATGTATTTCAGCAAAGGTTTCCTATTCAAATAATGAGAGATGTTCACCATTGAAACCGCCTTCATTTGTGCTTGCGAGGATCTAATTTATGTTATAACCCGTTCAGGTTGTGGGGATAACTATATAGGACAGACTGAAACGGAGAACTACACTACATACACACACACACACACACACACACACACCACACACACACACATATATATATATATATATATATATATACATATATGGGGGTATACATGCATATATACGTTCACACATTCACGTAGACAAACACATACATAGATATATACACGCATTTTCATATGGATGAGTAGGAAAATATTTATATATGAATATGCAATTATTGATGATATAAATGTAGATAATATAAAGAAAAATCTTTCGATATTGAAAATAACAATGATTTCAGTTGAATATCGAATATTTACAGTCGTTTAGTGAGCACTTACAATGTTTATATCAGTTTATTTTAAAATTTATCAGATATTACTTTACTTCGTTTTTGGATCTGGTTTGCAAGATTCTATGAGTTCGTATGTTGCAGCATATGTTGTTGTGTCTGGGGAGAGTCATTCTCTTTTAGTACTTTATTATTTAACACACTCGCCGGTAAAGTTTCCACTCATTTACGTATTAATTTTTCCTAAACTTTCGTTCAGTCTTGTAACCTATTCAATAGTCGTTGCCTCTGTCCATTGTCCGAGCTGCGTTCTTTCTGTTTGTTTGTGCGCATGTGTGTGGATCAGTGTGTGTGTGCATGCATAGACAAGTATGTATGTATATATATTTGTATGTGTATATATGCATGCATGTGTGTGCATATGTACATATTTATGTACGTGTGTACGCTTGTATGTATGTATTCTGCATATTCATGTGTTTGTGAGTTCGTGTCTGTTTTTATGTGTGTGTGTTTGCATTTGTGTGTACCTCTGTCTCCTTGTATGTGTATGTCTGAGTGTGTCCGTGAAAGGGTTTTTTGTGACTATGTAGTGTTTGTATGTATGGGTGTGTGTCTCCATATGTGTCCTTGTATGTAGTGAGGTGTGTCTGTACATTATCACATGTTTCTGTCTTCATTTGCGTATATATGTATGCATGTGTGCTTGTCTGTTCATATAACCTACGTACCTATCCGCCTGTATGTCTGTCTTTTTATATTGATATCCATTTACCTACATACATGTGCACATGCATATACGTATACATATACACACATACATACATCTACGTAACATTCCACTAAATATTATACCTGTATAATACTGTCTGTATGGGACCAAATTCAACATAAAGATCGTTGAAAAGCCAGGGAACTGCATCAGATCACAACTATATAGGGCATACCCCTTTGAGAATACCATATGCAACAATGATAACTGCATGGTATGTAGGATTAACTCTGGCATAAACTGTAGAACTAGAAACAGCATAAAGACATGAACATTACATATTTAAGAGATACATCTAGGAGCATTACGGAAAGACTAGATGAAACATTAGAGACAATATGACGACAAAAAGGCAGTCCTCAATTCTCTACCAACATGCCAAGGACCTACATGGAGGCAACGTGGGTCAATTTGACATTTTATTCAAACTCCCAAAGGACCAGACACTCAGGCAAATACAGAAGTACGTCCTCACTACTAAACAGAAATATATGTAGTAGGTAGTCATTCCCCCATACCCAAAGTTTATATTTATATACAGCTAGAATATTTAGTGGGCTGTTATATAGATGCATGTATGTGTGTGTGTATGTATATCTGTATACGTATATGTATCTGCACATGTATGTAGGCAAATGGATATGAATGTAAACAGATAGACATAGTGGCGAATAGGTAGATAGGTAATATAAATAAGTAAATGAGTGTATACTTTACCGATGAGTGAGATAAATATTAAGGCAGTAAAGAGAATGACTCTCCCTAGACACAACACGATATTATTTTGCTGATTGTTAATTATTATTTGGTTTTGCCATTGCAGGCGGGATTAGTACCTCTCATATTCAACAGCAGTTTGAAATCGAAACTTCTTGACTCCATATATATTCAGCTAATGCTCTCTAATAACATTTATTTTGGTTAGTAAATGTATTAGCGGGTGTAATACAAATCATTTGGTCAATCCGTTGTTGCGAAATTGATTTGTTATTATCATTAATGAAAATACGAAGTTCATTTAATAGAATGTCGACGTTATTTTCACGATGATTTTATTTTACATTCGTAAATTAAACTATTTTCTGTTTTGTGTATGTTTCATGCTGCTTTGTATCATGTTAGAATTTTGTTTCTTTTTCCGCACCACTAATAATAGCTTTTATTGGCGGATATTTGTACCAGTACCTGTTATTATTATTTTGAGTGGCTTTATTACTACAAAGTCTCATGAGATTTCTAAGTATCTTCAGGTTTCTTTAAATCTATGAATGAGGAAATAATTTGTCCTCCTCCGAGGGGTCGAGGTAGTCAATTCTATCGTTGACAGCAAGATACCCGCCACGGAGTCTCTTCCCCTGCCAGTGGCACAACCCCTACTCACGAGGTTCCGGGACATTTCGGTGATATGTCACCGACTGCCGCCAATGTCCCGCTTCCCTTCCTCTTCCTCAGTTGTTTCTTCTCAACTGGAGGAGGGTGCTTCTCCTCCGTGACCGGGAGATTCGCCTCCCCTCCTTCATCCCTAGGATCCTTTGGTGAGCACCCATTTTTGCTCACCTTCTTCCTCTTGCTTCCCTTCTTTGAGGAGCCTTCCGCCCCAACCGTCGCCTTCGTTCCTTCTTCTACAGAAGTCTCCATCAACTGCTCCAGGACTGCTTTGTTCCTGAGAACAGTTTTTCTTTATATGGCAAGGCTTCAGTCACCGATGACATCAGGAGTGAGGGGCGACCCTCAATAATCACAGGGTACTTGCATCCGGCCATCCTAAAAATATCTGGAAAAACCAGATTATCGGCTGACCGGGCCCACAGGGTCAAAACTGGTGTGGACCCTACCCAATCGGCTGCTGGCAGAATGTTGATATTTAAGAACTTGGCTCTGCTGCCACCCAGACCCCGACGGATAGTGTCTTCTATCCACTCGAATTCTATTCCTGGTGGCAGCTCACACACCCAAGCTCTTGTCAATTTCCTCCCGCCATTTGTGGGGAGAAACAGAATTTTTCCACTTCGAAGGGTTGGCTCGCAAAATCTCGAGCCTCCCCAGTGGTATCAAACAGCAACCACACCGTTGCATATTTGACACTCCTTGCAATAAACGTAATAGTTGGCAGATATTCTGCCGACTGAGACAACACAGCGATGGTGTCGAGGGACTTGGAATATGTACTCAACACCACCGTTCTCTCATTAAAGTTTTTCCCCACTGCTTGGGGGCCACAATTCGCCACTCCAATACAGTGTTTTGTTTTTCAGTTGCCTTGTTGCAAAAGAAAAAAATAAAGAAAAATATTCAACACAAAATCCAAAACTTTCCAAATAAAATGTCCAATAAAATCACAAAAAAGAACAGAAAGACAGAACAGAGAAAAAGAACGAAGGAAGACATTTCAATTCACGGCAACAGAATTCCGCCACTCAGGTAATCCACAAGAATACAGGTTCTCCAGTTCCTCGTCACAGCACGCAAAACGTCCTCCACGAATTCATACATTTTTCAAATTATGGTATCGAGACACGCCCACCAAACAACAATTCTCACAGCAAGTGTCTAGGAACCAGTGAGGATTTCTTATTCGAAAAATAAAACAATATCAAAAAAATTAAAAAATCCCCTACTGAATCCCTAAAAAGGCAGACGCCTACCTAGCAGTCGTGCCTTCAACGATTCTTTAATTACGGACAGCTTCAAAACACACCTTGAGAGTGTTCACTTTCGAAAGTGACTGACAA
This sequence comes from Octopus sinensis, assembly GCF_006345805.1. NCBI lineage: Eukaryota > Metazoa > Mollusca > Cephalopoda > Octopoda > Octopodidae > Octopus > Octopus sinensis. The sequence continues at coordinate 33,602,442 of NC_042999.1, read as the reverse complement.
ACTCACGAATGCGTAAGCGAGGTAAGCAAGCTACTTACCATACAGCCACGGGAATCTAATAACCAAGTGTAGAATTCTATATACATATGCTTCAGAAAGAAGCACTAGTCGAGCACAAGAAAATAAGAAGTCAAAAGTATAAACGATTATCTTCTGAGCGTCATTAGCTTACAGCTTTTTCTGCTATAAAATGAAATGGATACATAATTGTGTCCAGTATATTTTTAGGTTAATCAGAATCTCGAGTCTGAAATGCTGTACATTTGCGAAAAGAATTAATGCATCTATGCATATATATAGGAAAAACATTACCACTGAGAAAACCATCGTTTACGTCGAGGATGAAAGTTCCGAGTCCTACGCTAAATAGAATAAACTTTGGTATAACCAAATTTAGAATATTAAGGTAATTACTTCTAACTGTATGTATTGTGTGTTTGTCCTCCTAGCATTGCTTCACAACCGATGCTGGTGTGTTTATGTCCCCGTTACTTAATAAGTACTGGGCTTACAAAAGGGGTCGAGTTGCTCGATTAAAGGCGGTGCTCCAACATGGCCGCAGTCAAATGACTGAAACAAGTAAAAGAGTAAAAGAGAGAGTATACTCACCCACACAGATGCACACTCAGACACACGCACACACACACATATATATATATATACAAATACATACATACATATACACCCACCCATATGATACAGAAGAAAAAAACATACATACTTACTCACACACACACCACGTACACATACACATATATATGCCTATAGGTGTACATATATACATATATATATTTACAGAGACATACTTACGTAGACACGCACAGACCCACGAACTCATATAATGAAAGGACGATAGGGAGAAGAACGAATAAAAGATGTATGGGAAGGGGAGAGAAAAACTAAAACATTTAGCGTCATTAACATTTTGAAGTTCAAAAACATTTACTAATGGACAAGTGGGGAGGACCCCTTCACTTAAATCTCCGACGTGAGTGTTCACTTTCCTATTTATAATGATTTCTCCTGTATATATATAGTTATAAATGTAATTCTTCTTCCGCATAAACTACACTGCATATTCTATGCTCTGATGAAGTTTTAAAGTGTTATACTCAACTAGAAATTGACTTGCATATTTTATGCTCTGATGAAGCTTTAAAGTGTTACGCTCAACTAGAACTTGATTGCATATTATACCAGAAACAACAGTAAGCAAATGAAGTCTATAAAATAATCGTTTATTACTTTGTAATCTTCTTATATGTACATAATATATATATATATATATATACATATATAGATAGTTGGATATATATATATATATATAAAGTATGTGATTGAGTATTATCTGGTAATTGATATTTGATTTAGATGTATTTCTCCATTTTCTTAACTTGTATATATATATATATATATATACGTAAGACATATGTATTATACAACTATATACTTCCATATATGTATCAGCTATATACCTCGATATATGTATACCATATATGTACATAATTTATAATCTTCGGTTATTTTATCTGATGTGAATGACCGATATTCGTTTGCCGTAAATTATTTTTTCATTCACAAAGGCACTTTAGTGTTAGCGAGGTATAGTATGGAAGCCGTTCAATGTGAAACGGAAGGAAAGATTTGATGAATGTTGTCATAATGAGTGGGAGTTGTTGGCGAATATTCACCATAAATATAGATAGAACTAAATCGTTTCATGAAAAATGAAGAAAACAATCCATCCACTATCTAATTTGATCATATTCACAATTTATAACGTTCACTATTACACTTAGAAGATACAAACAAAACGACATTTTACTACTATATTATATGAATAGTCTGCAGTATCACTCATCACCTTTATATGCCGGCATCATATAGCTCGATAATATTTCGAATGATTTACCTTAGAAAAGGTCTTCCACGTTATATGTGTATATATATATGTGTGTGTATATATATATATATATACACACACATATATGCATTTATATATATATACACATATATATACACATATATAATATATATATATATATATATATATATATATATATATATATATATATATATATGTATGTGTGTGCATATGCTCTTTACTCTTTTACTCTTTTACTTATTTCAGTCATTTGACTGCGGCCATGCTGGAGCACCGCCTTTAGTCGACCAAATCGACCCCGGGACTTATTCTTGTAAGCTCAGTACTTATTCTATCAGTCTCTTTTTGCCGAACCTCTAAGTGACGGGGACGTAAACACACCAGCATCGGGGACAAACACAAACACACAAACCCACACACACACATACACACACACATATATATATATATATATATATATATATATATATATATGTGACAGGCTTCTTTCAGTTTCCGTCTACCAAATCCACTCACAAGACACTGGTCGGCCCGGGGCTATAGCAGAAGATACTAGCCCCAGATGCCATGCAGTGGGACTGAACCCGGAACCATGTGGTTCGTAAGCAAGCTACTTACCACACAGCCACTCCTGCACCTATGTATATATAAATGCATACTCACACACAAACATATACATGCATATGTTTTCTGAAGTCAAATGACTGAAACACGTACAAGGAAAAAAAACGTAAAAAATAAAAGAATATGCTTTAGTCAAAAATGCAATAACAGAAATAAAAGAAACCGGCCAGCGGAATGTATTTGAATAACAGAGACATGCGAGTACATCAAATTACATACGACACAAACTAAAATTATCTCCGCCTGTAGAGGATGTGACATAATTACCGAATAACAATGAAGACTATCTCCAGTTGTAAAGCAAGCCATAAACACGTATTCACGACTGTCATTTATCTCCGGACAATAAGACTGAAATGTTGTTTACTGTCATGTCTCTTTTGGAGAATATTTGATTCGTGTGATTATCATCCTTTCCCCATTGAAGTTGGTCTTAAATACCACTTGATAATTATGACATGTCCTCAATAATTTATGTGGCATGTTATTTTATATATCTGTATGTGTCTAGCATTTCTATCTCTCGGACTCTTTCTCTCTCCCACCCTCTGTCTGCCGTCTCTCTCTCCATATATATGATATATATGTTTTATATATATATATATATGATATATATGTTATATATATATATATGTGTGTGTGTGTGTGTGTATGTATATGTTTGTGTGTCTGTGTTTGTCTCCCTTGCATCGCTTGACAACCGATGCTGGTGTGGAACACTTGATCTTATTCTCCGGCAGTTATTGAATAAATGTTTGTGAACAGAATATAAAACTGTAGAAAATTGAAGACAGTAGATCACGCTCGTTGGTATAGATTCAATCAATATATTTTTCTGTTTATGGAAACAAATGACCTTCAATGATCACAAAAATGCAATTAATTACATAAAAATTTCTACTGAAGGAGGCCTATGATAAAGTTATCTTATCGATGGCCTCCTATGTCTTTGTAACACTAAAACTCAAGCCTGTCGTCAGGGTATTCAATTTCATAAGCTAACCCCAATTTGTGCAATGTTCTTCTAGTTCAATATTAAGATCTTTATTATTTTACATCATCCTTCAATAATGATCCCTACCACATCTAACAAGTCCACTCCTAAAAGTGAACTAAATTGTGAACAAGTTATTTATAGATTTTGGATCATGTATTACATTTTTTTGGTCTGTCATTTGGGAAAATTTCAGGTGTTTCATTGGTGGAAGCACTCCATCGGTTACGACGACGAGGGTTCCGGTTGAACCGAATCAACGGAACAGCCTGCTCGTGAAATTAACGTGTAAGTGGCTGAGCACTCCACAGACACGTGCACCCTTAACGTAGTTCTCGGGGATATTCAGCGTGACACAGAGTGTGACAAGGGCGGCCCCTTGAAATACAGGTACAACAGAAACAGGAAGTAAGAGTGAGAGAAAGTTGTGGTGAAAGAGTACAGCAGGGATCACCACCATCCCCTGCCGGAGCCTCGTGGAGCTTTTTAGGTGTTTTCGCTCATTAAACACTCACAACGCCCAGTCTGGGAATCGAAACCGCGATCCTATGACCGCGAGTCCGCTGCCCTAACCACTGGACCATTGTGCCTCCGGGTGTTTCATCACAACTCATGCGAAAGGTTACAGTCTCCATGATTCTCTCATTCAACCTTTCTACATTCTACACTTCTTTTTTCTTGGAAAGATCTCATTTACTCTCTTTTACTTGTTTCAGTCATTTGACTGCGGCCATGCTGGAGCACCGCCTTTTAGTCGAGCAAATCGAACCCGGGACTTATTCTTTGTAAGCCCAGTACTTATTCTATCGGTCACCTATTTATATTCCTGCCTTACACATTTCTTACTAGGACTTTCGTATAAAATATGTCGTTGTGAGAGTTATATGTGGAGATTTGGCTCTATTTCATTGGTGACTGGAATATCATTATTCATTCGAATAATTTGAATAATCTAAAAAAATATAAGAAGGTTCTGTGAACCATAGAAGTGGAAATTCGGTTAATAATTAAGGAGCGGGGAGTTTCGTATACAGATAATAACTCTGATAAACAAATCAAAGACAAAATGTAGTTTATAACGAGAACAATTGCGTCATAATCAAAATGTAATCGTGGAGACAAACAATAAGCAAATACACAATATTTTTTTTTTATGTTTGAATTGATTCAAGGATGAATATCAATACAGAAAGAGGGTAAGAAAGGACACATAAGGGATTGCGATTTAGAAATAAGGAAATAAAGGTGAAACGAAAAGATGTGCAGAGGCAGAAGGGTTGATTTGAAATAGTACGACGAAGAAACATGAATGAATTTAAATTGATAAATGACAATACAATGAAAGTGCTAAACGGGGAGAAGGCTACCATTACAGGATTTGAAGTAATACGATAAATGATAGTAAATGAGGAAAAAACCTAAGAGATTCGGTAATATATAGCAAGAGACGTTTCATCTACTAATTCTGAACGTAGACATCACTTGAAAAACGACATTTATTATTCCTTTCAGTTGTAGAAAGGAAATTTCTATGCTCCTTTAGAAATAACTTTCAGTTATTTTCATGAAATTAAATCTGACATATTTCAAAATTAACAAACAACATAAATTCACATTCCGCATACTTATGCATGTATGTATGTATGTATATATATATATATATATATATATATATATATATATATATATATATATATATCACAATCAAGGAACGGCCATAATAGGCCATTCACCCACTAGAAATAACAGCCAAAGCTTCAACCGCAAAATAACATTAATTCCGTAAACCAGGAGAAAATTAAAAAACATTTACCCTGTAATTTCTTATACGATGCACCGTTTCATCTACTGTTTAATGGTAAACTAACCTGATTAAATTAAATCAAGCCAATCTTCCATAGGCCCTTAGAATCGTCAGTAAGAAATAGCCAGATCGGAACAGATATTTTCACGAGGCATTTCTGTCCCTGCCTCGGCAATATCTGACCTAAAATTTTCAAATCATCGCACTCGCGCCAAATTTATCGGCAGCAAATAAATATAAGCCGCCGATTCCATTACGGAATTAACCAGAAAATTCATAATTAATCAATATAGGGTGGCAAAAATTTTATAGAATTTTTTTGCCACCAGTTATTTTGCGTTTGAAGCTTTGGCTGTTATTTCTAGTGGGTGAATGGCCTATTATAGCCGTTCCTTGATTGTGATGTTGAACTTAAAAATGGTCTATGACTATTTAATTTTTTCCCACTAGGCCGCTGGTGGCAAAAAAATTCTACAAAATTTTTTGCCACCCTATATTGATTAATTATGAATTTTCTGGTTAATTCCGTAATGGAATCGGCGGCTTATATTTATTTGCTGCCGATAAAGTTGGCGCGAGTGCGATGATTTGAAAATTTTAGGTCAGATATTGCCGAGGCAGGGACAGAAATGCCTCGTGAAAATATCTGTTCCGATCTGGCTATTTCTTACTGACGATTCTAAGGGCCTATGGAAGATTGGCTTGATTTAATTTAATCAGGTTAGTTTACCATTAAACAGTAGATGAAACGGTGCATCGTATAAGAAATTACTGGGTAAATGTTTTTTAATTTTCTCCTGGTTTACGGATTTAATGTTATTTTGCGGTTGAAGCTTTGGCTGTTATTTCTAGTGGGTGAATGGCCTATTATGGCCGTTCCTTGATTGTGATGTTG